>NW_004955507.1:1611075-1667885 GCF_000276665.1 Chinchilla lanigera
TGTACATAATAAACATTGAGAGCTGACTCATTTGCGACTAAGTTCTTACTAAAACGGCGCCGGACAATTTCCTACCACTTTGTCTGTAATTTGGTAAGCCCCCCTATTACTATGTTATCCTTCTTTTACTCTTTAAAATTAAAAAGAAAAGAATAGCTCTTTATCAGGTTAACCAAACTCAAACTCCTTAACCTCTGTAGTCATCCACAAATTTAAACAGTAGCAATCCATGCCACCTTGTTATAAGAAAAATCTGGTTCAAAAAGTTAAAGAATTTATATAAATGTAGTGTTTTTATCTCTAAAAATGGAGTATGGGTATAGAAAGTTACTATCATTTCTGATCCTCTTGTCAGAGTTCTCTCTCACACAACTTTCTATAAGTGAAAAATTATTGTTTACCCAGTAAATATTTCCCCTTCAAGAAGGACACTATATTTTTTTTTCATTTTTAGAGCTATAGTTTCTCCTTTAAGTTGACATACAATTTAAATTGCTTCATTCAATTTTTTTAATTTAATAAATGATTTTTTTGCCTTTTAGGTCTATAATATTTTCATGTTGTCATTGATTATTTACCAGGGAATCATAACAAGTTTATTAAGAACACTGCTTATAGAAGTCATATTTTGAAGAAAATAAAAGAACAACAGTCCATGGATGTTAGTAATCCTCAAAACTTCATTGATTATTTTATAATTAAAATGTTAACAACTCAGTTATCTGTTTGCTTGTGCATTTTGTAGTTCACTGATTAATTCTATAGTTTACAGGGAATGTTTAAATGGTGAAGGAAGAAATGCTTAATAAGTTCACATTTGTCTCCTATGTATAGGTCTACACAATTATCATGAAGAATTAAGATTTGTTAAGGGCTAGGGATATAGCTTG
Organism: Chinchilla lanigera; assembly: GCF_000276665.1. NCBI lineage: Eukaryota > Metazoa > Chordata > Mammalia > Rodentia > Chinchillidae > Chinchilla > Chinchilla lanigera. The sequence continues at coordinate 1,611,966 of NW_004955507.1, forward strand.
GCGGCACAGCACCTGCCTAGCAAGTGTAAGGTCCTGAGTTTAATTCCTGGTACCATAAAAAGAAGATTTGTTATGTAACTAGAATATATCCTGTTTTGCAGGTATTAATCATCCACCCGCAGGAAGACAGAATGCCCATCTAACAATTATGAACAAGTAAACTATTCAGAATATCTATCCATAACATTTAGATAAAAACAATTATTTATAGTAAGTGTGTGTGTGTATGAATGAGAAGAAAAGTCTTGATCCAGAAGTTTCCTGGGGGGCTGGGGATTTAGCTCAGCGGCAAAAGCGCCTGCCTGGCATGTGCAAGGTCGTGAGTTCGGTTCCCGATACCGGAGAAAAAACCAAAAAAAAAAAAAAAAAAAAAAGACAGAAGTTTCCTGGGTATCTTGATGTTTGAGTGCATCTTGAAATTTATGTGGTAAGGGCTATCAGATGGGTCAAATGCTACATGTAGAGGCTCAGAAGTGTGCAATAGCAAAGAGATCAGGTGGATAGAAAAAGCAATTGAGTATGACTAAAATGAAGTTGGGCAGATAAAGAAATGAGATTGTTTTCAAATCAACAGTAAGCATGAATATTGTCGTGGAGAGTTCTGATCTGATCAGGGAGAAATATGCTCCAGAACAACAATGGAATTCAGGCAAGGAAAATCCTTCAAGCCTTGTAGAATGAGTGGTGTGATGATAATAGAGCTAAAAGACCAGATGGAGATTTTTTATCTACTTAGACTTCAACTTGTTGAGAATCTGGGCCACAGAAATGCAGACTAATCTGAAATAATACCATAGCCATAGACTTTGCTATACACATTCTCTGAGACACAGGAAGAGAATCAGTTACTCAATATAGAACCAACATTTTAGAAGAAATGGAACATATAAAACTGAGAAGTGAAGAATATCATATGTATATAAGAAGCATTCTTTGGAGAGTATTTTTGATAGAAAGGAAAGCATACAGTCAAATTTTACAGGCTGGCGTGGCAAATTTCAGTAATACCAGACACCCTATTTGAAAGGTTTAACCAAGGAAGAAAAACTTGGCTAGTGAACTTAAGTAGTGGTAGGGTCAAGCTGAAAAACTATATAATAATGGCAATACAGACAACATAAGGATATTTCTATGAGTGCAAGTTTCTTACTGAAGTAGGGTAAGGTAGATTCCAGAACACACCCTGAAAAGCCAACTCTAGGGGAAAAAAATTCCTTTTTCTAGCTCACCATTATTTCATTGAGCTATTTTGTAGCACTGGATAAATATGATAAAACAGTCTTAAGTCAAACTGTCAAGGAGTCAAAGATACTATGAGATGACATTTAAAGAATTATTTATGCGATTTGAGCCAGACCCTCAAGTTAAGTGCCACATAAAGAATGAATGATATGAAGAGACTGGAAGAGGGAAAAAGCAAATTACATTCTGCCTTCACTTTTCTTTATATTTTATATAAACAGAATTCACAGTATATGGTCTTTAATGACTTATTTTGGAATTTAATCTTTATTTACAGGATACTGCAAAGTATGAAATTCCATATAGAAATAAACACCTTCAGAGGATAAGCTTCATACAGTGTGTACAGTTTGGAATTGTTCAAGTATAGTTTTGTTGTAAAAAGTGCTACGATAACAAACCACATTTAAAAAAAAAGTTCTTAGTAGAGAAACAGACAAACTTATACCTAACATAGTACTCAACAAAAATGATGCCTCCCTCAGCTGTACATTTAGACATTAAAGGTACCAGAAGCCCCATCCTGAACTTGGAAGGCATAGCCTTCAGAGGTACTTTCTGGCACAACATTTTGATCTTCTTTCTCTACTGAGAAATACTTCTCAGTCAAGTTTAAGGAGGCCTTGTACACAGACTCATTTTCATGGTTCTGTAGAGCTTCAGTCTTGTCCAAGCCTCCACATCCTTTGATCATTTTACTAAACTTCTCAGTTTCACCTAATTTCTCAGCAGCTTGAAAGATATTTGAAATAGCACCGAGAATAACAAGAATAACTTCTATATCTTTTGCAGTTAAGAAGTTCATCAATGGTTCTATTATAGCACAATGAACAAGGTATACAATATGTTCAATTGTCCCACCACTTGTATAGTTGGTCACAGTCCACACAGCTTCCTTTTGTTTTTTAAAGTCTGCCTTAGAGAGAACCCTGACGAAGAATGGGACTAATCTGTGATTTACAACTTGTATCTGGTCCTGCCGGCCGGCTGTGATGTTTAACATTGTCCAGGCAGCTTCCTTCTGAATATTAGTCTTGGGGTGGGTGAGCAGGCTGGGGAAGACAGCAAGAGCGCCTGCATCTAACACAATCTGAGTCTGTTCACCTGTTTCAGTAACAATATTCCCTATGGCTCTTAGCCTGTGAGTCATAATGGGCAATTCATTTGATCCTAGAAGCTTCACCACATGGGGCACAACTCCCATTTTTACAACCACTTCAATGCATTCACTTGGACCACTGGTAAGATAAGAAATAGCCCAGCAGGTATCTGCTGATACTTCAAGATCATTGTAATGAAGAAGACAAACCAAAGTAGGAAGAATTTGCTCAATAGTATCTAATGGGTCTGTAAGATTCTTGTTGCAGCAAAGGTTTGAAAGTGTCCAGATAAGATTATATAAGTGACACCTGCTAAAGATGACACATCAGGAACTGCAAGAATTTTTACTAGATTTATAAAGCAGAAAAATTTAAGGGCAAATGAACAGAAATCTACCTCAAATTGTAGTAAAAGAGAATCATGGCCCCACAACCAGTCCTTGGATTTCAGCCAATTTATAGACCAGAAACCTCTGAATGAAGGAATGCCTTGATCCCCTTGAGGAAGGACTCTGGTGCACTACTGAAAATTTGTACTATTTGTACTATTTGTACTTTCAGTGTTTCTCCCATCCTTCTCCAGAAGGACTTATAGCCCTTGTGTTGGTTTGGGGCTTATTTTGCAAGGGAGAACAATGTAATACAGGACACATATTTTATAAGATTATTTATAATAGTCACCCAAATAATTATATACAAAAGAGTGCAGGAGATCTGTCCACACACTATAGACCAAGAATCCAGCTGAGGGCCTGGATCCCGCGATAATGTCCTGCATGAGTCTAAGTTAAGACCTACAGCTCATAACAGTGCTTCCCACGAATCCAACTGGAAGCCCAGAGCCCATAACAATATCTCATGCAGGCCTGTTTCATGGATCTGCACTGCTAAGGCCCAAAGGTCAGTGGTGGAATCTAGGAAGTCTGTGCCAGTGGGATGAAGGATCTGTGCTAGCAGGCTGAGGGATTTACACGGGAGCCAGGAAGTGATGCGCAAAGTAAGAACCAGAGCTCCCCTGAAAGGTACCACAGCCATCCTCAACAACAGTGAAGTCCTGAGCTCCTCTGATGATCAAGATGGCTGAGTTCCCATCAAGAAAGCCAGTGCAGCAAGCTTCTCCAGGAGATTGGCAGTGCACCATCTTCCCCTCCAGAGCCAGGAAGTGATGTGAAAGTGAGAAGCAGAGCTCCCCGAAAGAGAACCGAAGCTATTCTCAGTGCCAACAAGGTCCTGAACTCCTTGGAGGGTGAAAACAGCCAAGTTCATCAGGAAAGCCAGCATGACAAGCTCCTCCAGCAGAACCAACAGCTCCCCACAGCTTCTATCAGCTCCCAACAGCCTTTCTCTGCTCCCAGCAGCCTAACTTCTTTTCCAGTTCTGCCTCTTATGCTGCTGGCAACAGTCCTCAGGTGGGCCTCCCATAACCAGCACCATGCTTACTCAGTTCAGCTGGGGGTTATAAGTTGACCACCAGTTGTCAATCCACTAGAGCCCTTTACCAGGGTAACTGTACACTGGGGAAAGGGAAATGATCAGACATTTTGGGGACTAATGGCACTGGTTGTGAACTAATGGTTGAGTCCAGGGAAACCAAAATGTCACTGCGGGCTTCCAGTAAGACTAGGGATCTATGGAGGTCAGGTGATCAATGGAGTTTTAGCAAAGGTATGACTCACAGAGGGTTCAGTAGATCTTTAAATTCATACTGTAGTTATTGTCTCAGTTCCAGGATACATAATTTAGGTAATTTACTTAATAACTAGCAGATTCCTTTGGTTCTCTAACCTGTACTTTGAGGACTATCATGGTTTGAAATGTCAAATAGACGACATTAGAGTTGCCTATACCTGGGAAAATAAGAAATAAAAAACAATGTCATGTCCCTGGAGAGACTGAGATTGCAGAGACTATTGCCACTGTCAAGAGTTGAAAGATACAAGAGTGGTATCTTTCCCAATACATCCCATTTAATTCTATTTGGCCTGCATAGAAGACGGATTGGTCTTAGAGAATGATGCTGAATTACCATAAACTCAATCAAGTGGTTACTCCATTTGCAGCTTCTGTACCAGATGTGGTTTATATACTTGAGCAAATTAACACATCTGTATCTGGTGAGTGGCTACTGATTTGGCAAATGCCTTCTTCTCCATACCTATGTATAAGACCCACCAGAAAGTGTGCTTTCAGCTGGCAAGGCCAGCAATACACCTTCACTGTCCTAGCACCTAACTCTCCAGCCATGTGTAATACTTACTCTGCATGGATTCTGATGGTCTTTGTCTTCCACAAGGTATCACACTGGTCCATTACATTGATGATATCATGCTGATCTGATCAAGTGAGCATGAGGTAGCAACAACTCTGCACTTAAAAGCAAAGCATTTGCAACCCAGAGGATGGAGGAAAAATCCAACTAAAATTCAAGGTACTGTAAGTGAAATTTCTAGGAGTCCTGTGGTGTGGGGAATGCAGAAATATTCCTTCTAAGGTGCAGGATAAGTTATTGCACCTGGCTTTCCGTACAATCAAAAAAGAAGCACAACACCTAAATGGCCTATTTGGATTTTGGAAGCAATACGTTCTTCCTCACTTTTGTATTTTACTCCAGCCTATTTACTGAGTAACTTGGAAAGCCACTCAAGTTTTGAGAGGGGCCTAAAACAAGAGAGGCTCTACAACAGGTCTACCTTGCTGTGCAGGCTGCTCTGCCATAGGGGCCATATGATACAGCAGATCCAATAGTATTGAGGTGTCAGTGGCAGATAGAGATGCTGTTTGGAGTCTGGCAGACTCCCATAGGTGAATCACAGTGTAGACCTTTAGGATTTTGAAGGAAGGCCCTGACATCATCTGTAGACAACTACTCTCCTCCTAAAAAGCAGCTCCTAGCCTGTTACTGGGCCTTAGTGGAAAATGAACATTTGACCATGATACATCAAATTACCATGCAACCTGAGCTTCCAATTATGAGCTGGGTATTATCTGACCAATCAAGTCATAAAGTTCGATGTGTACAGCAACAGTCCATCATTAAGTGGAAGAGATGTGTACATGATTAAGCCTGAGCAGGTCTGGAGAGCACAAGTAAGTTACACGAAGATGTTGCCCAAATGTCCATGGTTTCTACTCCTGCTATATGGCTTTCTATTTCCCAGTATGTGCCCATGGCCTCATGGAATGTGCTGTACAGTGAGCTGTCAGAAGAAAAGAAGACTAGGGCTTGGTTTACAGATGATTCTGACCATTATTCAGGCACCATCTGAAAATATACAGCTACAGCATTATAGCCCCTTTCCAGAACATCCCTGAAATCTGCACAGTGGGCAGAACTTCAGACAGTATAGCCAGTCAGATATTTTTCCTAGAAGAAAAAATGGCCAGATGTGCAACTATATACTGATTAGTGGGCTGTTGTCAAGGTCTGGCCAGATGGCCAGGGACTTGCAAGGATCATCACTGAAAAATTAATGACATAGACATTGGGGGAAGAAGTACGTAGACAGACCTTTCCATATGGGCAAAGGATGTAAAGATATTTGTGTTTCATGTAAATGCTCACCAAAAGGTGACTTTGGCAGAGGACTTTAATAATCAAGTGGATAGGGTGACCTGATAGCAGTCAGCCTTTTTCTTGAGCCACCCGTCATTGCCCAATGAGTTCATGATAAAATGGCAATGGTTGCAGAGATGCAGGTTATGATGGGCTTAGCAACAAGCACTTCCACTCACCAAGGCTGATCTAGTGCCCAGTGTGCAAGTAGAAGAGATCAACACCAAGGCTGTGATATGACACCATTCCCCAAGGTGATCAGTTTGTGTCCTTGTGGTAGGCTGACCATATTGGACTGCTACCTTCATGAAAGGGGCAGTATATCATCCTTACTAGCATAGACACTTACTTCAGGTATGGGTTTATCTTCTCTGCACATAGTGCTTCTGCCAAAACTACCATCCATGGACTTGCAGAATACCTTAGCCACTGTTATGCCTTAATCACACAGCATTGCCTCTGACCAAGGAACACATTTCATGGCCAAAGAAGTGAGGCAATGGATTCATGCTTATGGAATTCACTGATATTACCATGTTCCTCAGCATTCAGAAGCAGCTGGATTGATAGAAATGTGGACTAGCCTTTTTAAGATGCAAATACACACCAGCTACATAGCAATACTTTGCAGGGCTGGGGTGAGGTTTTTCTAAAGGCAGTATATGCTTTGAATCAGCATCCACTACTGTATATGTTACCATGTCTCTCATATCCAGGATTCATAGGTCCAGGAATCAAAGGGTAGAAGTGGGAATAGCATCACTCACCATTACCTTTATTTTATTTTTTTTTCTGGGTATGTAAAAATGTATTTACATTTATGTATTTTATTCACAAGTAAAACAGAGAAGATGGAATGTAACAATAAGCAGAAACTAATTAACAGTCCAAATGTCAGACAAAAGTGGGGACGTTTGCATTTCTGCACTATAATTTATCTTTTTTTTTATTTTAAAGAGTAAAAGAATAACAATAATGGGGGGGGCTTACCAAATTACAGACAAAGTGGTAGGAAATTATCAATGGTTATTGTTTTACATATTGTTATCTACAAGATAGTTTCTCAGGAAAACAAATAGACAAATAATAGTGAGTTACAGACAAAAGAGGTAGGAGATTATCAATAGTTGTTGTACTCTACTTAGGTATCTTCAAAAGAAAATAAATAGAACTATACATGAGTGACCTATTGAATAATCATTAACTATTCTCAATGGTTGTTGTAGGAAACATAATAATAAACATGCATCCATTTATGAAATAGGACAGGAACAATACAAACATTACAGAGTTATGGATAGATTAGCAGGAAAATATCAATGACTGCTGTAATACATGTTGGTATCTTGGAAGTGGTTTCTCAGGAAGACAGAGATATGCAAGAAGGCTCTAACAAATAGTTACAGCCTAAGGGTTGTCCAAAATCAAGTGAGCCATCTGGGGCCAAAGCCATTTTTTGTAGCGTTTCCTCTCCAGCCTCCCATCGCATTGGGACCCCACAACCAGTTAGTGTCCTCTCCCCAACCATCAGCACAGGCAGCAGGAATCCTGTTGCAGACTTCTCCTGTTGCAGGCTCCACCACAGCCTGTACTGTCAGGGGAAGAATGGCTTCCAATGAGTCTCTGCATGTATTGTGCAAGGTCCTCCTGGTTTACAGCTTCCGAACGGCTTTCATGAACCCAGTCCACAGGACCTCTGACTCCTCGGGCTTAGTCTGCATTCTCCTGTTCTCCGAGTCCTTGTTCAGCAGCTGCTCCTCTGCTGACTCTAGACCTTTCTGGTTCTCAATGGCAGGAGCAAGAATGGCCCGTTGTATAGCATGTGTTCCCAGGGGTTTTTCCATGTTTGAATGATTCACACACGTCCTTAGGTGGGCATCTGCAGCCGGTGCATGGTGGGCCAATTGTGTCATTGTTTCTCTGTGTCATGATAGTTCTCAATTGAGCAGCGGCAGCCGGCCTGAAGGCTGGCGCACCACAGCACTCTCGGCCACATGGCTCCCTGTGCACTGAGGGCCCTCCCTCCGGGGGCCTACAAGGCAGGAAGTGAGCCAGTCAGAAGACAGGCGCTCCCTGCCAGTGGCTCCCCATGCGCTGGAGGCCCTCCCTCTGGGGGCCTACAAGGCAGGGAGCGAGCTGCCGGTTGGAAGACCAGCGCTCCCCGCTTGTGGCTCCCCATGCGCCGGGGGCCCTCTCTCCAGGGGCCTATGAGGCAGGAAGGGAGCCAGCCGGAAGACAGGCACTCCCCACCCGTGGCTCCCCGTGTGCCGGAGGCCCTCCCTCCGGGGGCCTACGAGGCAGGGAGCGAGCTGCCGGTCAGAAGACCGGTGCTACCATTACCTTTAATGACTAGCAAAATTTTTGCTTCCTGTTCCTGTTACCTTATGCTCTGCTGGCCTACAAATCTTCATTCCAGAGAGGGAAGAATTGTACTAAGAAGCACAACAGTGACTCCATTGAACTGGACACTAAGATTTTCCCCTGTTCATTTTGGGCTACTAATGTCTCTGAGTGAACAGGCTTAAAATGAAGTTATGGTGTTGGCAGGGGTGACTGGTCTAGGCTATCAAGGAGTAACGGGAGAAAGGAAGAATAGACTTGGAGTACAGGAGATCCCTTAGGAAACATTCTAGTATTATCATGCCTTGTTGTTAAGATCAATAGAATCTACAACAATCCACTCCAGGCAGAATGCCAAATGATCCAGAATCTTTAGGAATGAAGGTATGTGTCACTTTGCCGGGGGAAGAACCAAGATCTGCTGAGATGCCTGCTGAAGATCAAGGGAATACAGAATGGGTAGTAGGAAGTACTGTAGTTGTAAATACCAATTTATGCCCACTTGACCAGTTACAGAAATGAGAATTGTACAGTAATTGTAATTACTCTCTCCAATTTTAATATATTTGTTCATATCATCAGTTATACCTTTTTTAAAAAATTCCTGGTAACTTCATTTGTTCTGAAGTCTGTTCTATCTGAAATAAATGCAACTACTCACACTTTGATTACTGTTATTGTGGTATTTTTCCATTCCTTTGCTTCTAAATTTTTTTTATTTTAAAGGGAATAAAAAACAATAAAAATACAAAATTTCAAAACAAGATGATAGGAAATTAACAATGGTTATCATATTGCAGATTATCTTCAAAGTAGTTGCTCAGATTATCAGATCTAGGCATGTAAAATTGATCAAACAATGTTAAGTACTAACTATTCTTTTCAATAAATTCATACAAACTAGTGGTACAATTATCTTAGCTAGTGTGTGTGTGTGTGTGTGTGTGTGTGTATTTTTTTCCCTTTCCTTTTCTCCTTCCCCTGATCCCAGTTGTTCTTTCCCTTTCACAATATCTATTGTACCTTTTGGATCTTATTTACTCTTTGAGTTTCTTACACTAGGGAGACAATACGATGTTTATACGTGAGTCTGATTTATTTCACTTGTGAGTATGGTCTCTAGTTGTATCCATTTACTTTTAAAAGCCTCGAGTTTATCTTTCTATATGTCTTTATGGTTCAAATGGGATTCTTATAGACAGCAAATAGTTGAGTTTTATTTTCTGTTAAACTCTGACAATCTCTGTTAAGTGATAATTTATATTAGTGACATTTAAAACCCTTACTGATGTATTTGGAATAATTCTCAATTTTTACTGTTTTCTATTTGATGCCCTTGTTCTTTATTTCTATTTTAATTTTGACACCTTTTATGCTTTTTTGTGATTTTAATTGAGTATTTTATGTAAGTCCACATTCTCATACACTCGATTTTGGAAAAAGCTAAAGCTGAGTCAAAATGCTCAACACCCAAAGTTAAGGGAGGAAAGGTTTATTTTGCTCACAGTTTGTAGAGGTTTCAGTCCATAATCAGCAGCTGGATCCAAGGTAGGGTGGCACAGCAGCAGGGAAACTGTTCATGGTGGCAAAAAATACCAAAAGCAACAATGGAAGGGAAAGGGAGCAAGCCTCTTTTCCTCCCATATATTGTATGCAGGCACCTACTCCAGGGTGGGTGTAGCACTCACACCCTCTATCCCAGCATTAGACTATGAACCAATTACATGACAGATTAAGCCACCTCTGAAAAGCCTGCCCCTGGTAACTACATGAGGCTTTGGGGGACATCCAGACACAAACAATAACACTACCATAGTAAGTGGAGATTCATAGTCAGATTTAATTTGTTTAAGAAAACTAAGTGCTGTCTTTGTCCTATGTATTGAGGAGAAAATCAAGACTTACTGTATATATCTTATAATGTTTTAGTTTTGCTTTGAAAAACACATGTGCATTATTTTTGTCATCAAATAGTATTTTTTAGAAATAGCTAATGGTAGTCAATTTAGACAGGGTCATGGAGTTAGGTTATTGAGAGAAAAATAAGAAGTGGCATCTTCAAACAGGTGTGGAAGCCAGAGAGGAAGTGACTCAGAATTGAGCAAGGTGGCACACGCCTACAATCCTAGCACTCTGGGAGGATGGGAAGGAACAGCATTAGTTCAAGCCCAGCCTGGGTTACTTAATGACTTAGCAAGACCCGGTTTTAAAATAAAAAATTAATAAAACGATAAAGGGACTGGGGTTGTAATTCAGTGTGAAGGCACTCGATTTTTTTCCCTACCACCAAGGCTAAAAATGGCAAGAATCATATGGAAAATTAGTCAAGGGAAGAAAAGAACCAATGAATTCCAAGAACAAACATATGCCACGCAATTCTGAAGAAAGTTTATTAAATAATATGTACAATAAAGATAGTAATTCAACACATCTATTTATCAAATCCACCGCAATAAAGAAAAATAAATGAACAAAAAAAGTGTGCCTGCATAGTACATGCTCTCAGTGTGTAATTTAAGTGGAACACTTTAAATTAATTGGTTATACATGTCAGTTGCTTTTCTTTCAGAATGTATTTTTGTAGTAACCTATTCTAGCAATAGAACTTAATGCTACTGCAGATAAATAGGACTGCAAAAATCCATCAATGAAACAAAATTTTAAAAAATTATAACTGAGATCATACTTTCTCCTCCCAAGAAAATAATTGTTGCAAATTTTAACAGTGTATGATGGCTATTTTTGTGCTAAAGTCTGCAGGTGAGTTATATGGAATTCTTTCATTTAAATAAAAAAGCAAAAAACTTCATGACTTCCTTATCTCTCCCCCCTTTCATTCAAATTTTTAAAATTATTTTTTATACAAGGTAGGTACACTGGCTATACAAAGTTAAATATACATATTTACAGTCCCACTTCTCAAGCACATGATTTTTTTTTTCTTCTTTTACTGATCCCAGAGAGACTGCAAAAGATAAGTAGTTTGGGCTTGCCTTTGCCTGGAAGCATGGCTAATATATCAAAATGTGTCTCAAGACATGCATCAGTTAGTTGCACCTGCTGTAATAAACCTGTAGAAACATTTCAGCATAAAAATAGGTACTTTATATTACTAAATGTCTGAAGACAAAAGAGTAATTGGAAATACTTGTTCTTTGTTTTGTGATACATAGGAAGCAAAAGTAATGCATTTTAACATATTTTATTAAAGATGGGCAAACTGATGAGTCATACCTGGATTTTGGGCAATATACAAAGATGTGAGGCTGGCATTGTATGCAAATGTGGTGTTACAAATTGGTTTCATTTTCTAGCTGTATTTAAAGAGGTGTTCAAAATTACCTACTTAATCAAGAAGCACCCCTCAAAAGACTATTAGATTATATCACGTTATTAATGGTTTGCATCTAAGAAAGACCAGGAAACATATTAGCCAATACAAGGATTACATTCCAAAATGGGAGTAATGCTGCCGTGCAAGATGCACGTGCATACGCATTTCTACTGTATTCCCTCAGAGAGAGAGGGAGAAAATGAAACAACAGTGCTCCTGAACGGTGGAGCAGACCTTTCACTTACTGTCACTGAGACCTAAAGAAAATCATGAAGCCTCTTTCTATCCAGAAATCCCCTTCCGCACAATTTCACAGTCTTTTTCCTTGGGATTAAGGCTCTGGTCCATTTTAGTTCAAAACAAATGTCTGTGGGGAGAGGTAACACATTCATTCCCCTTGTGAGTCATTTACAGTTTGGTTTCTTCCTGAGAGCCTCCTTGAAAGAAGCACATGAAGAAGGTGAGGGTACTGCAGCGGACTGGTGGGCGGTGGTAGGATCCTAAGATGGGCATCTGGAAGAGCAGCTGAGTCAGGGTGCTGAACACAAATTTTGCTTACTCGTGAAGACTCCAGATTTGGGAGCACTGGTTCTGGGGCAATTCTTAGACATGCACAGAGAGATCCAGGGCTTCCAGGACACAAACCTATGACCGAGAATTGCTACATCTATTTGTGACCTTGAACCTATATTTGTGGGGCTAATGAGAGTATGAAGGCTGTGGAAAAACTTCCAAGTATTTCCAGCCACAAACTACCTGGGACAAAAGCTCTCCAGGCATCCTACTTATTCAAAAATGAACTAATGGAGACAGAAGTATGACGATGCTTTCTAGGATCCTTCCAGGAGAAACTCCTCTCTTCCTCGCACACCTTCCTAGCACTTATCACAGTCTGTCTTAAGGTCCTTTTCTGTGTCTCCCCAGTCACCTCCAAGTTCCTGGCAGGCAGGAAACATTTCACTTCTATCCTTGTGTCACTAAAGGATCTAACAGAGAAGCTGACAGACATCCCTGTCACAACTTGCACACAGTTGTGACTAAGAACTCTGGGTGTCACAGGACTCCCTCAGATCCAGCACCCATCAAAGACAGACTTCCTGGAGGCTGCCATTAGTGGCAGAATAGCTGCTTCTGCACTCTGCCCTGTGGGGATGTCTCATCAGGTGTCTCAGGATTCACAGCCTTAAGGTCTATATTCTGAGCAGCCCTTGAACTCTTCTAGAGTGTAAAACTGGAGACACGGAGTCCTTCTAGGACTGGGCGTGTCTTACTCACGGGTGTCCCAGAAGCCAACACACACTGATGCATTTTAAATGAATCATTACACACTGCTCTGGATTTCCTATGAGAATAGGCCTACCAATCCCAAACTGTTCCAGCCAAACACAAGTCAGAAATAAAAGGTTAGCAACAGAGGCCTTATAAATGCAACTGCACTGCCCTGAAGTTGATTGTTTACAAAAGCCAGGGAAAGGGACACGTTGCAAGTGATCTCCAGATCCGCAGGGCTTCCTGACATGATCACATGAAAACAAGAATATAACATTTCTGCCCGGCTATCTTCTCCTCAGTTCTCAGGATGAACCTTTTGTGCTTTTCTCTCTGAACATCACAGCCATCGACAGCAATGCTGCACAACAGCCATTATGCACAGGGCTCCTAATTTGCCTCCATTTCCTTCCCTGGACCTCAGGAGGTCGGAGGATAGATTTTTACCTCGGACAGGCTGGGCACTTTCACCCCGTCAAGGGATAGCAGCCTACACTGAACCCTAGCAGCTCTTGGGGATCAGCTTTCTCCAGGGTAGCCAGGGATGGAGGATCAGATAGTCAGTAGATGCTCAGGTTCAGCACCTCTGGGTCATGGCTGGGGACCTGTGTGGCATCCCAAAGCTTGCTTTCGGCTCAAGGTCCCCTTTGATATGGGGCTTGTTAAGGCCAGGTTAGCAGGAAGCATTTCTGCCTAACTCTACTCCTGGACTTTTCTTTAGGTCAGGTTACCCAAGTGGGGGAGGAGCGCGGAAGGTTGGAGCAGCTTCCAGAAGCAAGTAAGTAAATACAGATTTACCTTAATTATTTTTGCCCAGCATATGGCTCAGCCTTGATACACAAGCTTAGCTTTTAAATACAACATTTCTCTATTCCTCTTTTTTACTTCTTACTTTATCCACTGCATTAATTTTCCTACTGGTTCAATATTTAAATAAAGAGACTGGTGTGTGAATTTTGCTTCATTCTCCAATAAGAATAATCTCTGTGTTTTTCAATCTTCTTACAGATATAAAGGTTTTACATAGTTGCCTGGAAAAGTGCCAAACTGTCTGGTCCTTCTTGAAGTACCTACAAAAAAAACACACACATACATAAAATGAGACGATCTACCCACTGAGTTCAGGGACAGTACTGTAGAGATGGATTTCTGCCTGCGTCCCTTATAAAAGTCCTGCAATTTATACAAGAGTGTATGGTTTCCAAGCACTTTCCTCTATCTTATCTCATTTTTGCTGGGTGGTAAGCAAGATAGGCATTCTAATATTCCTATTTTTCAAAAAGAGAAACCCAGGTTCAAAGAGCACAAGCAACACTTCTGAGGTCCCTTAATTGAATAAGTGTCAGAAGTAAAATCTGAATCCAGGTCTCTTGACTCCCAGTTTTTGCACAGGGCTCCTAATTTGCCTGAATCCAGGTCTCTTGACTCACTAGTTTTTCAAACATTTCTCCTTTTTGAAGGACTTTGCACATTTATCCAACACAAAGATACCTAGGATTTAGAATTTCTAAACTGTAAGATTTCTAACAGTCCCTGACGAGTACACAGCAAAAGACATTCCCCTCAGAAGCTTGGGCCACAGTCTGGTTCCTTGCTTTTGCTACCAACCTTGTTCAGGTCCCAGTGATCCAGGACACTGAACCCTCTGCGACAAAGCCCTTCTTGGGCTGCTCCTTGACCAGAACTGTTAAGTCCCTAATCTTGTTCCTTTCCTCCAGTCTCCAAAGCAGGAGGGGCTGACCTATGTTGTGTTTCCATTAATCTCAGTTTAAGACATCCTGATTTGATCACTGCCTTTTCCCAGGTGGCTTAGACCTCATGTTTGTGTCCTGCTGCTGAATACAACAGCTCAAGCAGCAGCAACCGGTGGGTTTGGATCCTTGCCAAAGTGAAACTTCTAAGCAAAAAGAACAGGTGGAGGCTAAAGTCACTTAAGACATCTAGTTCAGTCCTGAAGGAGGATGATCCAGCAGGTGCAGAGAACTGGGGTGGTAATACCCAGCGCTGGTAAGAAACTCAAACATGCTCACTCCAGGTAAGGAAAATGCCAGGTTAGCACCCCTCCTTATGGATAAGAAAAATAAGTTCTTTTGGACTACTTTACTTGTACTTTGAATGCTAAGATACTTTTTGTAGTAATGGAGGTACACTAGCAAGATATTCATCCCCAAACATTTCCCCATCCAGGGGTCTAGGGTACCTCTACGAAAGAGTCGTGCCCCTCTCCCTGCTCCGCAAAAGTGGAAATGCTCTTGGAAGAGTTTCGTAGTGTGTGTTCGCTAGTAGCGAACACACACTAGCACCGAATTCTCAAATATCACTGCCACATGCGGGGACAGCAACTGAAATATGGCTAGGCTAAAATGAGCTTTTCATGACATCAGTGAACTGGGCTGTAACTAGAAAGCATAGCCTGGATTCTGAAAGCTTGGTATGAAAAGAACGTAAACAAACAATTCTATATTGATTACATGATCAAATGGTATGTTACGAGCAAGAGGTTTATAAAATACATTAGAATTTCACTGAAGTTTTTTCAGTATTGCCTCTAGAAAATTTTAAACTTCCGGTATGGCTTACCTAGTACTTTTACTGAACTGCACTGCACTACAGTGGCTGCTGACTTCTCAGATCTGACTTTCTTCTGAAAAGAACCACTCAGGGTAACCACTCAGCTAGTGACAGCCTCAGATTCTGGGAGCTTGGGGAACACTGGCTCACTTTCTCAGCTTCTGGTGAGGCCAAGACAAACCCTTCTGTCTTCCCATGTATGCTGAGGACTCACTGCTCTTATTACTGCAGCCTGACATTGTCTTAGGAAATGCTGATCAGGGAAGAGCTGGTCTTTGAAAAAAGGGGAAAATTAAAGCAATGAGGAAGTCAGTGCTTCCTAACATTATGCTCACAACTGAGGAGAAAGAAGATAAGCCGGGGGAGGGATGAGCATCCTGAGTTCACAGTTTGACCTCACAACTTGCCACGTGTGTGATCTTTACAGTTACTTAATTTCTTTGGCCCTCACTTTTTGAATCATTAAATGCAGATAAATCTTCGTTTGCAGGGATGTTTGTTGAAAGAATGTCATTAAAAGTATATCAAGCACAGTGTTTGGCTCTGTAATAGAATTTTAATAAATGTTGACTTTTTTCTTTCCTTCCTATAAAGATGAATTATTTGTTGCCGCTTTGCAGTGCTGAAGGGATGAACCCAGGGTCTGTGTCTGCTAAGCAAACACATTAACACTGATCTACATCTCTAGTCTTCCTTTGTTTTTTAATGAAGTAGGTTACTCTTTGAGTAAGGTTATTAGAGTAAATATGAAGGTCTTTGGGATATCTACACATATACTTCAGTTTCATGGCAGAGACCGAGCCCTCATCAGAATTTTCTTCTATTGTTTCATAAAACCTTTAAAAATAAAATTTCCCAGTGTAAAACAGATATAAACACAATAAAATATAAGTGAAAATCTAATTAATAACAATAATGAATTTGATAATTAGCCTTCCAGACACTGTCATGTTTGGTTTTCAGCCCCAACATTAGTAACATCAACACCATCTCTGGAGCAGATTGAACGGTACAGAAACTGAGAAAGTTTTCCTTTTTGTGCAAAGAAGACTGCATTTTGCACGGCTTGTCACTCCTAGTCCTTGCTTTAATACACAACTAGGAAGAAAAGCACGATGATGTTCTTACCAACAAACCATCCATCATCACATTTTTCCATGACATCAACGATATCTCCATCTCGGAGTTCCAACTCATCATCATTTTGTGGTGTGTAGCTGTATAATGCTTGGTAGCTATAGCTACAAATGAGAAAAATGAATAGTAAGTGACTCAAATGCTGACAAGGCTAGTGAGTTTTTAAACCTCATTTCTGTCTTATCAACATTTGATGAATGTTACATCCTCTCATTTGCATTATTCAACTCTGCCAACTCCTCCTCTGGTGCAGATGTGCTTACGTCTTGGCTCTGTCCATATTTTTCCTTGCTTTGCACCTCCCACCCCCATTCAGCATCAACCTTACATTAACCCTGTCCAGTGGAACATCTGCTGATGGTGCTATATCAGAGGTCAACACTGATTTTTCCAGGTGACAAGAAGAACATCTGCTGGACATTTCTTGCTTCTTACCCTGGCCTCTTGGAGGTAGGTGCCACTGCTGACCACATGTCACCTGATCTGGTCTGGGAAAGTGAGCATTCCTAGAACATCATCTACATCTCTGGCTAGCCTGTATCCCCGCGGGTAACCTCATATACTTCCGTAGGTACAAAGAGACCATTCTGTCCTAGCTAAGGTCCTGTTTACTTCTTTACTAGGTTTGTATCTTCTAAACAATGATTTAAGTCCTTTGTCTCTGAAACTCAATTCTATTCTGTTTTCAGAATTATCTCCCTAAAACAAAAATATGATCAATATGTTGTCCACTTCAAAAGCCTTCAGTGGATTCCTTGGAGCTGCAGAATAAAATCAAAACTGCATTGTGGAACCTACCATCTGGTCCCATCCTTGTTTTGAGCTTCAGATCTATCTGCTCATAAACAATCTACTGTGGTCACACAAGTATATGCCCACTCCACGCCTTTGCATATGTGGTCTCATATGGAAAGATATTTTTCTTTCCTATTTTAGTTCCCATGATCCAATTTTCTCTCAATGCTTGCTTCAAACTCCCCTTCTTCTGTGAACAGAATTTCCTATATGCTAAAGCATAGGAAATATCAAATAAATTTTTGAATGAAGGAAACAATTGTTTATTTCTGGTCAGAATTAACTGCTCTTTTCCCTATGTTTGCTGGGAAACTAGCATTGAATGCCAGCAGTAAAACTCTCCTTTGCCCCTGTATATCAGTTAATTCTTCACCAGGCTCTGTCCCCTCGTAGTCCACAACCTCTTTTATTTACTCACCACCTGTTTCACAGTGACTGACAGGAAACATGGCCTTCATTAGAAACCCTCAGAGAAGGAAGGGAATGATTTTCTCATTTCTCCAAATGTCTATACCCATAGCCAGCCAGTGATCTCCTGTCTAGGGCCAAAGTACACCAAGAACATGAAAACCAAAATTTGCCAAGTGTACTTACAAATCCTGTGAGGTTTGACTCCTGTCTGGGGTGACTCTTCGCTGCTGGGCTTGAGGTTGCTGAGAAATGATTAAAGATGATTTATTGTCAGAAGGGGATACCTTGTGATGAAAGTCAAGGGGATGAGAGACAGTGCTGCAGTAATGAACAGATTTTTCGGCAATGTTTATGATCTCATTGCAAACTGCTTCCTGTGAGGTGGCCCCGACATATCCAGATACCCCCATAGAACAGTCAACATGGGGACCAAAAATAAAAAAAGAGAGAGAGGAGAAGAGATGTAACATTCCAGACGAAGCACATAAGTCCAGGGAAAAACAGAGTTGAAGATCCAGGGTAAAAAAATAGATATTCCAGTAGTGGAGTACAGGAAGAATCCAGGTGTAAGCATGGAAAAACAGGTAAGATACAGAAGAATTTGGGATTTAGTATGAATATTAAAAAACAGAAGGGCAGTAGCATAAAAGCCTGTAATTAGTGAGTAACTGTTACAAATGAAATTATCTCAGGACAGAAATGCCATTATGTAACCCCAATCATGCACTAATACATTAATTTAATCTCACATATAGGCAGAGTGGAAAAATAATCTCTAAATTTCTCTGCTGTTTTTAAGGGTTGACCTAACATTTGGTTCTACTACAATAGCCATTGACTCTTGTAAATAATGGCTCTGTGAGTTAACCAGTCATTACTCTAAACTTTGGAGTCAGTAAGCATTTTCTTTAGAAATGATACCATAGTCTTATTCAACAGGCATCTTACCACATAGCTCTTTTCAGATTCTGTGAGATCAGGTCCTGCTCTCAATGAATGATGAGAAGGCTGTGATCACCAAGCAAATCATAAGGGAGACATTTTAGCAGATGTCACATTGTGAAGGATTCAAAATAAAAGAGTGAGCAAATACACATACCACACCATCACACTCAGATGACACAGGATACCCGCGGCACATGGCCACTGAGTCTCCATGACAACATGGTGGATGCAGAGGAGAAAATGCAAAAGTACAGAGTTAGAAGCAAGCATCCAGGCAATGAAATGGGAAATTGAAAACATGGCTGCAACAGGTGAAAGTAAGCAACACATGGTCCCCAGATTCACAGGAGAGAGACATAAAAGGGATGTCTTTTGGAGCAAAGACATCATCCCTACATGAGCCACATACAGTTGTTCACCTCACTCTCAGCTAAGAAGCAGCTAGGGAAGGGCTGCTACCCCAAAGCCAGTTTAAGTATTTGTTGACTGGGAGCCTCTAGCAGAGTAGGCTTGTAAAACTATTAGATCTGCCACAATTGGATACTTACAAAAACTGCAAAAGAATACTGGGTAATATTCAAAGTAGCAAACAAGACCACTTCTTTGGAAAAATCTGCATATGACATACTTCATAGATCTGAATGGAGTTCAGAAGGCTCATAGGGCAGAGCTTGTCCCCAGAAGAAGGAATGCATGTCCTGACGCAGATACAGAGATGAGACCATCACTCAGCCCAAATACCACGTTGACATGGAAACAGGGGCAATGAAGGCCTGCAGACCTGCCTTTTGAGCAGGGCTTTCATGGTGGAGGCCAGGCTTTCACTGAAAGACTGCTTGAAATAATTTCCCCCAGAGAGGACTCAGATCCAAGTGCTGGGAATTCTTTTTGAGTAAATATTGGAAAACCCTCCAGGTACCATTCAATAATTGCAACGGTCCACAGCAACTCCAGGACCTTAGAAATGTTTGTGTAGGAGCCACTTGTTTCATAGAGATGCCCACAGAGAGTGAAGGGCTCCCCTGAGGTCATACAGCAACTAAGTACAGATGTGTCTGGGTTCCACTCCTGTCCTGCTTTGTGTCTTTCATGTTGAACTATCTTCCACTTTATCAAGTATGCTCACTGACATAATCATCAGCGAGTCTCCCAGAAATGCTACTGAAAAGCCCAACAGGTTGATCATCCTGTTTTCTTAAAATACCCAGAAAGCTGCTGCTCAGAGGGGCTTAGTGCACTCCTCGCTGCCACACAGACTGTGAGAGGTAGAGCACCACATCACTCACTTCTCCTTTCCACTGTAAATGTTCTCATCTTCTAGCATGCTCTGCAGAACCAATTTCTAGCCAGGCCTCACTGCTATACTCTCATTCTTCGGGAAGTCTCTGGCTCTCTAAATTTCCTTCAAACTGTGACCACTCCAATCCATCCCCTTGAACTGTGGCAAGAGTGAAGGAAGAGGCAGAACCATTTCATGCTCCTTCAACAGCATCTCAGCACTTGTACCCCTTTGCCCCATGGCTGAGAGCTGCCGTGTGTGGCTCTACTCATCGTTCCCCATCCTCTGATCAAGGCTTCCATGTAACACAGGGGAGGAAGGGACATTTCCAAGCACCTCCTGTGCGGGCTTTCAGAAGAATGAAACGTATTCTTGGCACTCTGAGTGGCCTGAAAAAAAGGGCAACTTTCTAAAAGTGAGTGCTGTTCAAAAACAAGAGTAGCTACCTAAGAGGAAGAGAGCTGCCCGGTAAGTAGCTACAGGATTTGAGGCTCCTTTTAACCATTATTAGTTAAACTATTACAGCGCAGTACATCTCAAGCTCTAACAGCGAGCCATCATGTGGGAACTTGCTGAAATGCAGACTGTGTTTTTATTTGGTGGTGCTGTCACTGTTGATTCTCAAACTAACTTTGGGAAACAAGGTTGCAGAGGACCTCAGTTATCTCAATCTGAGATTATTTGCCAACAGCATGCCAAGACAGGTCTGGTCACACTTCATGAAACAAGAGTTTCTGTCTCTGACTCTTTCTGTCTCTGTCTCTCTCTCTCTCTCTCTCTCTCTCTGTCACACACACACACAAAGTCTCCCCTGCCACACACACACATTTCCAAAAATCTAGCTGGTGGCCTGATATCCTCAGATCAAATCAATATGAAGACAGGATGTGCATTCTCTACATATGATCCTCACAGCTTATAAAAGCCCCCAACATCCTTCAATCAACTTAATCCTAAAATTCTTATTGGATTTATCACCATATAGCAAATAGTTGGTAGCCAGGCATAGTGGTGCCTGCCTGTAATCCCAGCATTCAGGAGGCTGAGGCAGGAGGATTGCTGCAAGCCAGCCTAGGCTACATAGTGAGTTCAAGGCCAGTCTGAACTATGTAGCAAGATGCTGTCTCAAAAAAAAAAAAAAAAAAGATGCAAAAAGTTGGTGCCCAAAAGAGGATCAGTGAATCAAATACAGTAAGAAGGACCTGGTATTTTACAAGCACAAACCTTACCTGTGTTTTATATTAGTCTTTGGACTTGGGGAGGACAGAAGAGGGAATCTTAAAGCTGGGAGAAGACTGAAGACTTATACAAGACAGCAAAGCCACTCAGCATAAATGCTGAGTCCCTTAGTAATTTAATACGTATACATCACCTCCCTCTTGGGTTATGATGGGATTGCTGGTTTAACTGAAAAGCAACACCTAACTTCTACTTGTTCTTAAAACGGGCGCTGTAACTTCTTGAATATGCTCTACTCCTGGTGCTCAGAGGTACTTCCTTCTCTAAAAGGTATGATGTGTAGTAAAGATAACATCCAAGCACTGATCCAAGGAACAACACTGCTGCAGGGATGGTGGAGACTCAGTGAGTACCTTCTTCGGTCTCAGGCCACACTTTCACACCTGAACGGTACAATGTAACCCTACTCCTAAGGGGCAGAAAGGGCCAGGTGCCTCATGCTGTGTTTGTCAAATAATGCAGAAAGAAAGGCAAATAAACATTAATCCTATTAGCTCAGATTTAATTTCTCACTGTTTGCCTTTCAATTAACATCACATAGAGGGGCCGGGGATATAGCTCAGTGGCACAAGCGCCTGCCTGGCAAGTGCAAGTTCCTGAGTTCAATTCCCAGTACCGCAAAAAAAACCCAAAAAAACCAACATCACATACAGCTAAAATACAAACCAAGTTGTTGTGTGTGTGCAGAGGTGGCCATGGCATGGGGTGGACTCTTAAGAGAAGACAGAAACTCTTCAGATCCATCACAGGGATCAGCCTTTGCCTTCAGAGGCTATTAACCCTCAGACATTTTCCCCTTTGAGGTATATTTTTTTTCTTTTCCTGTTCCCATTTTATAATCCAGTTTTTATTTTTCATTAGTACCTGTTTGCACCATACAAAGATCACAGGCCTTGTGGGGAGTTGGTCATGTACATAACAAAGCTCAATTCTTTTTTTCATCCCCTTGCCCTCCTCTTCCACATCCCCCTCCATTTCCTGATCCCCTTCCCACTTGAAAAAGGTCTATCTCCCTACTATTTACTGTCTAGCTTGTCTTTTATTTTGTCTTTATTTATATTGTTGGGCTTCTCATTTAAGAGAAACCATGCAATATTTAAACTTTTGGGTCTGATTTATTTCACTGAGCATAACAGTCTCAAGGTGCATCCATTTCGTATAAATGACTCCAGTGTATCCTTCTTTATGGTAGAGTAATACTCTTCTGCAAATAAACACTGTATTTTCTTTATCCTTTCATCTGCTGATGGTCATATAAGCTGCTTCCAAGATTTAACTATTATGAATTGTGCTGCTATAAACATGGGTATGCAGGCTGTGTAATAAATGTCTTCGAATCTTTTAGAAAGATACCACTTTCACTTTCTGCCCACTGAATAGCTTCGTATAGCTGTTCCTCTAAGGCTGTACTGCTGAATATGGTGGCCAGGAGCAGCATGTGACTACTGAGCACTTGAAATGTGGCAAATATGCAATGAATGAAATATGCAGTAAGAATGTGCATTGATTTAAAAAACTCAGTGCAAAATAAAATGACAAAAGCTCACTATGTAGTTTTTGGGCATATTGGGTTAAATAAAGTCTAATATTAAAATCAATTTCACCTGCTCCTTTTTACTATGGCTGCTAGAAATTTTTAAATTACGTATATGGCTCAAATTCTCTTTCTACTGGGCATTGCTGCTCTCACTTCTTCTACGTCCTAACATCTGCTCTCATTTACATCTAAGAGTGGACACATGTTCTCACCAGGACCTCATCCAGGGTTAAGAGCAAAGGCAGTATTAGCTTGTGCTAAGCACATTTCACACTCTGAAGCTGCATTCAGTTTTCATGTGTTTGGAAAAATAGAAGTCTAAAATGTACTTGTGAGCATACACACACACACACACACACACACACACACACACACACACACTCTTCATCAATAGTAAGCAGGCAATAGTCAGTGATTGAGAAACTGTAACTCTGCATTCATACACAAGTTGCACTTTTGGGCTGCAGCCAGGTGGGTGACCTTGGCTCTTGGTCCACTGCTCTGTTGTCCTACCGTCAGTTCACACAAGTCCCTCTGAAATCTGATGTTAGCCTCCCTGGAGCTGTTAATTCCTCTGGATCCACAAGACACTTCATGCCACTACAGTTACTAAGCGTCCCCTTCCAGCTCTGTGTGTGTACTGAAGTTTAGAAGTCCAAAATTAATCACACACACAGGCTAAAGGAATAGCAGGAAACACTAGAGATTTGGGTAGGATAGAGACCTTCATCTTCTATATAACCCTGAAGCCCCTCTACTGATATCATGAATCTCTACTGCTCTCTTAAATGGGCAGCATCTCTCAGAGATGGATTCCTCTAGTCACCTCCTAACACACACTTTCTCAGACCCTCTCTGCCTTTCTGGTGACCCGTACTGACCCCGCAGTAAGACAGTGAGAAAACCTGAGTGCCAGGCCAGGCTTTCACATTAATTCATTATCTTTTAAGCAAAATGTATAACTTGGTTTGACTTCAAAGCTGTCAAATTTAAGTATGGTTAGATATGATTTACATGAATGTCATTTTTGGCTCTAACATTCTAGGACTGGAGTGTGCTTGTCCTATGAGTTAATAGCTATGACTCAGCAGGGCTGATGTGGCTTAAGGGAAGCAGCACTCCACACACTCCTACAGAGGACTGGGCTGGGCAGAGCTTCTGATCACACACCCCGGGTATGGACAGACAGCTCACATCTGGAAGTGTGGGAGGCGAGGGCTCATCCTGTGACGGTGACAGAAGATTTGTGGCTCCTAAGACAGCAGGAACACACTCTGCAGAAAACTGGAGAAGCCAGATTCAGCCTCCACAGTCACAGTTTCAGGAAAACTCTGGAGTATCCTCAAACAGCCTCTGGTTCCGCTGCCTTCTCCCATAGAGTTAACTAAGAAAAAGATCCCAGTTTAAATATAAAACTGTTCATCAACAGTTAGTTCAGCTGCTTACCACCTAGATTTAATCTTGCAGACCACTCAACAAACAAAACTACCACAGCAACTTTGTAGTAATCTGAATCCCATGACACTCAGCCAATGTTTTGCTCCTTGCAGACTATAGTCTACTCCTTTGTTTCTGTCATACAATAGTGAGGAAACTACTGGCAGATGTGCTAATGGCTGAAGAAGCCAAAAGCTTTCCCTGAGTAGCTTAGGTTTTTATCCTCAAGGTGAGAGAAAATAAGGAACACTCACTGACTAGAATGCAAATTCCAAACTTTCTGAATTCTTCATTTGTACAACTCCCCAGAGGAGTAAGCTTCGGATCTTCTACTTTCTTCTCTTTCAGCCCACCCCCTCTCTCAAGTGGGGCAGGGGAACAAAGTGAGGTAAATGACTTCGGTTTCTTTTCCATGCTCCTCAGTACTGCACAGCAGCTACTGAGCCCCACCTCCCTGACCTGTGCTACATGCTTTCATCGCCATTGTTCACTGAATGCCATTTAATTCTCACAGTAACTCAAGAAGGCGGTCAGTATTCACCACACTTTACAAGTGAGAAAAGGAGACCCGACATGTCTGAGTTGGAAATATGAAGAGCCCAGATTCAAAGACCTGTTTCTCTGACTCTAAATTCTATGTACCTCGCGACACCCTGATCCTCCAAGTGCTCTACCAGAGGGAGACTTCAGAACATGTAAGAAAGAAGCGATGGACAGATCACCTTAACATGTCCTGTACTCCGTGGCTGGCACGTGGGTACTGACTGACCAGCAACATTTCTCCTCACACCATCTTAGGAGTGCACACTGCTGCTTCTGAGTGAGTGAAAGGAAAATGTTTTGTGTTTTTGAGCATCTTAACATTTCAAATTTCTTTTTCTGTTCTTGCAAGTTGCATCATATGTTCTCCCTTTTATTTCTGATTTCAACCACCAAGAAAACTGTGCCTTAGTTCTTAATCTTTGTGGGAACTAACTTTTTTTCCATATGCTGAGGAATATTTCTTCTGAAGTCACCAAAGCACCTCTTTCTGTCCTCTCTGATGAGTGGCTTCCTTATTCTCTAAGACAGTAGTTTCTTCTTACCTTTTTCTTAGGCAGGTGCTTTGAAGACACTTAGCTTTTCTGAATACACTTCGTGCCATCAGATTTTATTGTTTGACTGGTTTCTTCCCCTTTACAAACCAAATTTATATTACAACTGCTTTGTCACTCTCTGTCTTCTCATTTCATCACAGATGTCTAATGGATTAGAAACTCTTAACTTGGTGGTCCATGGCAAGATGGGAGCTCCTGAGTGGACTTTGGTGGGGGCCTCTAGGAATTCTGCAGAACTGGGTCTGTTACCCTCCTCACACTGCCTGCCTCTGATCCTCAGACGTTCTGTGATGCAGAAAAAGTTATGCCAGTGGGACAGATGGTCTTTAAGGATTCTTCCTAATTTAGAACTTGTTTGAGGAAGCAATTTAGAACTTGCTCACAAACTGCAGCAACTTTTACAATCCCTGGCTAGATGCTGATCAGCAAACAATGCTTCTATCATGGGGAAACTCAGCACATATTTGACGATGGTAATGATGCAGATTTCCAAGATGATCTTCCTTTTAATGTTTTTGTTCAATTGTTGACACTCTGTTGGTCAAAATTATGTCCACCAAAATCCAAGACCATGTTTGATAATGTGAACTCTTGGGTATTTTGTACGTGTCTTTGAGTATGTTTTCTCCAATTAAGTTGTCCTCAAAAAACAAATGAAAGGAAAATGTTCATTCTTCAATAGTCTGGAGGTATATAACGCATCCCCTACTTAAAATTTTGTGTTTTTCTTTATCATTTCAACTAAAATTCATACAAGATTTTCATCTAATCATAGACTATCAAAGCTAAAGGGACTTCAGTTCTCTCATCTGGATCTTCTGTTCATGGACAGAAGGCTGCCAGGAAAGAGAAGTGACTCATCTGAAGTCTCTCCTCAGGCGAATGGCAGAGCTAGAGCTACCAATCAGTACCCTGACACTCAGCACGATGTTCTCCCCGCTCCCCCCATCGCCCCTGGAGACACCTGCACTTCATTCGCCCACTTCAGCTATTCAGAAAGAAAACCTGAACTTTAAAACTTGAACAGCTGAACCAACGTGACAGCAACCTTGTAGTGCAAAACCAAGCCTTTTTAGCGGAAGTGTTTACAAATACACAGAGTGCTGGGAGCCGGTGGCTAAGGGTACAGAAAGCAGTGGAGCAGGGACTGCAAGTGGATGATTCCACGCACGGTTAGCAGACGCTGATGAATATCAGAGGTGCCAAAGAGCTCCCTCCAAGCTCTGACCCCAGCTCCCCTCCTGGAGTTTCCCATCTGTTCACGTGCAGATACTGGAAGCCTCACCCAAACCGGGAACGCACCATTCCCCAAACACATCTTTCAGTTTCTACCTCTGCGGTATATGTCTTCCACACTGTCCTCTTGTTTACCCCTGGAAAACTCCTTATTCTTTAAGGGCCAATGCTACTTTTTTCTCACGAATATTTCCAGATAACCACCTTCTTCCTCCTGCTGCTTATCATTTTTCCCCATCTTAAACTTACAGTGTAGACTTTCTGTGACTCTTTTGCTTGCATTATATTTACTTGTGAAAGGGCCTGATTTCCCCAGATGTCATGAACTCTTTTAGCGGTTAGTCATTTTCTGTCTTTTTTCATTCAACAAATATTCACTGAGCACCTTTCATATATATCAGATATCATAGTTCTTGATCTAGGGTTTGCCTTTAACATTCCACAGGGACAAAGGCAAGCAAAAGGGCAATGATGACAGGGCTAAGAAGTACCCAAGTAAGCCAGGTACAGGGCTCACACAGCACAGTCAGAGGCTTCACTGAGTTTACAGGGGTGGAGGAGGCTGTCAGGAAAGTAACATCCATGGAGACGTGAAGGACAGGTGAGACCTATCCAAACAAACAAGTCAGGGAGGCTTTGGAACACGAGGCTGGCTTGCCCCCTAAGTGGTTTTCTGAGGCCAGGAAGGAGAAGTTTCCTGACAGCAATGGGAAGCCCCTCATGGTACTCATCCCTCTCAATCTCTTAAAGCATTTAACACAGCGCCTGGAACATACCAGATGCTTGAAAGAAAATAAATAATCGTAACATTTCATGCTATTATTTCATTTAAGGCTATCAGGTACAAATCTCTCTATTTACTGGGCATTAACTCAGTGTAGTTTCCCAAACCTACAATGAACTTAATCTTCGGTTTTGAAGGAGAATAATGGCTGGCAGTGTTCTTCATACAAAAATTGGTCTAGAATGCATTTATCCAAACAAATGACACAGCCTGATGTCGTGGTATCCTTACAGGACCATTAGAGAGCAACAGTCATGTAAGTCCTTTCCATTATTAGCTTCTGTCACCCAACAAAGTCCAGAGAGGCAGCAGTCCCTTGTGAAGGGTCCCAGTTCCAAAGTTGCCACAGGAGGGAAAGTGACAGCAGCTGAGGGGGACCTGCATGGGCAGGTGCCCTCCACACAACCTCACACCTTGCACCAGGAAGCAAGCTCGGGACCAATGGCCAGTCACATCCTTGGAAAAAGCTTGCACCACGAGAGCAAAAGCAAGGGAGGGGACAAGAAGTGGTACACTTGGGTCTGGAGGCCCACCAGGAAGGACAACAAAATTTCAATAAGCCTGGAAGACTCCAGTGTTGCCAGCTACTCCATTCCTGTCTTTTACTAGGAAACAGGAAGTGTAAGCCCCTAACCTCACTCAGAAGTTCAGCACCATGCAGCTCCTATACACACTGGATCCTGGAACGGGGCTGTGATGATAACTCACCACTGAGGGTAAGAAGGCTCCTAGTGCTTTGTGTTTAAGTGTGAACTGTTGCTACATTAGAGACACTTGATTCTTTTCAACTAGCTACCCTACCACCTGTTCCAATGACCTACATTTTGCTTCCTCACAGAATGCACATTCTGGATGCATCTGTTCTGGGGTCAGGTGTAGCCTCTGCCAGGGAGGGCTGCTTCCTGAAGCCCCACACTCTGGGATGAGACAACAGACTGCTGCAATGGCAGCAGGAAGCCCCCACTTTGACAAATGCATTGCTTCATTTCATCTGTACAACTACTTTACCAACGGGGGTCTACTTCCACTCCTCCTTTGTACGTGGGAAAACCGTGGCTCAAGGAGGCTTAGGGGCCCACTAATAAAAGGCCAAGCCCAATTTCTTATAAACTATCCCACACTGCTTACCTCCAGTGATCCCACTCCTGCATACGGTGCTAGTGCTCTGAGACACCACGGTGCTGCTTCCTAACAGAGGGCAGGACTACAAGGGCTGGCAACACTAGAGATTGTCAGGCTTATTGAAAATTAGTTTTCCTTTCCTATTCAGCCTCCCAACCCCATGTGCACCTCTTTTTGTCCCTTCCCCTCCCCTTGCTCTCTTGGTAATTCTAGCCTGTGAACTGCCTGCAGCTGGAGGTCTGGGCTGGTACACTGGTACCTCGGTTTATGAACTTAATTTGTTTTACAATTTTGGGGAACACGGGTACATTTGTGTTTGCATGGGGAAGATGGTTATGGCCATGTTTGTCTCCTGATGTATAGTTTGCAAATGAAGCAAACTTTTGCTGAATGCTTTTATTTGTGAACAGAAGCGTTCATGAACTGAGGTATTACTGTATGTCTCTGGCCTCTCTGGTCCTGTCACTGTTCTGGTGCCACTGCTGTGCCTGCCTGTCTTGCTGAACATAAGCTCCTCAAGATCAGGGATCAGTGACTTCTGGACCCTGCCCAGAAGCTAGTATCAGCAGGTCTTGAATTAATGCTTATAGACTGAATCAGTAAAGCTTCACAAGAAAACTAGGTTGTGAGCCTGAAGTTTGAGCAGAGTTTATTATGCGCAGCATATACAACAGCTACTAAATAAATGGTTTTAGAGACATCTCTATAAACCCACCTGGTTCTAAAGAGATTGCAGAATATCCTCAGCTCTGAAGCAATTCTAGATCACCCAAAATGGTTGCAGTGATGGTGAATCTCGACTGCCAATCTGATTGGATTTGACATGCCCAGGGCATTAGTAAAGCACACTTCTGGGTTTGTCTGGATGGATCATGGGAGCGTGACAGCGGGGACTGGCTGGTCTCTAGCCCCTTCCATTGGATCTCTTCTACTGTTTCTCTGCTTCTGACCACCATGAGCTGGGCAGCTTTCCTCTGCCATGAGGCCAAGCACCTTGACCTTGGAGCCACACAACCATGGACTGCAGCATTTGAAACTGGGAGGCCAAGGGAACATTTTCTCTTTTAAATTGTTTCTGTCGTGGCAGCAAACATCCTGGTCCCAGCCACCAAAAGATCACTAGTATAGTAGCATGATAGCTTCCCTTCACAAAGTGTCACTCATGTTCCCAGCTCTGCTTAGCCTTAACATCCATTATTTTGAGAAATCGTCTCAATCATTCTATGAGATAGATGCTATCGTCATTTTATGGATGAAGAAACCAAGTCCCAGAGAAGGTAAATAATTCCCATCATCACAGTAAGGGACTGAGCTGGTACTCAAGCCTACTTTCTGTGGAGAAGCTGCCCAAAGTCTTTTGCTTTCTAGGTAGTAAACAACACAGCCAAAATTAGAAGCATGATCTGTCCAGTTGCCAAATTCATTTTCCCTTAAAAATTTTCTGCACTCAAAATACCCTGAAGGTCCCTTAGTCCAAACTCTAAAATTATTGTAGCTGACTTAGAAAGAAGATGGATCACTCAAAACCCTGGCAGATCCACTTAATGACCCCAAGCCTGTCAGGGGGACACACGCTCCTCCAAAGAACCAAACGCCTTTGTTCATTGTGAACAAAGGCCTGTGCTCCCACACAAACAAAAGACAGGACAGAGACCTGACTGACATAACTAAGCACTAGCAGCGCACCACGAGTTATTGAAAACAAAGTGCACATCACAGAAAACCACACCACAGCACATCACACCAACGCCTGGTGTTCAAAGCCATGTTAGTCAGAGCAAACCAAAGATAATCTCTAAAGCATGAACGGGACATAAGGGAGGCCTTCCTTTTCATGGGCTTTTGTATCAGGCTACGAGCAGCCAATAGGGGGATACTTCTGAATCACCTCAAGGGGCCAGAACATAGCCTGACCTTTTCCTCCAACTTTCCCCAGCCTTAACACTTTAATCAGTGTCCCCTCCACTCCCCACCTGGGATATCGCTTTGCTCCCAACGCAAGCAAACAGGTCTCACAAGCATCCACTTGGCCTTGATTGACAGACCAGGGGCAAGACATCCAGCCCACCCTACCAATTTTGATGCCAAGTACAAACCGGTCATGCTGCAGGCCTACCTGGCTCATACCACTCTGAGCAGCTCTCCTCTCAGCCTCGCCACCTCTATGCAGTCCTGTCTGCCCCGCCTCCCTTCCTGGAAAAGTGCTGCCCAGAGGCTTGCTGGGCCGGCTCTCCTCAGGAGTGCGGAGCTCTGAGAGTCTCTGTTCAGTACTCAGGCACCTGACCACATCTGAAGGCTTCAAGCAGCTCTTCTTAGAGATCTTGGGTCCACCAGGGCATCTCTCACCTGCCTTGCTCTCTGCTTTTCTTTCACATTGTTCATTCTCTTCTTGCCAGGGCTGCAGTTTGCTCTGGCTGCTAAAGGCACCGCTAAGCTCTGAGATGACCCTATCAGAGCTCCCAAAGAGTGGCTGGGAGTAGCTATCTCCGCGAATGCCTGAAGATGGCATGTGGAAGCCACCATCTCCATTGACATGAAGAGAGGCCTGTGAGCTTGGGGCCAGTGAGTAGGCTTTCTGAGGAGCAGGCAAGGCCAATGGGGAAACCACTGAGTGTGGAGTAGAGTGATCTGACCAACTCCCATGAGGGAGGCTGATAGGCAGGGAGGGACAGGCCCGCGCTGACGAGCTGAAGTGGTCCATGTCATAGACAGACGCCTCGGGCAGAGGAGGCAAGGGTGGAGTGAGGGCCAGAGAACGCCTGCTTGGGAGCCCTACAGTCAGCGAGATCCACTCGGAGGTGACAGCGTGCATCTCAGGGGACAGGGCTCTCCGGGGATGGGGCAGAGATGAGGGGGCTGGCATGATGATCCTGCTGTGACTGGGGCACTTAAAAAGAGAAGAAGAAAAAGAAAACAAAAGGAAGAAGTAAAAGGAACAAGTGTCAGCATAAAGGAAAAAGGAAGAAAATAATCACAAGAGGCACAAAGAGGAATGAAAAGGAGAGGGTGTGGACACTCTGGTGTCCAGCAGGGAATCCCCTGGCAAGGCTTGGAAAGAAATGGGGATGTGTGTGTGTGTGAGTGTACTAGTACACGCAGGCAAGGAGCAGCAGCAGAGCCAAGCGGCATGGAGATGGGACATGTTCCCATTAGACAGTGACAGAGGCTGCCAGTCTGCCTTGCAGACTCAGACTTCAAAGGGACATACCGGGAGGCCACACCCCAGCCCACCAGCCATCCCTGCAACTGGAGCCCTGGGCCAAAACTGGGGGCACACCACTCTTCTGGCTCTTCCTTGGGCTTTTATTCTCTCTAGGGGGCTCGGCAGAGGCTCCCAGAAAGGAGCAAGAGTACTGCAGCAATCTGTTTTACAATCACCCTTGG
This sequence comes from Chinchilla lanigera, assembly GCF_000276665.1. Lineage (NCBI taxonomy): Eukaryota > Metazoa > Chordata > Mammalia > Rodentia > Chinchillidae > Chinchilla > Chinchilla lanigera. The sequence continues at coordinate 1,643,778 of NW_004955507.1, forward strand.
TTATAGTCACATGAAAACCCCAGCTGAGTTGTCCACATTATCACAAAGCAGATGTCCTGCTCCAATCTCACACCCTCTCCCAGAACAGCAGGATGTGGGCCTCACTGTGCAGGAAGTCTGTTGAATGCTTTATGTCAAGAGCCCTCTACTGGGGTCAGTGATAAACAGGTGGGAGGGGGGGAATGATTAAAGGGTAAGAATAAAAGAGGCACCCTTGCAGTGTTGCCCTGGGTCCCCTGTCCGTGCTCCCTACAACTTGCATAGCAAGATGGTCAGTTTATTCCACAGGATACTGCCCCAACTATACCTCTCCTGAACTTAAAGTTCAAGTTTTTTCATGGCTTTGGGAAAGTGGGCATGGGTTTGGAGTAACAGATTTTAAAACAAATTTCTCCATAATTAATGTCTAGAAAAACAAACAGCTTTCTAGGCCTAAACACAGATTAGTATAGACTTATGAGGGTGATCGAAAAATATGGTATTGCAAATTTCAAATTTAAAAATTTATTTCAGTAAAAGACACAATCCCTCTCACAATACTTCCACCCACCCTCAACTCCACCACAAATACATTTATGCCTCTGTCACATTCTGCAGTTCCAGAAGTCCTCTTTTGTATATTTATGAGGCATGATCAAAAATATGGTGAACACTGCTGTGCACTGCCATCCAAGCAAAAGGCAGGCTCACAAAAACATTACAGTGTGTCCTCACCCACCCTGTTCACTGGATCTGCCACCATGTAACATCTGGCTCTTCCCCAAAGTGAAAATGACCATGAAAGGTAAATGGTTTGAATCAATTCTGGACATCAAGATTGTCACAACACTGCAACTAAAAGACACTCAGGAAAAAGGATTTCCAGAACTGCTTCAGAAAGTGGTGAGAATGACTGGATCAGTGTGTTCAAAATGAAAGGGAGTATTTTGAGAGACATTAATTGCAATGTGTTATTTACTGTAATAAAGTTTTTAAATTAAATATTCACTGTGTTTTTTGATCATACCTCGTAAGTGCCTGTTCCAACCTGGTTCAAGTGAATGCTTATACAAATACTTTGGATCTGGTCGACAAGTCTAAGAATGAAACTATGACATTCTTATTCTACTTTTGTCTTCTGCAAGCCAGTCTTGACAACACGGCATAGACCCATCCTGAGCGTAGGACTTATGATATAGCAATGGTATCAATACTACCAACTTCTACCCCTAACTAATAAATGCCCTTGTTTCTCTTTCTCTACTCACCTAATCTCCAGGGCAGTTCTTCATTTCCTCCTGAGAGTTTTCTCCTACCAAGCGCTGGAAAAGTGTCACATGTACACACAAAAACAAACCCTAGTGTACAGTCTACGTTGCTACAGGCAGTGCATAATCACAGTGCTCCAGAACCACCCCAGAGGGGCTGTGTGCCACTGGCACTGCTGAGCATGTGTTCCAGTGAGGAAACAGTGAGGACGAGCTTACATACCTGAGGACTGGCAGTGGCGCTGCGACTTGGAGAGGAGGAGTAAGGCAGGTCAATGTAATCCACAGGGTTTTTTACCAGTGGCCGTTTGAGCACATCCACATAAGTGATGGGGAAGATGCCCTGTCGGGAAGTCCCTGGAATCCTCCCTTCATACCAGTTCTCATCCACCTGTCGAAGTAGTGTGATCCTTTCACCCTGGAACACACAGCAAGACAAAGGTCCTTGTCCCTCCATACCTCAGGAACCTGAGGCCCCTGCCTGCACCTGGACAGTCCTGTATCATTTATCACATCCTTTGGTGAGGAGCAATCTGCCCTGCTGATGGAGTTAATGTCACTGCGATCTTCAAGTATTTTAGTAAAAAGATCAAATTCATGTTGCCAAGGCGAAAGGCAAGTGCAGTGGCTTTGACTCATTAGAAGCAAAATAGATGACCTGTAAGGTAAAGACTTTGGATGGTTCCCTTTTTCTTCCTTTTTTTAACTTTATTTTTCATGTATTATTACACAAAAGTTAGAAGTAAACATAAAATAGAAAACAATTATCGCTTGGAGAAAATATCGTGACATATACACTTTCCACATGTAACTATGCACATGAATTAGATTTGTCCATATTTTTCCTATGCAAATTGAATAGGAACTGTACTTCCCTTTTCCTATGCTTTGTTTTTAGACTGACAATAAATACTGAACGTCCTTCTTTATCAAGAAACATAATTCTACATTTTTAACAGTGTTGTACAGCTCAGTGGACCAATATAGGGAATTCTACACACATGAATGATTTCATTACTGATTCTCTGCTGCTGGGCAATTAGGTTGCTTCCAGAGAATTTTGACATGTAGAGAGCTGTGGATCCTTGGGAAGAACAGTTCCTCTGCACAGCGTAAGTGTGTTCGCAACCAACATGCTAAGTTCCTCCAAGGCAGTAAGGATGGTGATAACACTGGCATCTCCGCTTTACTGAGCACCAACCAGATGCCGCATGCCATGCTGGCAGTTTCCCAGATGCTACTTCATTAAGCCTTTTACAACCACCGGACAGAGAGTCATTTATCTTTATTTTTATCTATGTGGCAATGAGAGCTCAGGCAGAATGTTTAACTCCCCAGAAGATACACAGCTGATCACTTATAGGTTCTGAATTCAAAGATTTTCAAATTCCTCCTGATATTAAAGGACTTGTTTTTCGCACTAAGCCATTGACACGCTGTCAATGTAGATGCCAACACAGGGCTCATCACAGCATTAAGTGCTCACTAAAAGTTGGTTGGGTAGTTTATGAAAGGTGTCCAAGATTCCAGAAATACTCCCTTAACCCAGAACTCAATGTGGTTAAACCCTGACTTAGCCTAGAGTTTACTTTTAAAATATCTGACCTCAGAAAATTCTCTAATTGCCCTTACTGCAAGTTTTGGTTGGTGTACATCTCTTAAGGGTACAGACTGTCAGACAATGCCAGTGTCACACTCCTCACATTAATGGCACCACCCAAGACAGCCCCAAAGCACAGGACGAGAAGGGCAGCTTACCTTTCTGAAAGACATTTCTACCTGTGTATCACCATTAAAGTTAAACTTAGCAACAGCTTCTCCATATTCCAAAACCTGCACAGGCGGCAACTTTTTGGGCTGAGCCTTCTCAGCAGGAGGAAGAAGCTGAAAAAAAAGAAAATGGAAAAAGAGGAAAAAGAGGAAGAGGAATGGAAGGGAGCAAAACACAAGTACTTGGTAAATAATGGTGCTTTGGGCATGAGCGGGCTTTTCCTTACAATGACAAGGGGCTGTAATACCTCAATGTAGGTACATGGGAAGATTCCCACTCGGCCATGGTGCTCGCCTTCGTACCAGTTCTGATCAATCTGCTTATAAATGTAAACAATGTCTCCCTTCTGCAGAGGAAGCTCCCTGTTGACAGAGGGTCAGAACATTTAGAAGATGCTTCATATATGCAAGGCTAAGACACTTAAGTTTGTTAATAAAAGTTTGTTAGACTTCAAGCAGATTCAAAGGGGACAAATTACAGAAGAGTGAGCTCCATAGTTGGAAGAAAACCTCTATTCAGGAAATCACATCACGCGGCACATTTTGTCCAGTCTTTTGCAGGAAGAGTGTTCACACACAAACTGAGTAGCACTTAAAAGTGCTCAGAAGCCTTATTAGTTTGTTGCCATTTGCTCAGTGCATTTTTGTGAATGCTATCTTAATGCAGAGAATATCAACACACCACACAGCAGTGCACCCAACTATCTTAACTGATGTTTATTAAATGAAGAAAAAATTTCCTCTTCTTTTAGGTCCCACTACTTCTTCTCTGTCTAGCAAGACATGCCTGAATTGTTTTAAATTATCCTTAGGCCAAGTGTGGTGGCACATAGCCATAATCGCAGCACTTGGGAGGCTGAGGCAGAAACGGATCCCTGTGAGTTGGAGGCCAACCTGGGCTACATATTGAGTGCAAGGCCAGTCTGAATTATATAAAGGAGACCTTTTCTCACCCTTCTCCAAAATGAGACAAAGAGAAAAACTATAAACAAAATAAAAGTTTAAGAGTAGAATAAAAATTATAATTTGAAACTTCTTGAATTAAAAAAATGACATAGTTTTCATATGTATCAAAGCAGCAGCACAGGAGAGAAGGTCTCTGAGTGTACTTTCGAAGGGTGTGACCTCTTTGCAGTGTGCCAGGAAGTCCCAGGCGGCAGGAGAGATGCTGGCTGAACAACAGGGACATCTGGAAAACTTTACACAGTCGACCCTGTGCTAAATAAAAGCACAAGGCAGCTTTGTGGGTCTTGTATTAGACACAGGATTCTAATCCCAGAAGAAGAGTGAAGAGGATCAGTGGCACTTGTCCCTCTGAGAAGGAATGTCTCGAGCCAGCTATATTTTTGCCACACCCCTCCCTTGGTGTGTTCTGACTTTCCCCTCTTATAATCTCCAACTGTGGGTACAAGGAGGAGCGAGACCCTCTGCACATCTCCCCCTGCTAGAAGTGCACAGGCTTCTAAGTCTGCTACCCTGAGTAGGAGGACAATGCATGTGAGGGAAGGAACCTGGAGGTGTCTGTAGTTGTAACTACTGGAAATATACCACAGTGCCTCTGGGGCTTCCATCTTTCTTAGCTCGCAGAGAACCATAGAACCAGGTCTGGTGGTAAGGCCTGGGCAACAACAGCATGATACACTTCAAGTCTTTGCTGGAATATCATTGTATACATGAGCACAGCACAATATCGGAGAAGTCCCAGGGAAAGATGGTCAATTTTGTTGACCCAAGTTCCTTCATGTTGAAGTCCCTCGGTTTCATTTGTTCAGTGGGGATAATAATCAGAACTACTCCATAGGATTCAGTCCTGATTCCTAAGGGATACATGAGTTATCACATGAAACATACTTTAACCAGTGCCTGCACATAGATTACTCTCTATTTTTAACCCCAGTTATGATTTCTCCAACTTTACAAGTGCACTGCTGTATTTCAAAAAGATAGCTAAGAAAGCAAGTAAATGTGACTGGTGGCACTTACTTTAGTGTTTGTGCTTTAAAGTCAAATTTGGCTCTGGCAGGTCTCATCTAAACACAAGAAACAAATTAAAATCATGATTTATGAACAATAAAAAGAATGCACCTTTACAAGTTTCTAAAAAGCAAAGCAGAAAACCTGACACTAGCAAGTTCATTCTGATACAGAAATCTGGGAAGAATTCCAGAGTCTAACCACTGCAGGCTATTAGATGGATGTTTAGCCAGTGAGTCATGCACAAGAATTTACCTAAAGAGGGTCAGAATTTATATCTGAAAGAAACACTGGTTCCCTAAAACATGACCATAGCTATTAAAACTCCAGTCAGCCATTAGACCTAAGATGCACCTTACCTACTGCCTCACTCCTCAGGGGCAGCTACTTGTCTGACTTGAACTATGGTCTGCAAGAAGATGAAGCCGATACACCACTCATGTCATTTTCAACTCTGAGTATTTCTTATGGTCTATGAGGTCATCCTGGCTGAGTCACTACTCCTAAAGACACCTGTCCTCCCAGACACCCAGGCCTGGAGGTCAGCCTTGGTCACATCTCCATGTTTTCATCAAGTTTGTCATTAAGTCAGGCCTGCCCATCCTCCATCCCTCAGCTCCAACTTCCGGTTCCTGCAAGCACAAAGCTCCTTTGGCCTTCCCTTCACTCTATGCCATCGTCACCGGGAGCACAACATTCCTCACATTCTCTTGCACATCATTTGCTCTCATGTTGGCTTGGTTTCTCAACTGCCCTTCAGATCCAGTTACTTAGAATCCCTGACACAGGTGAGGTCTTTGGGTCACCTCCCCCGCTCTTACCTAACTGCTTTATCTCTCTGATGTGCTTCCTGCTCCAGTCAGGAAGACCTATTTGCTACACCTCCACTAAACCCCTTTTGCTGTTGACAATTTCTTCAGCTCCAGTTCTAGGAAGTTCACCTTTATTTATCATATTTATTTGTAATCTTTCTTCCTCACCTTTAAAAGTAATATATAAGAGGAAATGGGGGGCGGTTAGAAATCACATACATGAGCAAGTTATTTTTGGCTGTGTATAATTCTGCCCCCAGCCAGGAGCAGCTCCAGGTTCTTCAACTTCTATGACCTTTCGGACTAGAAAAACAACATGACGAAAACAAGAAGATAGGTGCAGAGTAGAAAAAAGGAACACTTTAGGTGAGGAAAAAAATGGTATTTAAAAGTTTCATCAAGCTTGGTCTTAGATTTCAGTCCTTCCGTGATATGCCCCATACTTCCAGGCTCCTCATATTGGGATCAAGTAGAAATCAGTCTTCTTAGGAATCATGAATCCACTATAGGAACTTTTAATTTTGTATTTTCATGTTGATGTTTCTCTCTGTACACATATTTATTAGGGGCCAACTGAATGATCATCTTAGAATCAAGCTAATGCTATACAATTTCAATATTGGTGTCTATCTATAACCAATAACATAATTTAACAGTTGTATGAGCCAGGTGTACTGGTACACATCTATTATACCAACAGGTTCTCAAGTTCAAGGCCAGTTCTGGGCAACTTAAAAAAAACCCTGTCTGAAAATAAAAGGAAAAGAAAAACAAAGGGTTGAGGGTATAGCTCAGTGGTGGAGAGCTGTGTAGCAAACATGGGTTCCTGGGATCAATCTCTAGTACTATGAAAAACAAAAAACAGTTGTGGTTAGACAAGAAAAGAATTGATGTGATATTAATGATAAATGACAAGTTCAGAAGAGGGAACCCAATGACCACAATTATATAGAAAAATTTTATTGATTCCAATTGAAAAAAGCATATGGGGGGTGAGGGGGGAGGGTCGGTAGATCACCCTTTGTCATCCAGCTGTAGAGCTGGGGGAACACTAAGAAATTTATACCAAAGCAGCACATATTTACACTTTGAATGGTAACTGAGTTCTGTCAAAATGATATCACCTATCAACTACATTAATAACATTGTACAAGTATATATTTAACTCGTAAATTGGCTATTCAATTTATAAATTGGCTTAGGTTAATAATGCAGGTGATTTTTTTTCCATTAAAAGGAATTCATACATTACTCCAAACTGAGAAACTTTGAATCCATTGACCTCTTTGGACACATGTACGGCTATACAAAGGACAGCAGCTCTCTCTCTATTCTTCTATCACTCTTGACACCAAATTCTTTGCTTCTGCCTCTCGCAACACTGTAATACTTACTCCAGGACAGAAATAAGTATAAGTAAGGGAGAGCCTTCCACTAACAGCTCATCCATGGCCTAGACAGTCCTGTCTCTGCCTGCCTGGAGTCTTACACAAAATTAGCAGCCACTCCTGTTCTAATGAACAAGAAAGCAGCACATCTACACACACTCGTCCACCTGGTACTTGCTGATCTCTACTTTCTCAAGTCTATCGGTCAGTTTCTAGGGCAATGATTCTTCAAATGTGATCCTTCTCCTGGGCTCACCTAGGAACCTGCAAATTCTGTGCCCCAACCCAGAATTAGAAACTTTGCAAATGGGGCTCACGAATTTTTTTTTAACAGGTCTCCAGGAGGTTCTAGTGAGCACCCAAGGAGGGAACTGCTGCTCCAGGAGGGAGGCTGGGTCCCCAAGGACAGCGCTTGCCTCTGTCCAGTTATCTCACCCACACTGCGCTTTCATTCATACGTATCTCTAGGGTGCCTTTGCACGTGGCCATCTCCCCGCTCATTCACAGGCAGGCAGCCAGGAAATGAGGGTGACCCAGCACCCCAGCCTTCAGAACAGGGTTGTTCTGAGCAGCAGCTGCCACGCTGAAGGCTGAGGAGCTGGCGGTTGAGTAACATTTGCTGGCTTTTGCTTCTTCCTGGTACATTTTCTTTTTCTCCACACTTCAGAATATCCCTTTCCCAGCTTTTCTTTATCTCCTTTTACTTCTATTTCTTTCTTTTTTTTTAAAAAAAAGGAGGCAGTGACATTTCTGTCGCTCAAAAGATAGAAACATGAATATTAACCTACCATATTGAAAAGTTATACAGTAAAATTACATATTGTGGGCGTCACATTTTCACACTGTCACCTACCCCAAGTCCCAGACACATTCGCTCCCCAAGTAGAGACCAGCAGCAGCAGGCTACTTAACAGTTACCTAGCAAAGCATAAACTCCACCCCCAAAAGTAGCGTTTGGCCCACATAAGGATTCCAACATGTTGGCCAAGACCTGGATAAAAATCATTTCAAGATTTTGTTTTTCTTCATTCCTTTATGATATTAAGATTTTGGAAACTAAGCTTAGAAATGCCAAATTAGAAGAACAAATGAAATGTCTCTCAGAGAGCTAGCTTGTTGTTTATAAGTTCAGCCTCAGGGTGAGTCTTTGGTTTTCAGAGTTCCTCAGCAAGGTGCTGCAGTACTACTGAGCAGTTCACACAACCCACCCGCACATGCAGAACAGTGCTATTCTCTGATATTTCAATAGCAATATCCTTAAATTTTGAGGTCCTTGTAAATGGCATGAAGCATCAGCAGCTAACCTTTGTAATGTTTCATTAACCATCTCTATAAAAACTCTTATAATTTTCCACACCATAGTTATCAGTGTATACAACCTAAGGCATATGGTTTTTCAGCAAATGCGCAGGCAACACAGTCTCATGAAAAATGCAGGATGGACAGAATGGACTCATGAAGGCGGCTGATATGCTCTAAGCATGCATGAGGGGTGTGCGCCAGAAGATCCCAGTCCCGCAGCCAGGCATGCTTGAACATACAGAGCACAGGACATAACGGGGCTCGTGTCCATTCACCAGCCATAAAAGAGCCCAAGCGAGGCTAAGGGGAGCCAGGATGACAGGTGCTGTTTGGAGAACTAAATTGGCCTACAGAAGGCAATGCTGAAGGGAGGCGAACATCGCTTTGGGTCAAGCAGCAGTTTGAGGCAACCAAAACAGACCTCTGACCCAGATTTCCTTTTTGCGGTATCGTCTATATTGAGGAGATCCCCAAAGCGCTCATTAGTGATAAACTGATGGTGCGTCGGGATGACGCCTGTGTGGCGTCGAGCTGCAATGTCGGCCTCTTCTTGCTCGCGCTTAAGTCGTCTCTGGTCCGCTAAAAGTTTCTGCCATGAAATTGCATAAAATGGGCAGTGAATCATGGGATCCAGGGTACTGGGAAGCTGCCAACAAAAAGAACTAAGGAAGAAGGTGCTGGGCGAACAGGTGGGAGACTTTGAGAGTGAGATGTCTTCTGCCTGCAGTTACTGTGCTCCCCTCATAACCACCCTGCACACTCTAGGAAGGAGCGGGCACTGCCCAGGAGACACCAGGGGAAACAAGGCCAGGTCAGCCAGGGCACAGAGCACACCGGGTGGGCAACAGGACCTGTGTCATCCCTCCCCACTCGGACAGCCACACCTCCCCGCAGTGTAGTGCAGGGCAGGAGCAGGGCTGCCTGAGTCCTCCTGCCAACATCACACTGATGCACTCAGCTATGGGATTTCCCTATCTGACAGCCAGGTCATTTTGTGCTTCCCCTATCTGCCGATCTAATAGATTTTTCAGAGCGCAGCTCCTTATTTAGAAGCAAAGGTATCTTTTCTCCTTGGGCAGCTAGCATTTCCCCCTAGGCACAATTTTTAGGAGGCCTTAGGAAATGCACAAAAAGCTACATACACGGCTCACAGAGAACCTTACTGTCTTATTGAACTATTCTCCCTTAGGGAAAATGAAGCTGAGTTTAAGGGAATGGTGTCGGATATAAACTAAGAATAATGCTATCTGGAATGAATTGATAAAACAGTTATCCAGTTCTATTTTTAAAGACCTTCTGAAATAATCAAATAATGCTGCTTCTTAGCAAATGTCCTCAATGGCTATTGAAATAGCCCTATAGAAATCTTAATGTGTTTCCTTATACCACAGCAGTCTTATATCCCTGGAATTAATGTTCCTTATAGAAAAGCATTAATTAGAGCTTAAAATTCTCAGCATTCTCAGTAAAACATTAGTTTTTTTCTAGCAGGCAATTAAATGTTCCATGTGGTATCTAGCCCCAAGGGTTAGTGGTCTCAATTTTTCTCCAGGATTTGAGATATCTGGCGCTCAGTAAAATGTAAAAATTAAATGACAGCCAGGTGTGGTCCCAGCACTCCACAGGCTGAGGCAGGAGGATCACTGCAAGTTCAAGGCCAGCCTGGACTACATAGGGAGGCCCTCTCGCAAAAAAACAAAAAAAAAACCCTCCTAAACAAAAACAGCAATAACAAAAGATTATATGAGAAAAGACAGGAAAGTGCTTTGAAAAGCACAGTGCCCAGAAACTTGCAGGCTTGATTTCTAGCTCTCCCTCCGGTATAAGTTAACTTGCTAGGTGGCTCTAGCCAAGCCACCACCTTGCTGTGGTCCTTTCCCGGGTAAAACAAGGGAGTTGGCTAAATTACCACAAATGACCCTCTAGGACTCATATGTTATCATTTTCTTAAAAACCATTATAATCAGTGTTAATAATAAGACATTTGCATAAAAAGTTCAGACGGACACCCCCTCGGCTGAGAAGTGAATCGCTCCTGCAGCTGTGAGAACGGACTTGTGCTTGAGGCCGCCATGTATCCCTGCTAAAAGCCCCTGGTGCTGGGGCCAAAGTTAAGCATCATCAGTGGAAGCCAGCACCAAGTGGCTCAACCCACTGCTGAGCATATGTGCTGCCCAAGTGAGCACCCAACCTGGTGCTTAAATCTGACCTCATTAAGTCCATCAGGCCAGCAGTTTTACCACATAAGCCAAAAAATGTCAGCAAAGACACAAAAAATTTTAGGATTTACAACCTGGCATCATTCGGGCAACATGCTGCTCACATTCTGTGTGCAACTTCTAATACATCCATTGTTAAATCAAGTAAAATGTGCTGCCCGTGTAGGTAAGAACTCTACCGCGATACCTTCCAGGTAGATCCTAGGGTTTTACTACTAAAATTGAATTTCATCTTTGTTAGTCATGCAGCTTAGGCCTACATACTTGGGAATCTTATATACTAGTGATAGAAAATATTTAAGAAACAGCTATAGAAATGACTATTCTGTGTCCTGGTGAACAACTATTTGTGAGTTTTGGATTTCCTTATCAGAAAAAACTCTGTAAATCAAATACTTCCTCTTCTTGCTTCTTCCCATGGGCAAGTGTAGTCTTACAGAGTACTGTTTGTGCTTGGAGACTGGGAGCTATACTCATTTCTTTTGGTCTTTTGTCTCACTACCTGGCAGCAATGACTATAATCATATCATTTTACTCAAAGTCAACTTTACCCTAAATCTGTAAAGAAATTTCCCCAAACTCTGGAATGACTCAAGACTGAGCTGCATAGATAAAGAGGTGGGTCCAAGTTGCAAATATGATGAACACCTCCCCGTACTGCCATCATTTCCAAACAATTCTTCCGTCTTTTAACTCAATATAATTTCTCATTATAGGAAAATAGGCACTGAGCTTGTTTAATGGACAGGACCCCTTTTCCTGGGAAAATGAAAATATGCTTCATAATGCTTTATCATAGCAGACGCTGGTGATCTTGCCCATTTAATGGCTGATGTGTAGATCTCTGGGAAAACAGGGTCTTTTCTAGACTCTGCCAGTCACACCACTGTACAGACATTTCAGTAGGTGCACCTATATATCCAGGTGCTGAGGTTTTTGCCTAGGGCTTACCAGAATTTATGGGGATATTTCCCTTCCTAACTAAAAGTAACAGAGTTATAGGCAATTTTCTCAAATTGTTTTATAAAATGTACCATGCTCATTATTTTCATTTTTCGCTTTTTCCTGCTGCATCCTTCCCAATTTGAACTATGCTTTGTGCCAGTAGAAGGGTAGACAGCAATGGAGAAATGTGTGGGTAGATTTCCTTACAAAACACCAGGGGGAGGATGCAAAGAGGAATGAATGGGTGAATTTTAGCTCCCAGCTTACGAGGCAGTAGGTGCGGTAGTGGACAACCTCTTTTTATATCTCCTATGCAGCAGCAGCACCTGGGCACTTATAACTGAAAACCTGTGGGGAAATCAGTCCCTTTTTTTTTTTTTTTTAAAGTAAATTAAAGGAGAAAAAGTCACCATAAAGACCCCAAACTTTGCTTCAAGTGTTTGTTACTTCTCTGACTGGTGTCTAGAATGTTTATTCCTTTATGCTCTTTTCTGTATAAGAGCTAAGAGATTTAAATGACGAAATTTACCTCTTTATCATCATGACGTCTTCGAATAAATTCTTCTGTGGATTCCAAGTAATCAGCTGGTATAAAATGTCTTGGTGATTCGGAATCTTCAAAACAACAGAGTAGAGTTAAAGCACACAAAAGTTTAGTGGGAAACCAAAGGTTAGGAAAAGATTTCACCTTTTGTTATAAATATCAAATATTTATAGTTGGTGTTGATAAATGATTAATAATCAAATTCTGAAGAAAAAATCCAAGCCACCCTGCCCTCCTGAGTTTTGGATTTACTTGCAAACTAGTTAAACACAAAGAAATTCATCAAAAGGCAAAAGAAAAGGACATTCTTTAAGTATCCCTACAAAGAGGCGTGCAGGCTTTCATAGGGACAAACTATACACTCACACACACAGGGCCACAGAAAAAGGCTGCCTCTCAAAAAACCACAGGTGGGTCAGGGACTGGTGCAATCAAGGGTTTTGAGAGTTCAAATGAACACATTTTTCAGATGAGCTAAACGGCCAATTTTTCTTTCAAAACATAGTTTGGTGGTTAGTCTAAATGACATGGGGCTTTGTTTTTAAAGAAGTGCAGCCACTATGAGCCATGGTTAATTGCCAAGCAAAACAAACAGAAGCAAAGGACAGAACAGAAAGTGAGCACCAAAAGCACACAGGAGGAAGAGACAAAGCAAGCAAAGTAGAGACAGAGGAGGTGAGACTGGTCAAACACACAGAACGCCACCTCCATGGGATGGTGCCAGTTCACTTTGAGGGTTGTTGTTTCTGTCCAGGCCGTGGTCTGAGTATGGCACAGAGTTCCCATTATTAATGGCCCGTGAGCAGTCCTCCAGGACCACAGGTCTCTCCTGAGGAGGTTCTGAGCTGCAGCTAAGCCTGGCCATGGTGTGTCGGGAAGACAGGCGGGTGGGAACCAAGGGCTTCCCCGCAGAGGGAGCCTGGTCCGGATGGGGCTGACTGGGGAGATCTGGCTTCTGGCCCACCAGGAAGCCTGAGGAGTCAGCAAGGGAAGACTGCCTGGGGTGGTGCTGAAGGGGCTTTTTCAACCTAAAAGGGAGGGGGCTCATTAGGTAGATGTTCCTTAGGAGGGCGCTCTTGTCCCCCCTTGAATCCAAGCGCCAGTCTGGCTGCCTAGAGGACTGCTGCTGCTCATGCTTGCGGATGGTGGTAAAGCGGGTATAAGAGGCAGGGCAAGTCCCCTTGCACTTGTTGAGGCGATGTTTGGGGAAGTCTCCATGAATACTGCTGCTGCTGCCCTCTCTACTGTCACTGGAGATGTTCGAACAGTGGTCCAGCTCATCTGAGCAGGTAGAGAGGGGCTCTGAAGGCACAAGGCCCCTGAAACCCAATGTGTGGTCTGCTATATTGCTACATGTAGGGGAAGCATAGACTCCACCGGTGTTCACCACATCCATCTCCTGGGGGCGGAGCTTAGTTGACTCGAGGAGGGACTCGGCTGAGCGGGCTGAAGTCAATCCACTCCTAGACAGCACAGGTGTGGGGGACTTGCTCAGCCTTCCGGACAGGTCCAGGGATGGCATGGATCGGGACCGCTGAATGAGCTGCTCAAAAGCAGTGATGCGGGAAGAGACGGTATGCTTAGGGATGTGCTCTGAGCCCTCCTGGCTGGGCCCCAGCTCACCCCTGTCCAATGCCAGGCTGCTCCTTTCAAAGTGGGAGGCAAGATCCCGCACACTGGAGGAGGAGATGGATCCCAGGGAGAGGCCGGCTCTGTTGATCTGATGCATGTCTCGGTAGAACATGGTAAAGTGCAGCCCAGCCTTCCTGGAAAGAGCGCAGGGCCTCCTGGCACTGGTGCTATACTCCTGGAGGCTCATGGTGCTGCTGGATTTGCTGTCATAATCTCGCCGGGAGCGCATTAGCAGGTTCTCAATGCTCCCCCCAACCTGGAGGGGGAGGCTTCTTTTGGAATCATTCAAAGAAACAGAAACACAAAGGTTTTCACAGCTCTGAGCCTTCTCTGAGGGCAACAGGACACTCTTCGGTTCCTGCAAAAGAGCGCTGGGAGCAGAGAGCCTAGGTTTGAATTTGGAAGGAAGGATCTCTGAAATGCAGGCTTTCGCAGCTGACAGGGGCTTCTTGTGTTTACACCCAGGGCCTAATACACTGCTAGTGTGAAACGTTCGGCTATGAACTGAAGATGAAGAAATCATGTGAGCATTCCCACCTTTACGATCCACTGGTAAGCATGCAGAATAAAATAAACAGACCCATTAGGTTAAAGCCGAAAGCTGCTAATAACTAAAAATTAAAAAAAGAAGAGGTAACATGCTCATTTGTCATAAGGGCTTTTAAAAATTTTCCAGTCGATGTCCGGAAGCAAAATAATCTGTGCTGCGAAGCAGGTGTGAAGATGCAACGAAAGAAATGGCCACCCTGCCAGTTAGGAAAGGCTGAAGCTCAGCTAATTTCTAGAGAAGGGAATTAGAACAAAAAGGAGAGAGATAGATGCCTCAAGGAGAGCAAAGTTGGGGTTCAGAGATGGGAAACCATTAACACTAGAAAGAAAAATGGCCGGCGAGAAAATAGGGGAGGGGACACAAGAGGGCTCCCAGGTCTGGACATGGAGGGGAACAAGGCAGAGCTTGTCCCAGGTGTGGAGGTTCACCCACTGCTGACATGGGTGTGTGTGAGAGACACAGGCTTGCCAGACTTCACTTTGTTAATTACCTTTCATGGAAGCTGAGCTGGAGGGTCGCTTGAGCCCACTCAGGCCCTGAAGAGGGATGTCACCACCTTCCAAGACACTTTTATAAATCTGCCTCTCATTCTCCAAGCTAGTGAGATCCCCAGGAGCCCCATCTGATTCCCTCTTCACTGCATGGAAGTTGGAAGAATATATACTATGAACAAGGTAATTTTAAAAGAAAGAGAGAAAGGGGGTGGGGAAGAGAATAATAGTTAGCCTTTTTTACCATATTTCTAAAAATCACATTACCAGCTGAGGACAAGGAACATACTTCCTGACATCCTAATCAAACACTGTCCTTTCTAAACAGCATTCTGATTTGGCTATCTACAAAGATGAGCCCCGACTGCTCAGAAATCTGTTCAAACAAAAAATATCACTACAGTTGAGATGAGTGCATTTGGGCTTTAAAAGAACAACTGTAAAACACTGCTTGGGGAGTGTGAGCGGGGAGTGGCTGGGAGGAGCGTGGATGGAAGGTACGGGGGAATCCTGGGTGTCTAGTGCTGCACATGTGGGTAGCCAGTGTTAGTGGCTTAAAGTCCACTACTTGGATTATTTTTCTAGATTATTCTGCAAGAATGCTTTGGCTGACACATTAATATCAGTGGTGAAAAGAAAGACCCAGCCATTTTGGATGCCTAGAAAAATCAGCAACCAAGTAAAACTGGAACTGGGATCCTATGTACTCTTATTTGCCCTTATTGTCACAGCTAAGCCCCATCACCACCACCAAGGGATGGGGTCTCACTACAGTGCCAAGGCTGGCCTCAAACTCCTGAATTCAAGTGATCCTCAGCTTCCTGGGTAGGCAGGACTACAGGTACATGCCACTAAGCCCAGCACCACAGCCAAATTTTGCACTCTTTTTTCAAAGCTTTTGTTTGAACCTTATGACATGTATTATGTGCATAAACTATTGCCCATTTATATCTTTCATTTATTTTTCTCTTGCTATAATCCAAGTATTTTTCAACTTACCACAAGTTCTTTTGGAATGAAGTGGAACACAGAAAAAAACAAAAAGTACTTAGTCGCTGAGCACCTCCCTTCCTCTAATCCCACTTTTCCACAGCTTTGCCTACTGAAACATTAACACTGGCACAGGTACATGCACTCTTCTCAGAGAAGCAAATAATCTCTTTTTCACAAGAGTACATAGTCTTCTTCCAGGTTGCTTTTAATCCTACTCAATTCAATTCACTGATGGTGTTTACGGATTTGTTGGCTCTGAAGATCTTTACAGCCTGATGGAGTTCCTTCGTCCCAATCTTTTTACTATGAATCCATTATTATGAAATATGTCAAACATATAGAAAAGCTTAAAGAATAATGAAAGTGGACACCCACATTCTCTTTACCTAGATTCTATAGGGAATATCGAGCTGCATTTGTTTTATCACACATCTACCCTTCTCTCCACTATCTATCAGTAATGGAATTTTTATATGCCACAAAGTTATCCCTTCCTTCTATGCATAACTCCAGCCTCTGGGTCCTTACAGTCACAAATAATGCTGGCAATAAATCTATGTGCCACCTGCCTAGATGTCCTAGGTGGTAGGCACCATGCTAAGTGCCTGAGGATAATTCTCTCTTTATACTAGTCCTACTTCTGCCATTTTTCAGATGAGAAAATGAAGCACTGAAGATTGGGTAACTCTGCAAAGAAGGCCAGCTGAGCAGGATGAAAGAGCTGGAATCCAAACCATGTCATCAGATGCCACACGGGTCATATTTTCAACAGTTTTTTTTTTTTTTTTTTCAAGAGACAAAATATTCATTTTATTTTTGAACTTTACCTCAATTTTTATCTTTCATTAGTATGTGTTTGCAGGACATAATGATTACACGCCTTGTGGAAAGTTGGTGGATGTAAATAAAACATCTTAATTCCCTTTATCCACTCCCCCCCATCTCTTGGCCCCTTCCCATTTGGGAAAGATCTGTCTCCCTATTCCTTATTATCTATCTTTCATTTTGCTCTTCATTTATACTTTGGGTCTCAGCAGCTGTTTTAGACAGAAGGCTAATGGCATAAGCGCCGCGGGTGCATCCTTGGACTGCCCTTGGCCCCTGAGGTACGTGAGCCACTGCCTCAGTGGTGGTGTGGAAACCTTCTGTAGAGTTCTACTTCCATCACTGACATAGTCAGAGACCACCACAGGGCTTCAGGACAGGAAGCGTCCTAGGCCCTTACCTGCTACTCATTAAAAGTATGATTTGCATTTTCTTCTAAGACAGTCAGGGTCTTAAAAGCCATGACTCTTCATTTGGGGCTACAGATGCCCCAGTAGGTAACTAAGAACTTGACCTTCATTTTGTATCCTTTGTTACTGTAAATCTATGGGCCAAATTCCTTCCCAGCTCTGCCAATGGGTATGTTGATCATTTAGGGAATGTCTAAAAGTTGGCAAAATAAGGTCGCTTTGCTCTGAATTTACACGATATCATCCCCCTCAAAACTGAGGACACCAAGATAAGACATTTACAGGGACATCCAATTATCCCCAGAAGCCTTCAGCCATCATCCTAGCCATCTACTGTGATCGCCTGGATTCCAGGAAAAGCAGAGCGCCACGTGAGTGAAACCAGCACAGACACTCATTTCAAGGGAACAAACTGCCCTTCATGCCACAAGGGTTCCAGAACCAGGAAAGCAGGACTGCGACAATGACCCACTGGACCCCAGCCCGCCGGCTCCTTCCAAGCTGGCCTCCTCCCCTTGGGAGTGGGCCAATCTGGACCCTTCCACCCGAATGTGCCTCTCCCATCTGTTCAAACTGCAGTCCTTTCCTACCAGTCTTACTCTTCTTTGCAGAGGGCTGACTTGATGCTTGCCAGCCCCTCACGCTACAGCCCCTCACCACTTCGCCCATTTTCTAATGAAAGCTTTCTCCTGTAAATGTGTGCTTTAGTTTTAATTTCCATTATTATCAAAGGCAAGGAGCCACACAGGCTGACGATAGGTTCTGGCACTGAACGCGGGGCTGTTCCAGCCCGCTACAGGGTTTGCCTGGACCCCGGCACTGACTGAGCACTCGTTATCACACGCCCTGGATGCACAGTGTTCCCAGGGGCAAAACCAGCCCTTCAGTTGGTCTTCCAATCCTTCTTTTCCCCTTTCCCTGACTCCACCTTGTTAAATTCCCTCGGAACATCAGGGAATTAGTTAGTACTTTCACTAACTGGCAACTGTAGGGTCTATCCACAGGATGCACGCTAGGCAGCACATAGCAAGGGTTGCCAATCCGGGATACTCCTGGGACAAGCGGTCCCAGAACTGAGAAGGCCAAGAGCAAAGAAGGCAGGTACTCTGCTGGGACACAGGAATGCCTGCTCCTCAGAATGACGGAGCAGCACCACTGCTTCCAGCATGGGTGCTGCTACTGCTTAGCAGTACCTTGTGCCCACTACTGGCTAAGGCTTTACAAACCTGATTTCAGGGGGTCGGGGCCCCCCAGGCCCTTCCTTTTCTCTCTGCCTATGTGAAGGCATCAAATAATTTCCCCCTCTTCCTCAAACAGCAGAAAAACATTACTGAGAATCCAAGAGAAAAGAAAACAACTCTCAAAAGTTGAAAACACAACAGCATGCAAATGAACTGAGTCCACAGAGCAGGCTCTGGGGTTCACCTCTCATGGGGAGAAACCTCAGAGAGGGCCAGGACAGGACGGGTCTCTTTCCCAGCCCATGCCCGTATTTGCAGGAGCCTCCTGGACTATACAGTTCAGGAATACACTCAATACATACTTGTTGAATGAATAAAAGATCATTTCCTGAAAGTAAAATTGACATACAAGAGCTGATTAAGGGTATGTCTTGATATATGAAATTATGAATTTATAGATTCTTCTTCAAGTATAAAACTTACTTAGGGACCCCTAGCTCCTGATATCAGTACCTCAGAATCATCATCATGGTGGGAAAAGGTGAACTGTAGGGAATCAGGATAACCCAGGCTTAGGCAGGCTGTTCTCACTTATGCCCCCTGTCCCCACCTGAGGGTAAGGCGGCACCCCAGTGATAAAGGTTGGTCTTCCCAAGCTCAGTGGCCAGGCCTGAGGACAGAGCCGTCACCCACACAACTTTGAGCTGCCGGCTTTTGCCTGCAGTGAGTGCTGGTAGATCACCCCAAATTCCGCCTAAGAAGAGCTAGAGCACAGGGGCTCCAGTGGTGGTTTGCAAAGTTTTGGCATTAGCTGCCTGTTTTTAAAAATGCAAGCTCATCTAAGCTGCTTTAATTTTGAATTTCTTAAATAAAAGTAAACCTGCCCTTTTTCTGAACATCTCATTCCCTGTCCACCTCCTTCCCTTTAGCTGCATTTTCTGACTTTGCCCCTTGGTGTAACACCAAATGTCCTCTTGTCTGTACAATACCTTCACTGGAGAGTGACTTGGCAGCAGCGCCCATCCTGCTGCCCCAGCTGCCCAGTGAATTGCCTCAGCCTTGGTAAAAGCTCCCTACCTACCCTCCTGAGTTCGTCTTCATCCTCTCATGACTCTCAGCCTTAGCTGGCCAGTTGTCCTTACACCTCCCTCCACCTCACCAGCTGTCAGGACTCACCACTCAGCCCGCCCACTGCCTGGCTGTCTTCCACCCAGTATCACTGTTTGCTCCTGCTTCCCACAGAAAGACAAACTAGCACTCAGGAAATCTGTCAGAATGGAGTCACTACAGCCAATTTTCTTTCTGATACCAAATTGGGCAAAACAATGCTTTTTCCAGATGTATAACATTTTAAAACAATATGTAAGAGCTCTGGGGCTACATTTTCCAAAAAAGTGATTTTGCTTGTTCCATTGTTCAAATGTATCTTCTTGAGTTCATAATGCTGGAAAAAGAGATTCTGCTTGCTCCATTGTTCAAAGGGGAAGACTGAGGGCCAGTGAATTGATCTGCCCAAGGTCCTTGTTGAGAGATGCGGTCCTAGCCTTGCCCTGATTGAGAAAGGTGCAGTGAGGACTGGCAGCTACTGCTGGCATAATAAAACAAGCCAAACTCAGCTCGGTTCTGAGCAGCTTAGGTTGATCCAGATTTGAGTTCGCACAGAGCAAGCTGGGAGGAGACAACACAGAGAATTCAGCCTCTAGGGAGAACTGCCTGCTGACTTTCAAGAGAATTCAACAAGCATATGTTCCCTGGAAGAATAAAGCGAGAGAACAGAGCAGTCACTATAAGGCCAACCCCTCCCAGCTGCCCCAGCAGGTGGGCTCTGGAGGCAGTGGACAGAGTCCTGGAAAAGCAGATTCCAGTCTGACTCCAACAGGAATATGGACCAGCTGAGGAAAGCCTACATCATTTAAAAACTTAGAAACAAGCTATTTCTCTCAGCTTCAATTTCTTTCATCTGCAGAACTAATGGGCATGATAAAAGTGTCCAAGAAATCCACAGCAAACCTGTTACCTACACAGAAGTCCCTGCTGGGCTCCAAACATATACATTCACTGGCCTTCTCTGTGCCTCCACCTGGTTTTCCTCAGGCATCTTCAATCACCACATCCCAAATAAAAATCGGTTCTGCCCTTCCCCATCACGGAAGCCAGAGAGCCCACTGCATCAGTCTCCTTCTCCCACCTTTACTCCCCAAATCTAACCAGACACCAAGCCCTGCTTCCTGTCTGTCCTTCACAGAACCCCATTAATACCCCTGCTCACTGTCTCCCTCCCTGGCTACTGCCTCCTCTGCAAACTTGCAACAGGCACACCACCGCTTCCTCAGACTCAAGCCCTGACTCCTCCAGCCATCTCTACAAGTCACTGCTGGTGACATTTCCAGAAAAGATCTCATTCTGTCAATCCACTTAATACTTACTGAGCACCTACTACATGTCAATCGCTCCTAGGCAAAGAGATTTGGCTGGTAACTAAAGAAAAACATTCCACCCTCATGAAGCTTGTATTTACTGTTCAAACTACTTGATGATTTCAGGGAGGAAAAAGTAAAAAGTAACTGTTAATTGTGGCTTTGGGAGAGCAAGTCTAGATAATCTTCTAGAAGTTTCATTTTATAACTTTTCATACTGCAAGAAAATTTTATTTTTTTATATTTGTAATATGTTATTGCTATTCAGAGTTTACTTGCCACTATATAAAGCCTACCTTTCCTCCTCCACAAAGAAGAGGTGCTCACTTCCTTTTTGGTCCCCTCACTGCATTTACCACACTAGAGGCTGGCTGCTATTCACAAATCTTTGTCACAGATTACAGCTGAACCCTTTGTAGGCAGGTAGTTTATTTTATTAATCTACCTTCATATGTCTGGTTCAACAAATATTTGTGAATAAATTATTATAAAAAATGCCTAGATATTTCTGACATATTTTGCCCAGGGGAATTTTGAATGTTTCATATAATTTTTGAAGTTTTATGTTTTTATGATTTATGTTTTGTTCTTAAACCAAGGCAAGGAGAGAAAGGACTCTGGCGTATAGAACAGCCTATCCTAGAGTGCCACCTGCTGACCGAACAGTAAAGCTCTTTTGGTTAGGCAAAGAAGGTATCAGTGCTGGTCAATGCTGCAATGGTAGACAATGACAAAAATAATCAGTAGCTCTCACTACTAATTTGTATGTCTGAAAATGCTAGGTAGACAACACACAGAACTGGACAAATACTGTGATGGTAACTATAAAAATATATTCTTAAAGCAATGATGGGTCATTGTATTAGGATATTAGAACTATGGGTGAATTTCTTCCTCACCGTTCTTAAGGTCTGTTAATGTTGTGACACTTAATCAATGCTAGTTAATTAACTGACAAACTTCAAACCATCCAAGAATGAAAGTTGGTTTAAAATAATATCACTTCACCAACTGGCACAAAGTTGTGAACCTGGGCCACCTGTGACTGCTCTTTCTTCTTTCCCTGGGTGAGGTCAGTGCAGCCAACATTTCCTTCAATGTCACCCTCCTCCAATAGCAAAAGGGGTCAGGTTCAGTGTGTAAGGTGCCTTCCTCAGTGCTAAGCAAGCTGGATTCCAGTTAATTAGAATGTATAGATCTATTCATTTGTCCACTAAGCATTTACTACACTCTTCCATTTGGGCCTGGCAGCCCACTAGGCCTGCTTCCTCACCAATCCCAATATGGGAAATCTTACATATTTAAACAAAATGGAAGAACACCAAACCGATGACTGAAAAAAACCCAAAGAGGAGAAGAGCACAAGGAAAAGACTGATCGTTTCCTGCCATGTATTTCAGAAGAGCGGGCTATGCCTGAAAAACAGAAGGCTTTAGAGACCTATTTCAATAAGACACATAAGAATGGTGGGTAAATTAACACACCAAATATCTTTATGGACAATCAGAAAGTCTGAAAACACTTTGCTCTTCTAACTGCTTTACACTAGTCCCTGTCAATCCTACCAATCCAATATTACAAATACTTGCTTACATTGTTTTACAATAGCTCAAAACCAGAGAAACTATGTCTTCTGCTAACTACATTAGAATCAGAACACTCCCCATAACTGCGGTAGAACAGTAGGCATCACACTGCCTCAATGTCCCCATTTCTCTGCTGTTACATAGGATACTGAAAATAATGGCCAATGATATAACGCAGTAAGTGCTCGACAAACTATTGCAATTATTTCACTAGAGATTTGTGCTCCTAACATTGATGGCCCACAGTAAGTACTTTCCCTTCCAAATTTTTCTTTCTTTTTTTTTGGTACTGGGAATCGAACTCAGGACCTTGCGCTTGCCAGGCAGGCACTGTGCCATGGAGCTGTATCTCCACCCCCAAACTTTTTTTGTATGTGTGTGTGACCCTCCAGGGCTTCCCACATGCGAGGCAAGCGCTCTACCCAGATCTATACTCCCAGCCTGTCTTCTAAATACTTCTAGTGCTTAAATCCTACTTCATTTATTTGCCACTTTGCCCTTCCATTTATACTCATTTTGTGTGTGAGTGTGTGTGCCTTGCCCCCAAAACTATTAAGGGATTACATCTACATCTCTATTACAATAACAACCAAAGCGTCTTAGCCCAGCAGAGCTAAGGAGTTCACTGAGCTGGCCACTCAGTCTGGAAGCAATCTTTTCCATCTTGTGCATTTTAGGGAGACAAGGGTGAGGAAACGGTTGACACTGGGCAATCCTGAAATAGCAAGGGCGAGAAGTGATCTGGTTTAGAAGTCCAATCAGGCACTGTGCAGTCAAGCTTGTCAAAGTGACAAGCTAAAAACAAACAGGCAGCTTGGGGACCAAGGAGAATTTGGTGGGAGCACGAGGAAGGCTTTTATCTGCAGGTAACCTGAGGTCACCTGGTCAACTTCATCTCTAAAAGTGCATCTGCAGTACCTACAAGACCTGTGCCTTGTTGTTACCCTTAGAGCAGAAGACACAATTCCACTGGAAGCTCTTTAACAGAGTAGGCTCAAAGAGCAGCGTGGGGGGAGAAGGTATGCGGGGGGTCCTGGTGCTACATTTCACCTCTTACTCTTCTGTATCCTATTAGTGACCTGGTCACCACCCCTGCAGTAGGTACAAGAGAATTTATACCCTGCTTCTCCGAGGTAGGAATTACCCTCTAAGGCAGGTAACTGTTCCTTCTAGTTGCTATCTTAATATATCTCTTTAATTTCTTCTTAAGCTACTGGATATATTAATCACAAAGCACACATATTTATAGTAGAAAAGTTAACAAAATGGATATAGCTAGAGCCTTAGATCACTATCTAAAATGATTAAAGCTTTTCCATTTTTCCCACTGAAATACCCAAATCCTAGCAGAATGACTTTCAAGTGAAACTCCTCCTGCTCTGGCAAGCAAGGTTTTGTAGAACATGTCCAAATGACCATACTATTTGCCTCCCCTCAAAAAAATCCATAAACTCAACCTCACTATCTGTCCCTCCACTTCATACCAAGTTCAGCCCATTCCAGTTACACTCCGTCTCCCAAGAATTCAGAAGAGACCTCTGATTCTAAACATAGACAAATAACCTCATATTCTAAAGATAAAGACACTAACAGAGGTGGAAAACTTATCAAAAGTAATAGGAATCATCACAAAATTAATTTGAAAGAGGAGGAGGGAACAAAAGAAAAATAAGTTGAACATTATTAGACTGCTGCTTATCACCAAACTGTACAACATTTGAAGCCTCCAGACAGATACAAATAAAACGCTTTATCAAACACTATATCAAAACATATATCCCTCTCATCGTATTTCTGACATTTAATTACATTAAGTCACGTA
>NW_004955507.1:1669458-1730193 GCF_000276665.1 Chinchilla lanigera
CACAACTCTTGATAATCTCCTACCTCTTTTGTCTTTAACTCACTATTATTTGTCTATTTGTTTTCCTGAGAAACTATTTTGTAGATAATAATATGTAAAACAATAACCATTGATAATTTCCTACCATTTTGTCTGTAATTTGCTAAGTCCCCCTATTATTATGTTATCCTTCTTTTATTCTTTAAAATAAAAAATAAAAAAATAAAAAAACAAAGTGAAGTCACTTACTATCCAGGAGGCTCTGAAGAAATGTCCGGAGTGGGGCTGACTGCTGAGCTCTGTAAATCAAAAAAAGAAAAAAAAAATGCAGATAATTTATTTTTACTAAGAGGTTTCAAACCAAGAGAAAAAGCAATAACCCACTTTCCAGTCCTTGTCTGGGTAAGGACCTCTGTCTGACAAGAGGCCTGGATGGAAGGATCCTGGCTTCCGGGCAATGGGCTTTCTCACGCTCCAGTCTTCCGCTTCCAGTACATGCAGCCATGTTTCCGAGGGGCTCCGGCCACGGCCTCTGGATTCACACTGATCTTCGGTGGCAGGCTCCCTGGGCCACAGCCCCCAGTGGGCCCGCATGCAGCAGTCACACAGGTAGCACCCTCTTCACCAGCGTCCCCCACTCTCAGAACCCCATGCTGGGCCCACTGAAGAACCTTTCATGCACATCAACTGCCACATCCAGAGAGGGTCAGACAACGATTTAGATAAAGGATGCACAAAAGTGGATTTTAAAAGACAACACTGTATTTAGAGAATTTGTTTATGCCTGCAGTTTAAGAAATGTGGAAATCAGGACAGAAGCAATTTCATAAACTTTACTACTGACATTTCAACACGAATGGGGAAATGCTTTATAAAACTATAGGCCATGACACAAAAGGAAAAAAATAAACACCAAGAGCTACATGCAGGGGAAAAGCAACATAATTATGGCTTATGGCTTCTTTTGTCGTATTGGAGAGAAAATGTAAAGGGTTCGATATATTTGTGATGAATAAATCAGTGTAAAAATTAACTTTTAAATATATGCCTAATAACGACCCTATCTCTAAAAATGACTGTTTAGAGGAAAACAAGCTATTGCGAAAAGAAACATTTAGGGAAAGCAGGGAAAAGAA
Source organism: Chinchilla lanigera (assembly GCF_000276665.1). NCBI lineage: Eukaryota > Metazoa > Chordata > Mammalia > Rodentia > Chinchillidae > Chinchilla > Chinchilla lanigera. Next base: position 1,670,574 of record NW_004955507.1, read on the forward strand.
AAGAGATTATGAAAGAGGGAGGAGATGGCAAGAAGGCAGCCTGGCCCTCTGCCTGCTGAAATGCCCACCTTTAACTTGCAGGTTTGGGTCTTGTCACTTCTGAGAACACCGCTGTCCCCAGACGGTGACCCTGCCTCGCCCAGCCCCCTTACTTCTCAGGCAGGCACATGCGCGCACCTCCAAACTCACTCTCCGCCTGCTGGCCGCACTGGTCTGGTCTTGTCGACCCTTCCTCTCTCCTTCTCCAGCCTCTGGCCTCTTACCACTTGTTCCATCCTGGTCTTCCACCTTTGAAGACCTTGCCTTGGTCTCCACCACGGCAAAATTTTTGCATGATCCCGTGCAGTTCTCTAGGAATGTCTTCTCCCTCCTTCCCCTTGCCCTGCCCTCCCTTCTTCCCCTGCACAACTGTATCTCTTCCATCAACGCTGTATTTCTGCAGGATTCCCTGCACTCTAATTTTCATCGACTGCTCACCCTGCAACCTCCAAAGTTTTTTGAAACTTCTTAGTTATTAAACCTATAAACTCTTTTTGGGAGCTGTTCTTTGGATCTCTCTAGAGCACTGGGGTAGTTCTCATACCTTCTCCTGATCTATTACTTATCTCCTGCCACTCCTCCAAACTGTCCTTTGTGTGACTCTGCCCCTTGCCCGTCCTATATCACCCAGCATCCCAGCAGGTAACTCATGAGCTCCCCTCCTTTTTCTTAATACGGTTTCCTCTCTTATTCAGTCTTTCAACTGCTCCAGGGTTAAGTGGCTTCACCTATTCCTACAGCATCAATAATTACCTCTTTCAGCTGACTCTAACTGACTTGTTAAGTCCTTGCCTCTTCCATGAGCCCTGGTCCGAGTTCCAAATATCTTCTGGATATTCCCTACATAATGCCCAGGCAACACTTCAGAAGTCAGATACCTCAAATCAACTCTCTCATCTTAATACTGGATTGATTTTTCTCTTGGCTTTGTGTACCATACTGATATCCTCACTAGTGCAGCTGTCTGGACTAAATTCTAAAGTTCTCTCAATTCTTTGTTCTTCACACCAATTAGTGAAAATGTCTTATTGCAATTTTCTTGGTGATCTCTCTTACATCTGCATTTCCTAGGGCCAGGGGGATAGCTCAGTGGCACAGCGTCTGCCTGGCAAGCGCAAGGTCCTAAGTTCAATTCCCAGTACCAAAAAAAAAAAAAAAAAGTACATTACATTTTACTTCCAGCACATTGGTGCTACCGCAATAGGGCTTCATCATGACATCTGGACAAATGGACTACTGGCCTCCTTGCTCTCTGAGACTCAAGTTTTCTTCTCCCTTCATTTTAACTTCTCTACAGCAATGACACTATTCTTCCTATAACATTTCCTGAATTACATCACTGGTCTGAAGGCAAAACCCATCATCTCCTTAGCCAGATGATCTAAGCCTCTACAATCCAGTGTCAACTATCTTTCCCAAACCTACCTCCCACTAATTCCCACTTAAAATTTCTTATCCCAGCAGAATTTATCTTATTCCTTAAACATGTCTTCTTCCATGTCCCTTCTAATGCTTTCCCCGTGCCTCAAATGAATACTTCACACTCTGGCCATGTACCTAAGTTCTGCCCACCTTTTACAATCTGGGCTAACTCCTTGATTTCTCCTAAGATTTACCTCCCTTCTGGCTCTTAGCATACATTGCTGCATCCACTGTTGGAGAGCTTTGACTTTCTGTGCTGCCTGGAGTAAGGAGCCTGCTAGCCCCTCTCACACACATTCAGGAATAACGAGCACCACTCAAGTAATGTGCCCACTATGCCCCGGGCAGCGCTCTGGGTCCCTGAAGCAGGCTCTGCCCACAGAGGGCAGCAGCTAATTCAGTAGCTCTCTAGCTGCCTCCCATCTCTGTGTGGGTTACAAACACTCTCTTATATTGGGCTACTTTGAAAAGTACCACTGATTCATTCTGCCAACCTAGCACATACCTCTCATCCACAGCTCAGATCACTTTAGGACTTACCCGAACCCACAGTTCTCACCTGGGACCTTGAATCTGACCATGGTTACACCACGTTCGAGTCTCCACTCTGGCTGGAAATTTAGCTCCCCCTTATCCATCCTCCCCTAACGCCCGCCACCTATCTGCCTCAATCGCATACACGCTGACTCACCTCTTGTGCCTCCTTCAGGTTCTGAGGAGGAGCCCAGAGTCTGCCCACTGCCCCTTCTGGCTCTCTCGTCCTCTGGTGACTCTGGATCCCTGACTCCTAAGTGCCCTGACGGACCTGCAGCTTTCTTATCAGAGCTCTATTTGGCTAATACCACTAATAGCCATAATAAAGGATGGTTTTTCCATCCTTTCTGTTTAAGTCTCTGGCACTCACATGACTCTTTGTATCCCAGTTACTCATGCTAGTGGCCTAACCCTGTTAGTCTTAGTTCTGCTTATGTATAACACAGATTCATTAACAATTTCCACTTTGTCTGCTCTAGTTTGTGGATCTTCTTGGCTTCTTGAGCATCTACATTCTTTCTTCACTTTCTCTAAAGATATCCTTCCCTTATGAGAATCTCTTAATTGTGTCAGAAGCCCTGGGAACAGTTCTGCAAATATTTGCTCTCCCCTTGGAAACCCATTTACCTTGGACTCACTTTTAAACTGTATTTTATCAATAACATCCCTTAACAATATCAATGCAAGTTCAACCCCAAACATTTGCTTGTGTCCAGTTGACCTCTGAGGTACATTTTTTTAAATAACTTTCTGACCTTTAAAACTAATAAGTACAGTGGTACCTCGGTTCATGAACTTAATTATTTCCATAATTCTGGTTGCAGAATTCATTCCATGGTTTTTTTGCAGTACGGTTGCAACTAGAATTGTGGAATGAATTCTGCCACCAGAGGTGCTGAAAGAATTAAGCTTGTGAAACAAAGTGCCACTATGCTATCGCGCTGACAGTGCCTTGCACAGAAAGGGCACCCAAATCACTAGTACTGTGCTTTGGGTTTTGCTTTTTGCTTTGTTCTTAGGTCAGTAGTGAGAATTCAGTGTAGGGCCTCACACATGCTGGGCAAGCACTCTACCACTGAAGTATAGCACCGGCCCTTTTGACATTTTGAGATAGAGTCTCACTAAGTTGCCCCCGCTGTTCTGAAACTCGTGATCCTTTCTTCAGCATCCCAAGTCAGTGAGGTTACAGATGTGCACCTCTGTTCCTGGCTTACTGCTGTGTTTCTGAAAACAACTCTTAAGGTAGGTATCTCCCAAGGATAACAAAAAAGACAAGGAAATTGCCAAAAAAAAAAAAAAAGCTGCTTCAAAATTCAGAAAAGGTACACAGTGGTAAAGAAAAGGAATTTAAAAGGGTCACTCACTGAAAGCAAAGAAGCAGAGAAAAAGGCCATGGTATGGGGCAGCGGGTAGTTTAAATGACCAGCCACGCTGTGTGTATTTGGAAAAATCCCCTATAAGGAAGATGTAGAGTTCAAAAAGAATCCAAACAAAAATTAACTCGGGGTGGAGATGAGGATGGGTAGGAAGTGGGTGGGTGCTAAAACGTACGTCGGAAACACCATGCAGTTGAAAACAGCCAGCATTACTGGCGGTCACCTCAGTTCTACCAGAAACCACAGAACAGAGAAGGCAGAAAAAGGCAGAGCATGAAAAGAAAGTAATGGTGTGAGAAAAACTGGGAAATACCTGTGGCGAGTTTGAACTGCTTGCTTTATTAATCGTCTCCATTTTTTCTAAATCTGCCTCTGACTCTGTTTGGCAGAGGTTGAGATCTTTCTCTAGATTAGTCTGGTTCAAGAAAGAAAAGACGAGAAAGAATGTTTTAGTTTAGAGGAAAGGGAGAAAGAACGGAAGGTTAAGTTTGAAAATGAGTTTTTTTAAGTGTTACAGTTTAGCAAGGCCGAGATGGTATGACTCAATCACAGAGCTCACCAGAAATTAGTTAAGACGTGAAAACAGAGAATGCGACACTAGGCATGTACAATAGAAATCCTGATGTATCAGAGCTTCCAAAATCTACTTGATAATCTACAAATACCAGAAAAATCCTACCTTTACAGAAAGGCCTACTTTATCCCCTTTCAGAGTATGGACTGTGACAAATAATGTATGTCGGAAAAATAAGTATCTTAAAAACCTCTAAACATTAGTATGTATCTTAGAGACTTTGTTAGTTTTGTCATCAAGCCAAAAAGAAAAGTTACCAAATTTAAAGGAAAAAAATAAATGACTCAAGAAAAAAAAAGAAAACAAACACACTCACACTAACCAAGCTAAAGAGCACACACACAGTCCACAGAGGCGGCACAGCAGAATTACCTTTCTATCCTCTCTAGGAAGGATAGAGCAGTCTCCTGGAGTATAATCCCATATCTTTTTGGGAGGCTGATGGGAAGCAGAGGAGGAAATGAAGAAATGAGCATAAAGACATAAAGACAAACACGGAGGCTGGCTCAAACGAAGAGGGGCACACTGGGAGAACCGGACCAACATAGAAGTCAACTCGGAACAAGGGCTGGGGACTTGAGGACACAAAGCTGCCCGCCCCAGGGCGATCCGGAACTACCAGCTAGGAAGTGTGTTTCTGTGTCTGTGTATAAACAGCAAATCATTGTTGGATCCTAAATACTGAAAATATTAAAAAAGGGGAAGCATTAACATGATTTTGAACAAAAGTAGAAATTTCCAAATTCCTCATTGTGAATTTCAACCTAGGATTGACACTGGAGATTTTACATTTTTCCCACTATAAAAAATTCACTGTATGTTAATAAAATGTGTGAACCTAGAGGTTTGGCTGCTACAGGGTAAACAGAACTAAATGTGTTTCTGTGGACTGTAGCAAGGAAATCATGCATAAAAGGGGCATTAATGCACTAGAATATTTCATAGTTTTTAACTCTCCTTTACAGTTTAACTAGATTTTAACAATATTGCTCGTTATAAAGACACACCTTCCATGCTCCTTTGAGTACAGAGTTTAAACTTAAAATTTAAACAGTAGACTATAAGGCTGTTTTTGTTTTCTGTTTTAAGCTTTTGTGTTAGAATCAGAGCTACACTTGTAAGATGGAGACCTACTATGACACTGTTGTAGGTTCAGCAAGGGAGAGATACGGTACAAAGGACATCCAAAAGTTACGAGACACTTCCAACCCTGAAGCTTCTCTCTCACTGAGTGGACTTTTTTGTTCTACCTACTTACAGCTGAAATTTCTTATACAATGACCTCTGGGGAGATGAGAAAGAAGAGACTATTCAAAGCTCCTGAGATTCTAAGCAAATTTCATTATAACTGACTCTATGCCTGCATTCAAACTGGTTTATTTTGAGAAATTTTGCCTCAAGTGTATATGAAAATCCTGCCAATTTCTGTAGAAATCTCAGTAAAAAAGAGAAGAAAAAGCTGATGCTCAGGTTCTCTGCACTGAATCTGCAAAAGAAAAGTAATCTGATTCCAAAGTGTGCTCACCAAGGATAACAGCAGGTCGGCACTGTCATCTCCATACATGTACATTCTAAGCTTTGAAGTAAGTGACATTAGCAATTATCATTCATCTCTAACACTTCACCTGGGAGCAGACTTTTTAAAGTCACACACATTACCATATCCATTTCTTTATTGAAAAAGAACCCAAAATAAAACAAAAAGACAATGTTTACAAATTAACTTAGTTTTAAGTAACCTCTAAAATGGTCCTGGAATCTTGAATTATTTACTATTCCACAATAACTTGTTGAGCTAGAAGGTATTATAGCCAGGATTTTGCTGAAATTTTGAGTTTATTTTGAGTGGACTGAAGTGAACAGGTGGTGGAAGAAAGCAGTTTAGCTTAAATGTCCAGTGTCAAAGTTCCAGCAGGCTTTACTTCGGGTAAGTGGACCTGAGTGGATGTGAACAACAATGTTAAAAGTAGAAACAAGAATCTAGATGATTCAGTAGGAGTTTTAATTTCATTCTGCTTCTCAATGGCTGAAAACTTTTCCAAATCAACTTTTAGGGTTCATACTTTTATTCATGTCTCTTACTCTTATGGTCCACAAAGGTAAGGGAAGGAAGAGAGGGAAAAAATTCTCCCTATCACACTTTTCCCCCAAACTTTTTGGCTCAACTAGATAATAAGCCCACCTTTCGGATGCCTCAAACTATAAGGAACTATTCATCACGATGCTGTTCCTTAGAATATGGACATTAAGATATCTTGGCAAGTCTTCAAAAGTATTACCTTTCAAAGCAAGATCTACACAAAAGACAGCAGTTCCATCAGGACTCTGAAGTCTTTTGCAGGGAATGTGCAAGACTTCAAAGAAAATGCCATCATAGAAAGTATGTCTAAGTCTTCAAATAATTAAGGACAGTTAGAGCAATGGGTTAAAGACGAAGACTTCAATATGCAAGGGGACTGTGTTCTCAATATATATTTGAGGTGGTTGTATGGTTGATAGTTTCCAAAAGAAATAATGTTAATTTACTAAGCTATTTTCTCAGTCTACTTAGTGTATAATGGGACTAAAATACTGTTTATCATTGACAAAAATTGTTTCTGATGATAGATGTAGAAAAACAAATCACAACTAATTAGAAAAAATTTTCATAACTTTTTCCCAAAAGATAATATTTCAGATAAAACTGGTTCAGTTACTTGGCAAATAAGATGGCTGGAAAATTGTGGGTTCTGAAATAGCTCACAAAATCAATGACATGGACTCTTTATTAAACATAATTTAAATAGATTTCACTGTTCTGCTAGAAGCTTTTGCTTTCCTTGATGAAAATGTGTTATTATTGTTAAACATACCAATCAAATCATGAGGTGGGAGGCAACTATAGTATGTATGTCAGAAGAAGCTTTTTTGTGGAATAATGCAACAGGTTTTGAGAGAGAGAAGAAAAAGAAAATGGTACAGATTCTGTTCTGTATTTTCATGTGAAAAAGATTGCCTGAGGTGCCTTGATGTCTAAATGGTGAACAGCGGAGAAAAAAGGGAGGGAAAGTAGAAGAAATAGGTGTGCCCCAAGCCTTAGAGAGGGGGAGACGAGGGCTGTTTGGACAAGACTCGTTCCCCGTCATTGCCCCTAGGTGGCGCACTTCATCAAGGATCGGTCCAAGACCAGTGTCCTGGAGGGATCAGAACAAACCCCCGTTTGTGCAGGCAGAATGTGTGATGCTGTGAAATTTAACATTTCACTGAGCTATAAAGTTGATTCCTGTCTGCATATGAAACTATCATCTCAAACTATAATAATTCAAACGCTGGACTTAATATTTTGCATTTCATACAAATATCTAATAAAATGTTTTATTTTCATATGCATATTGTCTCCACTTAAATTCTCTTCACAGTTTTAATAATTAAGACTTTAAATAAAGTAAAATTTTAATGCCAGGGCCATCTTAAGGGGAAGGATGAGCTCAGTTCTCCTTTCTATTTCATATTCCTCTGGTTGAGGACAAAGAAAATCATCCTTCAAGTGTCACAGTCAATTATCATCAGTGTCAACTCAAAGATATTACAGGGAAGCTGCAGAGCATTAGGTTGAATATTAAATTTGCTAGAATTCCTAACCTTTATTCCAAACTTTGGAAAATACTCTCCTACTTCATAGAAATCATTCCCTCGAAGATGCCTAGAATGGGGTTGTGCTTGCGTGTTGCATCTGCATAGAGAGGCCCCCCTTGCCTGCTGTTGCTCTTGCTGTCCGTTTGTGCTCTCTGAGGCAGGAACCATGCTGGTTTGTCAGTGTGTAACGCATTTTCCTCCTTGCCTTGAGCATCCCATAAAGACATTGGTCAAGGTAGTGAACCAGTGGCAAAGATAATGCCATCCACAGGTATGTGATACTTGTCAGTAGTGTGTGTATGTTGGGGTGTCCCAAGAGAAGCAATGATTTAGCTGTGTTTTTTGAGATAATCTGCTAAGATATACTTCCAGAACTCACTGTCTTTTTTTTTTTTTTTTTTTTTTTTTATGAAGTAAAGTAAGGAAAGCTCACAGTTTGGAGCGAGATGACACAGTCCTGCTCTTGACAACCAACATGACTGCTCCCATTTCCTGAGTTCCTTACACATGGACCTGATTCTTTAGCAGGAACAATGCATCAACAGCATTATTTAAAAAGGCGTATAACCACTGAAGCTATTAAACTTACCGGTTTCCCAAACTCCAATTCCGAAAAGAATTTATACCAAGGTTCATTCTTTAAATCTATCTCTTCTGGGCTTATATCCCGACTCTATAGGGGTTGGTGATAGGGAAATGGAAGAAAGAGAAGGATAACATTATGAAAAGATTACATAGGAACAGGCCAGTAGAGATGCAGTGGTTTCCAGGTGTATACAGCAACTGCATTCAAGAGTAGCAACTGCCCACTTTGACTGGTATCAGCAAAAACAGGAAAGATAGGATGTGTGAAACAGGGAAACTGGGGGAGAGCAGGGAGAGTCATTCCCAGTCCCAGAGCAGAAGCAGATGGACTGGAGACGGTGAACTCTACCACACTGCAGCTCTTCATGGGTCCAAAATCTGATATGGGTCCAAAAGCATTCCTTAGTAACTTTAAGTATTGTGGGGGGCAAAAAGAAATCCCTTATTTCCTCTTACAAAGAACTCTTAGTTACTGGTGAGCACACCAAACATTTAGCATCTATGCCAGTTAAGTAGAGCAAACAGCTTTTATGGGCTAGTATAGTTTTAGTACATATTTGCAAGGCTGCCTTGACACCTATGAAAGCCGATTTGTTAACACTGCATCTTTAATGGCACATGGGTAGGTGAGAAACCATGTCTTGTACACAGTAAAGTAAAAGATGATGTAAGTAAAAACAGAAGACACGAGTGAAAAACATTTTAAACAAGTACCCAAGGAGGATGAGTATAGACAGGATATATACTGTGTTCTAAAAAATGTTAAAGAGCTGAGAAAAAATTAAGTGACAGAAAAGCTGGACACGACAGATAACAGAACAGGGGGAAGAAAACTTCTGGGTTATGTTACAAAAATAAGTTATATTTCTCACTTTATATAACTCTAAGAGTTATCACATATATACTTCCATGCTATTTAATATTGAATCAAATATGTATAAGCTTCTGGTACCTTACTGTGGGAACATGGATTTCTATAAATAATTAGTTCAGAAGTGAATGTCTGGAAAGCAAATCAGGTTCTCCCTTTAATAAATGCCAGCTACGTTCATATCAGCTATGTTTGAGGCTCGCTGCTTTAAAATCACGTATGTGTATGTTTCAAAAAACTTTGATAATAAGAAAAAGAAAGCCATCGTGATTTTCTGCAACAACCTAAAATATAAAATGTATGTTTCTTACTAAGACTGCAAACATCACATAAGAAATTTTACCTCCAGGCTAACCGCTGGAAGGTATATGCAGAAGCGGGTTGCTGAGCCCCCAGTAGATATCTGTCTTCGGTGCTCCTGCATCACAAAGCAGCTCTTCCTGGCTATATTTTTCTTAATGAATCAGTTAATAGTACTTTCTCAACTTGTAGAAAAAGCTGCAAACTGTCTTAATGACATTTATCAACCTCTTTTCCAAGGTCCTGTGAAAAACCTATACTATTGCCTTGACTTATTGTTACAAGTAGAGGACAATATGGATATACTGCAGAAAACTTTTAATTCAAATTAAACTAAGACAAAATCAGAAACATAGGTATGTCCTACTGCACCCGATAAATCTGTTTTGAATGTCTCTGGAGACCTATGGCTTTGATCTTTAAGAGGAAGGCTTGCCCTCCCTGAAGGTAAATGAATTCTGTATTTATTCAGTGAAATGAAGCACAATACCAACAAAGACACAACCATTTGAGAATGACAGCTTAGACACTGGAACACTCTAGATTCTAATATGGAGTCTCATGAAACTTATTTTATGTTTATTTTTACAAAGAGTATTTATAAACTACTTCTTAGGAACAGGTTAGGCTTTTAAAAAAAAAATTTAAATGTACCAACTCTTGGGAAACTCCCCTGAAAGTTTTGGGATTTACAGTCCTGGAAGGAATAACTCATTTTATTCTCAAACGCTGTGTGCAGACTGTCTTACTGATGATGTTAATGATGTGTCAAGAGTAGAACCAGGAGGTATATGAAACAACTTGAGTCCAGAGCCTTGGATCCAAAAGCCTCCATTCTTCAGACAGCCCAGAAATAAGGCCAACAGCAACACCATACAGAACTACCACCTGCATTTGGCCTGTCAGATATAACTCGGCTGTAAATCCAATTAGGGAGCAAATCAGTAGGATTTGTCCTTCTGGATACAGAAGGACCCCTGTTCTGGCAGCCAGGGCAAATTCCACTATCCTAGGCTACATTCTTTGCTACTGCAGGTGATTCTTTCCCCAGCTTGATAAAATCCTTGGAAAGGATTGCTGCTTGAATGGGAGCCAGAAATCAGCTTGAAGTTTTAATTGAATAAGTCCTCTGAATGTGGAATGCTCATTTGTAAAACACTTCATAATGGTTTGGGGGGTTTTTTGTTTTCCGGTGGTACTGGGGATTGAACCCTGGGCCTTCACACTGGGCCACATCCTCAGCCCCTACACCTCCTTTTGAGACAGGCTTTCGCAAAGTCACTGAATTGTACAGCCTGGGCTCGAACTTGCAGTCCTTCTCCCGCACTCTCCCAGAGTACTGTGACTCTAGGCCTCAGCTACCAGACTCCCTTGTTCATGGTTCTTGTATCCATATTATCACACTTGACTGTCTTTACTCAATTATTTCAATAGGATTGGCAAACCAGATAATATTTTTATTTGTGGATGAAAACATGAAGATCAAGTCACTTGCCCCAAGATATATGACAGAGTCAGAACTGGAATAGAGCTCAGATCTTCTAATTCCTGTTCCACATTGTTGTATCCTATATGAAATTCTACTTCTCATACTCCAAATGATAGGAGATAGACTCACTGAGTTTGCAGACGACCCCAAGCTAAACCAGGACTGGTGACTCACATTAAATGCTAGGAAAGGAAGACAGTGATGGTGAACTGGGAAGAAACCTAATTGGGTTAATCCCCTTGTTTTACACTCTCAAATATATATCATGTCTGTAATTACTTATACAACTATGGGAACAGGGAGCCCAATGTCTAACCCAGGGCTTGGCACGTAAGAGTCACTCTGTCTATGTGTACTTGTTGAATGAAGCTTATATCATGTTCAGTAAGGGACTTTAAAGTATAAAGAAACAAAGCCTGAAAAAGGTCATTTCTGACAAAGCAGGCACCAACCAATAGATGTCCAACGCTGAAGAAAAGAAAATGGACTTTTACCATGATAAAAGGGGCCAAGTGCTACTTAGACCTTTATGAGTGAGTCAAATAGGTGAAGAGGTGATCAAAGTTGCGAATTCATGGGGGATTTTGAAAGCAGTAATGTTACATGGGTCTGGGGCGGTGTGAGTATGCTCCTGGGGCAAGCTGACTTCTAATTGTCTCTCACATTCAACCCTTTCTGCTACAAACACACAGATGTGCCCCTGAAGCCATCACTGAGGTTGACAGGGTTAAACAGATGTGAGTACTGCAAATGGAAAAAGGAAAGTGGGTTTTTCCCCAAAAGGAGATGGATAACTAAAAGCTAGTTAAGATTCTACATCTGTCACTAACCTACACAGTTAACCACTGTTAACACCCACCCACCCCGAGATGTGTAAGGGTGTGGAGATGCTCAAATTCTGGCAAACCAGAGAGTGGCTACCAAAGGCAAGACCCACCCACTGAAACTCATTGCAACTTTTTGTTCATGTGATTAAAAATAATAGGAAAATAATTAAAAGTAAAAGACTAATTCATCTACTGTGAAGGGCAGACTCAAAAGATTAAGATTCAACTAAAATTCTTCTCTAAAATTCAAAATTTCTCTTTGGAAGAACAGAGCTGAATTGAGTGAAAAGCTCTGAATTGAACTACTGGATGGAGGTTGCCTCCCTGGTGGGCCTTTGGTGTTTATGTCCTGTTACATATGGGCCTTAGGCCGGCTGGACAGAGGAGCTCCTGTGTAGAAACACTCACATGGTGCTTCGCCAACAAGGACATGGTCTCCACTACTCCCCAGAGAGCCCCAGGGGCACACTGTACGTCACTTCCCGGGGTTTGAAAAAACAATGTTAATGATATCAAAAACTATGGTATGGGAGGTACTTGCACCATTATAATACCAATGAGGAAAACAAAACGTGCTGTTGTTTCCCAGTTCTGAAAGGTGTTTAAATTACTAAGAAAAGAAAATGGAAACAAAGAAGAAACTAATAAAAAGAATGTGTCTTCAGTAAAAGCCATGGCAATTTATGAATGGTCATACAAGATCGCCAAAACAAAGGATCCAAAGGCCCACAGGGTCCCTGAAATCATTTCAATGTATGAACATAGACGGTGGGCTCCAAGTTGGGTATTTAAGTGTTAGGAATTTCCCTGAAGAGCCGGACTTTCTTTCCAGGAACTCCTGGATGGAAGGTTACCTTCCATGTCCATTACCAGGAACCATCTAATAGGCAGAAAACCTCCATGAAGAGGGAGCTGAGGAAAGATCCTCTGCTTGTCTCTGAAATTTCTGCTTAAAATAACTGTGGGGCATAGCAAATGCTGAAGAATGGCAGCTCTAAAAGCACTTCTGAACTGTTGACCTTTTCTCCTAATTAAAATTACTTAGCCCTCTGTGCTTTTAAAGACGTCATACTTTTATTTGAGTAAAAGTTAAATCAATTATTCCGTGAAAACATGTAGAGCAAAGGGGTGGAGGGAATATAATTTGAATCCACATTTCAAGGCTCAGTTATTCTGTGCTTGGTGTGACAACAGCATGTAATAAACACCACTCCCCAGCATAACCATTCCACCCTGCTGTCATGGCTGGAGGGCTACAATGTTTATAGAGCTCTGGAGAATGCCTTTATCATAGTCAGAATTCTGAGCCAGCTTTTTCTATGAAAGTAAATAAAGGGAAGCATGATTGGCAGATATGAAAGAAATCCATTTGTAAAAATTCTTCCCATTTCAGAGAAGAGGCCATTTTTCTAGGGTGGTCTGCTATGCCTACACAGGCCATTTTCCCACTAATAATTGACTGGAGATGTGAACTTGTATAGGGAACCAAAAACTAGACTGAATACGAAGTTAGTTCTCAACCTTACACTTATCAAAAAAGGAAGACCCAAAGACACATTGTAATGGCCTGGGCTTTCTGCCAACATATAACATCCTATTAATTATTTAGCTTTTACTTACGTATTAGTAACTTCTATAAAATTTATGCACGTTCAAATAAAAAAATCACTTTTTAAAAATCCTGACTTCATTCCAGTTAACAATAAGCCTGATAAATTAATGGTTAGTTTCTTTTTTAAGAAAGGCAGCAGCAAAATCAATCTTTATGTGAGTAGAAAAATTTAAATTAGTTAAAACCATGCACAAAAGGACCAACAGAGGCACAATAAGAGAATTCTTTAAAAGCAGACTCTGAGGACGTATTTTATGAACACCTGTAAAAATGAAAAGAGTAAAAAAACTTCATATTTTCATTGTCTTCTAAATAAAGCAAGTCTATCTCAAGGTGGAAAGAATATAATCCAACTGCACTATGCACCCAGATTAAAGAACACAGGCAGAGTGAAACAAAAGAACTTTAATATGCACATTACCATCTTTTCGTTGTTCAGGACGGAAGACTTGCCCGGCTGATATTCATAAATGCTTTTGGGCTCTGCTCGGTATTTTCTGGTATCCACTTTCTTATCTGGGGGCTCCCAGTCATTTCTGTAAAAAGAAAATCTTATTAGAGCTATTTACATAAAAACTGACATCAGCTTCTCCCATGGTCTGGCTTTGGTTGGCTGTAGTCTAATCAAGGGATTTTTATATCCAAAGCATAAAAATCAGAGTCAAGGGTGAACAATTTAGTTGTGCTGGCCTGCTTCCCAAAACAACCAATTAAATTTCTTTCTTCACTTCACAAAGGATTTGAGGTATCTTATGCTCAAACCCAAGCCTCAGAAAGTAGAGAGGAGATGGGAGAAGGGAAGAAGAAGAGGCAAAGCTTTCCCTGGGAAAATCTTTCACCTTGCTCTGCTCTCAGGAGTTTATCTTTCCCCAACAGGTCTGTACTTTCTGCTCATGCTAGTGCAGAGAGAGAATACAGGTGCTTGAGCCAATCAACTATGGTTCACATCCCTGCTATACCACCTGCTTGGCAGGTGATCTTAACTAAGCACTTTATGTCCCGGAACCTCAGTTTCCACATCTGAAAAGTGGAGGATGTTGTACAGATTAGATGACACAGTACATGTAAATCACTGAGCAGAACACCAGGCTCTCAGCAACTATTCAATAAACACTGCTATTACTATAACTGTGTTCTTCCCTATCCCACATCCTACCCTGCTACCCACCAATCTCAGCCTTTGACCTAGATTCTTAAGCTGGCATCCAGAAATGGCTTTCAGAAGATGAATTCTCAGAAACTGTCTGCAAAGAATTTTGTGCATGTGCATCACTGCACTTTGCACTGGTTGTATTTCAATTCTGAGTAAGGCTGAAAATTTCTTAAAGGCAGGACCATAACTTACTTACATTTATATTTTTCTATAACATCTGGTTCAATCTGTACAAAACGTACCCCTTAGGTTCTTAATGAATGCTTCTATAGAAGATTTATGAGTGCGCCCAACCTTCCTTTCAAATTAATTACCACATTTCTAAGGTGGATACCACTTTAGAAATGTGGTAATATATACCACTTTGGTATATATTTTTTGACGGCCTAGAGGAAGGAAAACTGGATGTGTATTTAAAGAAATAGTCTCATCTGGCCAAGTCTTTTGTGTGTAGATATTGGTTGGGATGGAAAATGCATGGGACATTTGTCCAGATAATATGGCATTACTGTTCCATAGGGCATTTTTAGAGACAATAATGCAATAAAAGAAAATTGGACTGTTCTGTACAAACATTAAGAAATAACTAATGTCATTAGAAGAAATCCAAGCATTATGCCTCAATAATACATGGTGTGTAAGTAAACTGACATTAAGAAATGTGGCTTTATTGATATTATAATCTTTGCTATGAATACAATATAAACACAGATTTAGTAGGTGCAGAATAGGAAAGCCCATGACAAATCTTGTAGTTGAGATTTTTCTCATGGAAAGGTCAAAAGTGATAACAATTATAGCTAGCATTAATTAAGCCCATACAATGAGCCAGGCAATGTGCACTACCTAATTTTATTTTTACAACATTGCCAACAAGAGGTCGTGCTATTGTTGTCCCAATTTTACAGATAAGGACACTGAGACCCAGGAAGAATAAGTCACTGCTGATAGCTGGCAGAGCAGGGACTCAAATTCTAAGTTCCTACGAAAAGAGGCTCTTGGGTATCAGTAAATGATGAGGCACTGGCTGGCAATGATGAACACAGGACAGGAAGCACTCACCTTTCTGGGCTGGATTTTAGTGAGGAAGAACGAGCTGGGAGGGGAAGTGTGGCTGACCTCTTAACCACCTTCTCACCATCAATGTAGCTCATCTCACTTTTTGAGCGAGGCACAGAAAGAGGAGATTTTGCTGGAAAAAGAAAGTACATACAGAAGACTTTAAAATCAATAGTAACTAAAGCCAAAAGATACCTTCCCTCATCCATCGTCTTCCTTTCCTCCCCGACAACCAGGAAACTCAATCACTTACTGTCTTCAGAAAAGGAGTATCGAGGAGAGTACAGATCTGAATCCTCATCTAGTGAACAAACAAGAACATAATTAGGAAAAGTGGGCTACGGTAGGAGAATCAAGGTGCACGTTCCCCATTTCCACAGGCTTGCACCACATCCACACATACCAGCGAACCCAGTGGAAAAAGGAAGAATCAAACGCTAGAAGCTATGCACCACAGCAGACCACAATGGAGAGGAGTAAGCTTTGAAGAGTTCCCTAACCCAAGAGGACCTGCAGTCCAGACCGGATATTCATAGCACTTAGTGGACGGCTGCTGTTTATCACCAGGAAATAAATGGAGTGAAATAGCTGAAGGTCTCCCACAAGAGAATCTCCACCACCAAAGCTGGAATTCAGAGTCCCTAGTTTGGCTGAATGGGAATGGGAGCTGAGATGGAACTAGTTGCTCATACTTAGTCTCTGATCTTGCCTGCTGAGTCCCATGGAGTGACAACAGGCCTCATTCTGGGGCTTTTTGAGACTGCTAGTGGGTGGGTAACCTGAAGGTTGCGCTTGCTAGCTACCCTCCTCAGCTTTCACCTGTTTAAAGTGTTACACTTCCAGGTACAACATCATTAATAAAATGGTTTTGTAGCTATAGGAAGAGACTGAGAAAATTTGCATCACAATTTGTTTTGATTCCATGTTAACCTGGCTTCACAAGTGGCAATGCGTTATACTATCTTCTCTGCAAAGGACTGCTTGAGGCAAGTGTCTCAATTGTGACCCTGGAACAAATCAAACTCGCAGGAGTTTCTATGGAGCAAGAAGGCTTTGCAGTGGAGTAGTACACATCCCTAAGTTAGCTGAACACCCGGGCTCCAAAACTTGCTGAAGGGAGACAAAATCTGAAACCCTCACAGAAGGGGCTGTATTTTTTAAACTAAAAAAAATCAGTCCAAAGTCATATGACAACAGATGTCTATACTGGATCTGCTCTAAAAATGCAGACTATTTAGCCATCCTATCCTTGACAATCCTCCCAAAGCATCACTCTAAAGAGCATCTAAAACAGTCAGACTTTCTCATTATCTGATATTTTGCTGATCCAAATTCGGAACTAATGCTGACGGACTGAAGACCCAATTCTCCTCTTAAAATCTGTAACAGCTTTAGCGAAGCACAGAACCCAACCACAAAGACAAGTCAAAAAATCTAACATGCTGTGTAATCAACCCCTTGTTTCTATGCAAATCGTTTTGTTTCAGAGAAGAAAAGTCAGAGTCTTTTATGAAATGTAAAGCTCACAGTGCTGTTATTTTGAGTGGAGTGGCTTTCAGAGACAGCCTCTAACACCCTTTTCACACTCTCCTCCCCCACTTTTCCTCTCCTGGGTCTCCCTCAGCCACAGTAAGGGACAGGCATTGGATACCTCCCGCCTACCTCCATTTCGTCCTTTTATCTTTAAGGATAAGAATTAGTTAAATCAATGTTGGACAGCGTTTAGGATTTTTTACCAACACAGTTAAGCCTTTTCACAATCACAAACTGAATGTGCAAGTTTATTTACATGAATTTATGAAAACAGGGCAGGGGAAAGATAAAATGGGATCCAGAAATATATTTTTGTAAAGACTGTTCTGAAGAATTTTCTGTTGCCAGATTTTGTTATTGTTGTGAGTGTTGTTTTTAAACAGGAATTCTGATTATTATACTCGTAAAATGCCATGGTATTTTTAAAAAAACTAAACTAAAAGTCAGCTTTGATTGTGGAGGCTTGATTAGAAAAAAATGGTGAATACTCCAAATGAAAAGTGAGCTTAGTTAGAAATTAATACACTGCTGCTTGAACTCCAGCATAGTATTTTAGTTCAAAACCTTGTACCCCTCTAAATTATGGAAAAATTAGTCCTTCA
Source organism: Chinchilla lanigera (assembly GCF_000276665.1). NCBI lineage: Eukaryota > Metazoa > Chordata > Mammalia > Rodentia > Chinchillidae > Chinchilla > Chinchilla lanigera. The sequence goes on from NW_004955507.1 coordinate 1,688,165, forward strand.
GGATGTATGGCAGGTGAAGGTTAATTTATAACAACTAGCTGGGTCATGAAGCTAGAAGTTATGAGAGAAATGGCACTTAAATATTCAAAAGTACATAAATTCTAAACTTAAAACAAATATTCCTTGGAATTTTCTACTGTGGAATTTTAGAAGACTTATTAGAAGACAATGAAAAACAGTTTTTATAAATGGAAAAACAGCCCTACTTGAGGAATTTCACAGTTTATGTGCTTTGAAAATCAGAAGGAGAAATAGGAAAGCTGGGGAAGAGGGCAACAGAAAAGGCTGAATGACTGAATGCTCTCAAAGCTATTCTTTAATCTGGTGTAGGCAGAAAAAGAAGCACCACGCACCCATGCCTAACATACGGCAGGGGTCTCAGTAACAGGCTCACACAGTGTCTGAGGGATCTAAGGCAGAGTTCAGTCCATGGGCTTCTAAGAAAGCAAAATGAAGTTCGACAGACTCATCTAAACTTTAGCAATTAAAACAAATTGCAGGAGATGTTCATTTATTCTCTTAATTTTTGATGTCTATCTTACAAAAGTAATGAAAGGAAAATTTACCTCACCTAATGAATAAACAGTAATAGTACCTCTCATTATTAACTGCCTCCATTCTTAATAATAGTTAGATATTTACTAATATCATCTCATTCAAACTTTTTAAAAACTCCTACGGGAAGTAAATACTTCATTTTACAAATAAGGAAATCAAGGTTCAAGCAGGGTTAGAAAATTTACCCTCAACTGTGCAATGAGAAAAATACAAAGCAGGAATGGATTGAAGATCTTCTGACCCCACTTCCCATGTTGCTCTTAGCACTATGACAGGAATGGCTGCTTTGCTCTTCACCCTAATCTTATGTGCCCAATCTTGGGAAAAGTGGGAGATATTCCACTATTAGTTTTATTATGGAAAAAGCACAGAAAGGTATCATCCTGAAGCTCAAGTGCATAGTTGCTCAGGCCAATTTCTAGACCCTGATGACTTGGGTCTATTTTTCTGTATCAACCTACCATGAGTGATGCTTAGGTAATTTTCTGAGTTTACCCTTCAAACTCTTAGCTGTCCTCCTTCTGGTCTCCAGAGACAATAGGTGACAAGAAGTCACTCTTGCTACAGCTTCCATTTGCTGTTTTTTGAAATCTTCTCCTGGTAAGCTACAATTACACTGGGAACATAGGTAAGCTGTGAGAAGTGCCAAGGAATGAGAAAATTGAGTATAAGGAGCACTCATTTGATTTCTTTCCCTTTTTTTTGGCGGGGGGAGGTACTGGGAATTGAACTCAGGACCTCACGCTTGCTAGGCAGATGCTGTGCTGCTGAGCCATATCTCCAGCCTTCTTTTCATTTCTGTATACACAAGATCTAGCTAAGAGAGAGAGAGATTAACTATAGCTGAGATACAATTAGTAAAACATTTCTCAAGTTGTCTATGAACTAACATCAGAAAGTCTACCCTCACTTCTCCAAGGGCTCCTTACGCAGATCACAGCAGAGTCAGTTGACCTGGGTCCTGGGACCCCTGCTCACAGCAGAGCTGCCTGCTGTCTGTGCTCCTCAGAGCACCAAGCAGCAGACACCAAACACTGGCAACAACACTACAGACCTGCTATGTCAGTGCTTCCCAGAAGTTTTGACACTATGTAGGATTCACACAGGTAAACACTTCAGGACCCTAAAGGCCCCTTCTAGGCCCTGATGTTCACACACCAGTGATCTTCCCGCGGGGTTTGGGAAAAGCCTTGGTAGCTCAATTTGGGGATAGCTAGCCCCTTAAAACTGCCAGGAGCCACGAAATTGCCTTTTCAACCACAGTGACTTTAACTGAGTCTCTAAGTGGCTTTCTCTGAGTCAGCTGTGGGTTTCGTTGCTATTGTTTGTTTTATTTATATGTTTAGAATTCATAAAAATCTTAAAGATAACTGAAGAAAATGCTGGTGAAAATCATGGTTCTGTTTACGCTATGTAATTGACCAAAATGGGACATAAAAAAATCAGCATTTGTATAACCACTGCCTATATCATTTGATTTCCATTCTATGCACTTCTTAGGTCTTCAAACCTAAAATTATTTTTTCTAATATTAATTGCTTTTTTGGTGCTGGGGATTGAACCCAGAATCACTGGGCATGTTAAACACACTCTCTACCACTACCACTGAGCTATAACTTCAACCCCTCTCCTGCCCTTTTTGGGGAGCTATGGGGATCGCATTTTGTTGCCCAGGCTGGTCTCTTGGACTCCTGTGCTCAACTGATCCTTTCGCCTCAGACTCCCAAGTAGCTGGGGCTACAGGTGCATGCCACCACAGTCATCTCTACTGGTTCATTTTTAACACAATCTTTTTCTATGCTCAGCATAATTCTCAGGCTTTACTCCATGCATTTAGGGAGAGTGAGGAAAAAAGGAAAAAGACAGATAGGTATACAACCCCAAAACAAAAACAGCAAGGAAAAAGAGCATGTATGCAGCAACAGGTACACAAGTCTTAGATGGGAGAGGAAAAGTAAGCAAAAGAGGTAAGAAGGAGCAAGAAAACCAGGAAGTCTGGGAGCTTGTGGAAAGAGACACAAATTTGTCTGTTTTTGTCAAAAGCAACTAACCTTTAGATTAATTAAAGATTTGAAGGAATGAAAAAAGACCAGGATAAGGTATAGAGTACTGCAAAAGACATATTCAGAAAAAAATAGAACTCTGAGGACAAGATGAGATAGATCAGGGAAAGAGTCAGAAGAGAAAGTCTGGGAGGACTCCTCGGCTAGAAAGAGACTCACCATTATCTTCTATCAGCTTCCTGGATCCTGGGGGTGGAAAAGGAACAACTGTTTTGTTCTTAGCTATCCTACCAGCCAAAGACGCCTGCTCTTGTAGACATAGACCATCTGGGCAGCTGTCATAAGGAGAGCAAAGGTGACTGCCACAAACTGCTCGGCCCCTCCTCGGGGCAGTGCTAACCAAAGTTTGAGGCAGGAGACACAAATCTTGGCCAAGTTTGTTCACAATAGAATGCTTTGCTTGAACACGAGCAAAATAAGGCTATTCTTAGAAATCTTACAAGGCTAATAGAGTATTATTTTAACTTAACTACAGAAACCCAGCCTCCTAAATCCTTGTCCTAGTGCAAGCTCAAGTAGGAATGAGGAAAAACCATGACGGGACAGACCACCACAACACCACACCCTGGCCACGCCCAGAGGTGGTGTCCAGAGTGGCAGGGGAAAGGTGGTCTCTAGACCTTTTCCTCTGCTGTGGGTCTTTCATTCTGATGTTGTCCAGTGGGTCCTCACAGGCCATAGACCATGAAGTACCACATTAGTTACCTGGTTCTGCTTCAGATTCTGAGGCATCATCTGAAAATGAAGTTTCTTGAAATCAAATGTGCCAAATGAGCCAACATCATCTAGGCATATTCAGAGCACTATATCCAAATTCCCAAAACTGTATCTGGGCAAATATCTTCAGTTCTTTAGGGGCTGGGGAAGGGTAACACTACTCCTTCCTTTTTAGAAATTCTTAATCATGGCCATGCATCCCGCTCACTCAGGGAGCTTTTCTAACTTCATGTTCCCGACACTCTGCCAAGAGACATGTGCAGCCTGGGGTAGGGCTGACTTGGGAAACTGGATGCCTGCAGGTGCCAAAGAGGTGCCAAAGAGTCTTCGGCAAAGAAGAGAACAACCAAAAACATACAATGTCTGAGGAGAGTTGAAGGAATCAGCAGAGCAGTGCAGCAGAGAAGTAAAAGCCCATGTTTGGGGGCCCCACACACCTCGGCCGAATCTTGGTTCTCCCACTGATTGTTACCTTGCACATATTACTTAATCTCCCTGAGCTTCAGATTCTTCACTGATGATACGAAAAGTTACCTCAAGAGATGGCTGGAAGTGTATAAAGGTGAGATAGCAACAGCGATGCCCACAGTGCATAGCCTTATCCTGTATAAGGAAAGTCTCAATAAATGGTAGTGACAGTCGCCACAGTGGTGGTAGTACCATTACCATCAACAGGATTATGACTGTCAGCCCTGGAGGTGCTGCCACTATGCCACTGTCCTTAAATCAGAAGGCAGAGAAGGGAAAGAGGCTATGTTTCTGAAGCTGCTTTGAACAGCTTGTTTTTCTGCCCCCTGATTTATAAAACCAAGGTAAGTATTTATAACATACAGCAGTGCCCATGATCATAAAATGATTAGAAGGGATTGCTCCTTGCTGGAATTCACAGAGGTTTATTTTTTATAGCATAGGTTAAACCACAGTGATTAAGACACGATCGTTCTGTTTGTCTTCCAAAGGCCTGGCCAGGAGTTGACTTGTTCACTACAACTGGGGCGGGGGGAGGGGGCAGATATGTTAAGCCAGCATAAACAAACATGGTCCTGGCTATTTGAGGAGAGTCAGAGGCAGCAGCCCTCGGCTAGGCTTTAGCAGGGTTGTAAGAGAGAATTCTAGTTCCAGACTCTGAATTAAACAAAATAAAGCAACAGTGACAATAAGTTTCTCCCCCAGAGACAGACTTTGAACTACCAAGGCCTCCCATTTCTTAATGAAGCTGTCTATTTCTTAATGCACATTGAAGTTAATGGGCAGAACTTCCCTAGGCACTAATGTGTCTTTAATACCTTTCTTTAAAAGGTATAAAATCTTTATCAAAAAGGGAGTGCACAGAGCTACGTGTGGTGGCAGAGACGTATATCCCAGCACTCTGAGAGACTCAGGCAGGTGGGTGGCAAGTTCAGGCCCAGCCTGGGCCATTTAACGACTTAGGCCCTCATAGCTTGGTGTAAAGGCTCTGGGTTCAGTACCACAATATAAGTGGGGTGGGGAGTACATCGAGCTCAGGGTCACTCTCAGGAGCAGCACAACAGACAGGGCCAAGAGGCTCTGTCGGAGCTCACAGACATCAAAATCAAACTATGGATCCAGAAATCCAGAATCTTGTGAAACTTAAAAGAGAAAAAAGTAAAACCCCAACAGTTTTTTAAAAATTATCTAGCTCCAGTGTTTCCCTCATTTGTAAAAAGTCTTTGTCTAACTGAACACATGAGTGATCTGTGCCTGGATATGTCATCAGGCGGGGGCGTGAGATGGAAGCTACTCTATTTTTAAATATCTCCAGGGAAGCAACTTCTTAAAAACTTGTGCTGAAGTATAATCATCTTTGTTAGTATGAATTTTTTATGTTTAAACTAATTTTGTACTTTTTATTCATTAAGACCATTTCTCCTTTTTTGGTCTTTGAAAATAAAAAATATAATAAGCTTTGCTTTTAAAATATATATGACAAATTGCCATACCATTCCTTATTGGTTATGCCTCTAGGAGAAATAACCCTACTTCCCTCTTGTGTCAGACTTGACTTGTGCCAAGAAGCAGACACTGTTATTGGCGTGGAGCTCTGGGTGTCAGGCCATGAAGTCCTGTATTGAGACCCACAGCCAAGGTGACGAAGGAAACCACTGGGTGCAGCCTGTAACAGGTCTGATGCAATCTTCCAGACTGACGGGAGCCACTGTTCCTCTCCACAGAACTCTCCCTGGAGGGCCTGCCTCTGCCGTGTCCATGGGATACAGCACCTTCTACATACTCTATGTCTATCACCTTACTCTAGCAGGGAACCCTATCTTCTGAGCAGCTAGGGTTTGTAAATCCAGATAAAGCACAAAGCAAGTATTGCAATTAGTCAAAATTACCCAAAGCAAAACTTCTCCGTCACCCAATTCAGCTGCTTCTTCAGCAATGTTTTTGGCTCAAGTCAGCACTCCCAAGAAAGACTAGATAGATTCTTGTCAGTGGTGAAGAAGTCACTGATCACAATTAAGATACCAGCTTTTAGTTTTCTAAGTCTGGGTTTGTTTGGTAAACTTATCATTCAAAATAGGTCCCAGGTATGAAATGGTTTGAAACCACTGACTAGGTCATATGAGACAGATCAAATACAGACAATTGTATTTTAACTAATCCTGGATCTAACCCATCTCATTGTGCCCTCTCATACACAATAACTGATCGGCAACAACCTAGTGAATGACTTTACCAGTAACGAGAGGGCAGTGTAGGATGGCCGGCTGAGGTGACAGAGAACAGGAGCACTGAGATGGTGGCACTGAGGTTCTAAAAGAGAACTCTTGGTTCTACAGACCAAAGCCGTCACTCGTTACATTCCTAAAGTATTACTGAGCACCTACTGTGTGCCAGCAAGGTTTTCTGTGGCCTTCTGGACATATGCTTTCCAACTGCCCTCACAGGATACAGTATGCTCATATGGGCTTGTCCAGCTCCCGGCCAGATGTGAATTTCTGAGGACAGAGTGCTTGTCCTATTTATGGTGCTGTCCTCATTTCCCCGGACAGTGCATGGCACACACCAAGTGCTCCTACTGAACGGAGGTCGGACTATCCAATCTCGGATCCTAGAACATTTAACAGAATTTCTTTCTCTATACTATTCCAGCCCCTTTTTGCTGGGTTACTCAACCAAAGATCAGACAATCTTCGTTACAGTGATCATTTTCCAACTGTTGCTACCAACTTCTCAGAACTTTCACTGACACCTGGACTTTTTGCCCCAGAAAAAAATATCTGTTCAATACAGATGTGGCTAACATCTCAAGCAGGTTAAATCCCTACCCAGCTCTTTGATGAAATGTTTTCCAGCTTGCCCAAATCTTTAGTTTCAAGAGATATTTCCTACCATTACTAAATCTTTTACCTCTTGAAGAGAATTCCTAACCAAAGAGAGATACCCCAAAGGCCTATGACAAGAGAGGACCAGTGACAAGTCAGCTGCACATATAAGAACCTGGTAATGTTTCTGTTGTTAAGAGCTATCAGGTCCACTCAGCCAATCCACCATAATGACTGCATTGCCAAGTTACTGCCCACCCACCAGCACCAGGGGCCCACCCCAGACACCAGGCCCGGGATGGCAAGTACAAGCAGCTTTTCATCGCCTTATAACTAAGCTCTGACAGTTATCCTGTTAATAGTGTAAACCCTCAGGGAATAGGGTTAAAATGCCATCTGGATAGACTCTAGTGAAACAGTCAGCAAGGAGTGGACAGCACCACAAAACACAAGGTCAGAGGGAAGCAAATAAATGGGAGACAGCCTTTAGCCACCAGGAAAATGCCCAGGTAAAAAAGAAAGTAACAGAACCAGTACAAAAGGAGGCACAAAATTTTCCTTTAATTACCTTCGGATTTAGGACTAGGAGTAGATGCAGGAAACTGGTAGGTAGGAGTATAAGGATTGTCCTCTGTAGCAGAGAAAAGTGGATTTTGAAACTACCTACCATGAAGTGGAGAAGCTAACAATTCCCAGTTGTCTCTTTTGAATAATTATTTATTTTAGTGTTATTAAAAGCACACAGGAATCATACTCAAAAACAGATTAATAAATTAGAAAGAACTTAGTTGTTTTAATATAGCACATCATGCAAATGTATGAAATAAAATGTTCACCAACCAAAAACAACTATATAAAAATCTAAAAGCCAAATCTTACGCCTATAATGGAACTCTAAGAACTAATTTAAGGCTAGGACAACAGATATACTGTCTAAATTTATGGTACCTTCAGAATTTTGCTGGATTTCAGGAAGTTCAGGGAATTTGTACGTAGGGAAATAAGGGTTTTCTTCAGGAGTGTCTAGGCAGAGGAGCAGGTTTGGGAGAGAGAATAGAGGAAGATACAAATGGAGAGAATGAACGAGAAGGAATCCACATATAATTTAGACTCCTTGAATTCTGGAACATAGTATGCTTCACTAATTATATGAAAGAAATTCAAATTGCTTTTAAAAATCCAGTCTTTTTGCCTGAATAACTGAGACACATCAAAAAGAGATAATATCATTACTTTTCTTGGACAAAGAATTACACATAAACAGACTCCCGAATGGGCACAAACCTTTAAGTTTTCACTTTTTATAAGCTAGAGATATAAAGTAGGATAATAATAATATGTAATGAAAATATTATCCTAAAATCATCATTTTTTTCAACCAGAGCTTGTGTTGTAGATGTTAGCCTCAAGCAAACAAGTGGAGTCTTAATTTCTCAAACACTACTGCCTCCTTTTAGGGCAGGTAGTTTTGTTTAGAACCTGCACTTTACTTGTGTTAATAACTATAATTCTGCTTGTGGGGCAGAATTAGGTATCTGGCACAAATGCATACACTTGTCACTGCACTTAGCTTTCCAAAGCTAAGTCTGAAGGTGAGAGAGGCACAAATTGCTAGAGGAAATGCAAAGTCATTTCAGGAAGTGATCAGTGGAACTGACCCAATCCAATCACAGAGGTCTAATATTTAGCATCACCAGTATGACTGAGCTCATCCACTCAACCTTAGCAGATTTACTCTTGCCTCAGAAATGTTAGATACTGAGCACCTCAATATTTAGAGACAGTCTGAAGAGGGACACACCTTGGCGCATTCTAAACCCAGCAGGAGCTAATTAGTAGTGATATTAGTTGGCACCTGCAACTAATCAGAGACTGGATATTGGTGGTTTAAGTGGGAACATAGACCAGAACATACTTTCTTTGCATTTGTGTGTCATCCATGCCAGGCAGCCAGACTGGATTTGGGCACAGGATGCTCTGCCTGCAGGAGAAGTGGTACCCTTCCCACAGTGAAGCAACACCCCTTTCAGCTGACTAGCAGCATACGCAGCAATGGGAGCTGGCGAGGTTGTGACCTGCTCCAGCACTGGCCTGAAGTTTTCCCACCATGCTGGGCCACCTGCGGACAGCCCAGCAGCCCGCTGATGTGGAAGCACTGCTCTTTCAGCTTGACCAGGTTTTACTGTGTCAGCTCTTGACTGAGTCTCAGGGCTATCTGACCAGTGCTAGCTCCCGGGGGGATACTTATTTTCTCGTATAAACATAGCCTTAGAGGTGTACTATGCACTCCATTTCACAAGGCCAAATGTCTTCTCCTATGGATTCTGCAACACCCTTCGATGAAGAGAAGGAAGATGAACAGAAAGATACATGACTGGTCCAAGGTCATACGAGTGCTTGGCAGGGGCTGAATCTACATGACAATAGTTTTCCTGACTTCTAGTTCAGGGCTTTCTCAACTTGCCTGGCCCACAAGGCAGTCATGGGCTGACACAGGATGTACCTAAAGCTGGAAGCAGGTGGGAGATGGAGCTGCTCACATCTCAGGCAGATAGGTACTAGAGCACAGGCATAGTGCTAGCCTCAGCCTCCTGCATTCCACAAGAGCAGGGAGGCAAGGCTTGTGAGCTGACCTCCAGTTACAGAGCAGAGGCAGGCACACAGGTGCATCACCCCTCCTGGGTCTGAAGGCAAAGGGCTGGGCTCAGGCAGATCGGTACCGAATGGGATCCAAGCGCAGGACCCAGTCTCCTGGAGTCTAAACAAAATGACTTCAGGCCCACACCACCAGTCAACATATGGGCACTTAGCTTTGACAAGTGAAAATCAGTACCTCTGTTCAGTTTGTGAATCTGCTTAAACATAGTCTTGTACCAGTCTTTTGATCTCTCGGTATTCTGGAGAAAAAGGCAAAAGGTAAAGTAAAATGAAGATTTTGGCATATTTCAGAATTTGTATGATTACAGTATCAAAATCAAACAGAGAAATCACATCTTAAGTCAAACTTCACTCACACTTGTACCTTAAAGATAAAAATTTGGAGAAAGAACAAAGAGTCAAAATTTACAGAATGATATTTAGCCAAAAAGATGCATTTCTTAAAGAAAAGTGGGCAAAGACAGGTTTGAATTGGGTCTACAGTTAATGTTTTAAATTTCTTTTTTTAGAGAGGATTTCTCCCATAGGCCAACTACAAGAAACGGAAGTAAAGCTGCAAGGCAAAGAATACTTGCTTATCACGTTGCACCCCCGCCCATTCTGGGTTATTCTGCAGATAAGTATCTAAGTCACCTTGCATAGGCCAGATTTAGAATGCATACATTAAAATGTAAACCATTACAGTATCCAATGCCAGAGCTTCATCCTCACCACAACTGTGCGTAGTTTTCTCATTATTTTTAAGATAAAAATAAAACAAGGAAGGGGACAGGTGGTTACATCAAATATTTTCACTCCTACTTTATATATGAGGGTGTGAGATATGAGGATACAGATGAGGATGAGAGGAAAAATCAAAGTGATTTTCCCAAGGTCACAGGGATGGGGCAGAAGGGTCCGGCAATGTACTAACCATTGTTATTCTCCTACAACCTGGTTTCGAAATTTTGTACCATTGTTTTCACTGTTTTTTTTTCCTTTAAAATAAAAATAAATAATTTTTTTTAAAAAGTGATCGGAAGGACCTCCTAACAGGATGGTGAGGGGCACAGGTTTGGGAGTTGGCCGAATGCTATCAGCCCCAGGTTGTGCTATTTTGGAAGATTAACATCATCCTTCAGAGTCCATTTCCTCACTGGTGTGGTTTGGATGAATGTCTCCCAGGCAACCATATTTAAAGGTATGGTTTCCGGGGTGGCAGTACTGGGAGGCTCTGTGGACCTTTGGAGGGTAGGAGGTCCTTAAGTCATTGGGTGCATGCCTTCAATAAGGAAGGAGGACCCAACATGTCCTTTCTGTTTCCTGGCTCATAATGTGAACACAACTCTGATGTACCCTTCTGCCATGAGGTGCCACCCTTCCCAGCGCCCCAAATCAAGGGAGCCACTCAATTTTTGTCTTGAACCTCCAGAACCACAAGCCAAAATAAAGCTACCTGTACTTTATAAGTTGACTATTTTATTGTAGTGATGCAAAACTGACTAACACAGTCATCTATAGAAGGGGAACAATTTTAGTATCCATCACTCACTCCAATGACTGAGGTTTAAATGAGATAATATACTCAGCAAATGATAGCTGCGACTGCTCTTGGTAATAATTTGCTTTCAATAGCATTACTTAGGACCAGGGTAGAGTTCTTTTGAAACTTAGTTCATGGCTGTTTCTTTTGGCCTCTTCCAAAAAGACACACAAAAAATTCCTTTTTTCCAAATTGAAATCACAAAGGAACATAGTACAGCCAGTGTATTGATGGACACATGGAGAGAAATGCAATTCACTTGAGTCTAGTTTCAAAGGGTGGGTTGCCCTGCATCCCTTAGGGTCTAAAGGAGGACTGGCATCCCTGCCCAGTGAGAAGAGCAGGGTATGGTCACCACAAGACCTGCTCTATCCTCCAAGCCTTGCTGGGCCGAATGTTTTCTGTGGTTCACCTAGCACTTCCTGCTCACTTTAAATGACAGAGTAGCTCCTTTCCAGGGCAATCGTCTTCCTAAACCCATAAACAGGGGCACTGGTCCTCACATTCTCTGGGGTGCTTTAGTTCTGGAGCAAGAATTTCTGAACAGGATCCACAAAACAATAACAAAGGATAATTTCCCATGGCATTTTCCCCTAAACATTCACAAGCCCAAAGCCTCTTGACATTCTGCTGCAGAGAAATCTCTGACTCTATTCCACCCAGATATTCTTCCTTTTCATTTTGCCATGAAATTTCTTTTTCAGACCAGGGATATAGTTCAGCAGCGCAGCACCTGCCTGGCAAGTGCAAAATCATAAGTTCGATTCCCGGTACCAAAAAAAAAAAAAAAGTTAAAAAATAAAAAGAAATTTACTTTTCCATGAGACTAATTAACACCCCACACCCACTTTGGGAAAAGCTGCTATATGCCATGTCTGGAACACAGTTTAATGGGGGGTCTGGTTCCTAGGGTCTCATGCCAGTGCAAGGACCACCCTTCCAGGCCTCTATAACCCACACATAGGTTCACACGCACTCAGAGCTGCACCCTTGCCATGATTTGTTTCAGCTGAAATGTAAGAAGGACCTTTCAGGTCAGTATTCATACCCGGAGTGGAATGCCCACTTCATCCATGGACACATCGCTTAGGTCCTGTGTGCTTTTAACCACCCGCCTACTGTCATCTTTTGCTCTTTTTTCAGCAGCCCTGGTGGGTGATGTGGGTTTCTCTTGGGTTGGTGATGAGTCCTCACCCACTCTTCTTTCTGAGACAGGATCTGGAAATGAAAAGCACTTGTTATCTGAAGCACTTCTAACAGCTCCAAAGCAAAACACTCCCAAATAATCCAGCTAGGGCGAAGTGTGTTTGCTAACTCCCAACCGGAACTAGTGTCGCTTAAGGCAGAGATCAGCAAAGTACAGCCCATGGGCTGGCCACCTGTTTTTGTAACTAAAGTGTTACTGGAATACAGCCATGCCGGTTCACTTATACGTTATTCATGGTTGCCTTTGTGCTACCAGGGCTAAGCTGAGTAGCTGTGATTATACTGCCTGCAAAACCTAAAATATTATCTATTATCTGGTCCTTTAAAAATATTTGCCAACAATGTGTTTTGCAGAGGTATACACATTGTGCTCTGCACATTCAAATAGTTCTGACAATTATAGAAATTAAAGGAGCAGGTAGGCCCACAAGGAGGTGGCTAAAAATTACTGGAAAGTTTGCGTTTTCTCTTTAGGAAGTCACTTACCTTTTCTCTGCCTCAGTTTTTTCATCCAAAAATGGGAATAACATTTCTACTAGCAAGCTCACAGCAATGTCGTAATAGGGCTTATTAAGATAATTTAAGCCGAGGTACTCAGAAAGCTATACAGTCCCAGCTGCTCGTCCTAGTTTAATTTGGTTCAACGTTACAAATTATAGAGAGCTAATGAACATTCAGGGTACTCTTCAGATCATACAATTACTTATCATACTCTGTTAAGTCCACATCATGTTTTTCATTTATTGGAGAGCCATACACTAAGCACCTGCTGACTGCTCTCAACTGTTCTCTCCTGCAGACACAAGGGTGAACATCTCAGAATCCTTAGACTTCATGGACTTTATATTCCAGTGGGCAGAAAGAGCAAGGGAGCCAACAATGAGAACGTGAGAAGATAAGGTCTGAAGGGGATTCAGCATAACTCTGCTAAGAAATTTAGGTTCAGGGCCAACTTGTCTGAGAAACCAACCAGATGAATAGGAAGTGGAAGGTGCTCTGACAGAGGGAATCACATAAGCAAATGCTCACGTGCCTCTGAACTACTCCAAGCTTACTATGTGCCAGGCATTGCATTAACTCTCCATACAGATTACCTCATTTCATCTTCCCAATAACTTTATGAGGAAGAAACTATCACCTGTCCATTTTTTTTAATAGTTAAGCAGACCAGCACTCAGAGAGAGTTTTTCCCTGCTTAAAGTCAGGCAGAGTACATGGGCAAGCCTGGATGTGGCCTCGTGTGCACCTGAGAACTCTCTGAACCAGATACTGACTCACCTCCCTCAAAGACTGCAACGAGGTTTCCAGTGTTGGATCTTGGGCTAATACACACTGATTTAAAAAGGGAACTGAGTTGGGGAAGTGAGGGGGAGATGGATGGTTCCATTTGGACCACAGTAACTCTGAGAAGACAATGAAACAAGTAGAAACATCCTAGAGACCCTGGAGAAATATGGAGGGAGCCCAGTTGAGACGCCCTGGCCTGAGTGCAATTTTGGAATCATCAGCGCAAAAGGGATAGCAACTGTAAAGGCCATGTCAGAATCCAGCGGGTAGAAGGAGGTGAGAACAGAGGGAAGGCTGAAGTCATGCACTGAGAGATATCACAGGTACAGGCTAAAAAGCAAAAGAATCAGCAAACAGACGTGGAAGCCATGCAAGGGATAGGAGAGCAACCAGGAAATACAAGGTGCCACAAAAGCAGACAAGACAGAATTCTGAGACGTGGGTGGTTGAACATGTTAAAAAAAGAAAAAAAAACACCTACCCAAAAATTGAAGCAGAAGAGGAGGCATTAGATTAGGCAAGAGGAAAGTCACAGGAACACTGAGAGCAAACAGTTTCTAAAGGGCAGGCGCCAGATATCAGGAAAAGGGACAGATGTATAAACAGAAAGTAGGGAGGGAATTCAGCAGAGGAAAGAGTATTTCAGGTAACTGCAGAGGTCAAAAGGTTTAAGCCTGAGGAACCTAAAGTCCTATCAGTATAGCCCAAGAGAGAACAAAGGACATCGAGATGTGCTGGCGATTAGTTAAGTGCTCTTTGATTGGGGAGAGGAGCAGAGCGCAGGCATGCCTTGGTTCACAACTTAACGAATTGGACAGGAACAGAATCAAATTCAATAGTTAGGTTCAATGTTGACTTTACAGGGAAATTTGATCCAGTTCTCCTCTAATTCAATTTGCGGCCAGAATCATGGAAAGAATGAAGTTTGTCAACTGAGGCTGACACTGGACTTTGGTCAACTGAGGTGCCACTGGACTTTGACAAATGAAAAAAAAAGAACCTGAGGGTCCATGCAAACTTGTGGCAGAGGGAGAGGCATCTGTGTGTGGAGGGAGGCTGGGGAAGTTGGGAGCAGTGAAGTCAGTATGCTCAGGTTTTACTGTTTTCAGCAGGGTGGCCCTTGCCCTAATTTCAAACAAACTTCTGAAACTTATGCTCCATCTGTGAGGGCAGAATGATTTCTAAATATTCTATGTGCAACTCAGCGCTTCAAAAAACCTGATTCCTGGCACCATCACCATATACTTTAAAGGATTTAGACCAGGCTGGCTTTATCGGGATAAGATCTCATGCTCCTAGGAAATGACAACATGAGGTCATGTATCTGGCAGGAAGTACAGGGGCATTCTGAGTCTACCCCTAATTTGGCACTCTCAGCACTGCCTGCCACTTTGAAAGGCTTCCCTAAGTGAAACCAAGAAGGAGCGGGTGAGCTGGTTCCCACCTCCAGCGGGTATGTGAAGGTACTCATTACTCTCACGCTGTAAGATTATGAGACCACAGACATGAATTGTTAAGGGTTTCTAGACCTACAATAATTCTTTAAAAAAAAATATTGTTAGGGCAGATGGTTGCAACAATAATCACTTAACTGTAAGACTCAGGATAATGGCTCATGGATTTGCCGGAGTCCTTTTGATCTAAGAAAATTAGCCTGGAATGATTTTACTTTCAAAGCTTATTATCATGTAATTCCTGATTGAGTGGATTTTGACGTATGGAGGAATGAACTACAGATCTTGAATAAAAAGTGTTACCTTATATAGTGAAAACGCAGAGTGATAATTGTCACATGCAGTGACAGGGCCACCTGTTAACATCCATGTTACAGTGAGAGCTTGCTCTTATTTCATATTAGGCAGACAAGAATCCTGCATATAATGGGGCATTTCTTTCTATTACACTGTGTTTTTTTAAAAAGACAGTCTTGGACCACTAAATAAATGATGATGCTGGCAACATCAGACAGGGCCTCTATTTATAGGAGGAGAGTTAAAATTTTCCTTATCCCCAAAGCTCTGTAACTGGAGATGACAGCAACGCTCACACTTCCCTAGAGAAGGAAGTCGGCCTCTCCACACCTGTGGTAGCCCCCACCCCAACTCTTGTTTCCCTAACTTCTACGTCCTCCCTGTCCTCGAAGGAGATTATGAGCCACACAGGTCAAAACCAGGCAGAGTCCATTCCCAGATGACTCTCTTTGAGAATTCAGACTCAAAGAAGGCTCTGCTAAAGGGAGGGAGGGAGGTGCCTTTGAGTCCCCCGAGCGAGCCTCATTTGCTCCAAGGCACAGAGTTTGGGAAGCGCCAGCACAGCCAGCTCTCTCTCTCTTTTGGGAGCTCCTGAACAGAATGGTACTGCCATTTAAACAATTTAGTGAGCACCTGCTCTAGGTCTAACTCTACCAAAAGTCATTAGTGGATCTGTCCCAAAACCCAAGGAAGGTGGTAGCATCACCTTTGTTTGAGAGCTGAGCCTGCCAGCACGGTAGAGAAGCCCTCAGATGAATGTGGCCCTTTCCAGTGTACAAAGGATCCTCCTACTTCTGTCTCACACAGCAGCTCCTCCAGGCAGGGGCAAGTATTAGCATCCTCATTTCCTACATGAGGAAACTGAAGCCAAAGAGGTGAAGTCACTTGCCCAGTGCCAAAGCACTCTGAGAAGGGAAAGCCAGGAGCAGCTCTGGCTCTCCTAATGTGTGGCTGGTTGCTTTTTTCACCCATTCCGCTATTTCTTTCAAAATCCTACAGAAAGAAAGGAGCCCACGGGAGCCACTTTCTACTTTTTCTTTCCCAGAGCCACTGTCCTCCACAACCTGGGCTAGGGCCAGGGAATTAAGTGGACTGCAGTGTGGCAGTTTGAGGAGGGCGGTGAAGGGCACCTTGAACTCAGCCGCAGCCTGTCCTGGTCCTGTGGCCACGTCCTGATAAACCCAAGAGAGTATGAGAACCCTATGTCCTCCCTACCCAGGATCTGAAGAAATCACAGGAACAGCAGAGGGATAAAAGTCATGCAAAAATCATGTAGCAGCTGCTGAGAAAATGGTGGCTTCAGTTATTTGTCAGATCAGGGGTTCTTAACTCTGGAGTCCATTAGTATCTGCAAACCCATGGACCTGTGTATATATGTTTACATAGATATGGTTTTTATGAAGAATGAATCTACTGCCTTCAACAGATTATCCCAAGAAGGACATGACCAAAGAAAGATGACAAAATGTCATACTACACCATTAGCTACTATGAACAGCACAGTTCCCTAAGGCAGCCCCAGAACCTAGCTCTGTGCCTAAAATAAAGAAGGCATTCAATAAAATGACTAGTGAATCAACAGAGGCACCTGTGGGTAACAATAATTCACATCCAGTAAGCATTCAGCAAGGGCCACACTCAAGCATTCAGTTGTTTATAAGCCGAATCTCCTTTGATCTTCAATCAGAATGGCTACAGGAAATGGCTAAATGTTCCCCTATTCCTAAGATGTCTAAAACTTCAGCCAGCACCTCTGGCCCCTCCTCACCCTGACACCATAGCACAAACCTGCATACTTCCTTAGGGAGTGAGCCCTGATATCTGATGCTCTCTGCAATCATACTTTACCATCATGGGCCCTGATGACCTACTTACCCAGAGTCCCATCACCAGAGAGGATGAGACTAACACCACCCAGAGCTGGTTATAGATGCAAACAATCTTCTGTACTCATTAAACTTGAATCTCTGGAGACAAGACCCGGGAGTCTGAGCTTTGACAAGATCTCCAGGAGATCCTGATGTCAGCTCAAATTCAAGAAGCAATTTCAGGCACTGCTGATCTGAAGACTCTCACTTGGACCCACCTTCCCAGGGTTATCTACTGGCATCTGGGCTTGCCACACAAGACAGACTTGCCCACATTTCCCAATCCCAGACTTATCACCTCCTAGGACAGTCACCAAAGCAGCAAAAAGGTAAGCTCTTCAGAGGCCTGCCCTGAACACTACATCTAAAGCTTTGTGCTCTTCATCCTTCATCCCTTTGTGCTCTTCAGCCAGTACATCCTGTTTTTACCATCGCAGCACTCATCACAGTTCCATAGGACATGAATACTATTTTGATTCACTAGCCCCAGAGGTGAGCTCCAGGGGATAGAAACAATGCCTATTTTCATCATCTTTTTGCTCCAGTAACAAACATAGATCCCAATACATATAGGAGCTCAGAAATTTGTGCTGATTGCACATGGGCTGGTGACTAAAAGCCAGCTTAACAGAAACAAGGGTTAATATGTAAATAAATACATTTCTCACTTACCTGAAAGGCTACTGAGCCGTTTTTGCTGTTCTATGATAAAAGAAAAGAAGACACAGTATAAGTGAGATTTATATAGTACATGGCAAGACAAAGAAGTCACGGCATAGCTACTGTAGTTAGGGTACTAGTTTCAGCAATCTCACTGTCCTTTGTGCTTAGATGCTAAAATGCACAGCCTAGCTAGAGTTGGGATCCCAAACATCCTGAAAACCCACTCCAAGGTGCTGGCAGGACTTGTCCTGCCTTTGTTTTCTAGAACTTTATATCTCATCGGAAAATGTTCTCATCACTGAATGAGATCAACCCCCAAGTCCTCTGGTTCCACACGACAGGACTTCACATGAACCCAGGCTTGATATCTTTTGAGAGAAATGTGATGAAAACTATAAGCATGGCAGCTACCATCTCCTGAGATCTTGCTAAATTCCAGATTCTGTTTTAAGAGATCTTATATACAACATCTGAAATTGCGGCAACAACCCTAGCAGTTAGCTATGGTTATTTTTTCATTGTACAGCCTTAGTCCTTGTACCACTCTGGCTGGGTCCAGAGTACCTGAGAAATCCTAAAACAATCAACATTTACCAAGAGACCTCTAATAAGGGGCCCAAATTACCCAACAGTGGACTGAAAACTGTCTCAGTCTAGAACCTAGATCCCCACCTCCTACTCCAGTGTTCTTTCCAACCTAGTCACCAAGCCCCTATTGCCCACAGCACTGAAGGTCTCTTCGTTTCTCATTTTGCTGGGTAATCCCATGGAGGGGAAGCCGACATTGCCGCTGGACAGTCCTGTGAGTACTTGCTATTTGATAAACACAAAAATGACCTTTACCTTCCACAGCCGCTAAATATAAAGCAGCCACGTAGATAAAAATAGCAATTTGCCAGCCCTTGAGCTCTGCCACTATCCCTCTTGGCCATATTACCACCCTCCAGCGAGAATCAGTGTGAACAAGGAGTAAACAGAGCAGCAAGGGAGCTCAAGGCTGGTGGAAGTGGCATGTCCACTTCTGATGTGTGGATGGGGTTTGCACACGTTGGACAAGAAGCCGCGTGGAGCACCAGGCTAGGCTTTGCCAACAAATTACCAACACAATGGGCCAACCACATAATCTCTTGGCCTCAGCTGCTTTGTCTATCACATCAAGGTATTCAGTAGCATCTCCAGGGATATGTTTGCCAAGCCTATGGAAATGGAGTGGTGGCAGGGCCCTCCCCAGCCAGAAGAAGTGAAGGCGTGCAATTTGAAAGACTATGGTATGAAATGGCCTGTCTCTTATTATAGGACGTCACACACACAGTAGCAGCTGTTTTTTAGTGGTGTTACATAGCAAAGGGAGAAGTTATCCACAATGGAGTGATCCCTAGACTATGTCATATGCCCACAGATTTGTCTGGAAATCTCCAGACTCTTGCTGTCCAGTGTGAAGAGGAGCACTGGCATGCCGGCAAGCTTTCTGAAAATGCAGACTTTCATCCTCTTTGCTCCCTCAGAGCTCCTGAATCTGAAACTGTAAGTTAACAAGACTTCTGGATCTGAAGCACAATAAATATTGAGAAGCCCCGAGCAAAGGGACACATGCACTCTGTCAGTCCTGAGAGTTTCTTGATTCAAATCCTCCTTCCCAGACTGATGGTATGTAACTTGCCTTCCAGTACATATGGTAAGAAAACTCAGGAAGG
This sequence comes from Chinchilla lanigera, assembly GCF_000276665.1. Lineage (NCBI taxonomy): Eukaryota > Metazoa > Chordata > Mammalia > Rodentia > Chinchillidae > Chinchilla > Chinchilla lanigera. The sequence continues at coordinate 1,707,442 of NW_004955507.1, forward strand.
AGGGAAAGGGACTGAGCTGCTCACAACTATCAGTGCTAGGGTCAGAGGCTCAGTGCCCCTCTGCTTGTTCCCAGAAGGGCGACGGTGGCTTGGAGACAAGGGATTATTGTCATATTATGCCCTGGGTCAGTCTAAGTAGGAGAGAAGGGGAACTTTTTTAAAATGACTAAAGCAGAATTCCAAAACTAGAGTAAAGTTTTCATTCCCTTGGGAGACTGTGCAATAGTCACACTGTCCTTGTGGGTAGCCTAGGAGTTTCTGGCAGAGATGCCAGGTTAGGTAATTTCCAAAGCAGTGCCAAAAACACTTGACCTTAACCCCATTTACGATTAGTAATACAGGGCTGGGCTGGCCAGGTTCTCCCATTCTTTTCAACTCTTCCTGCCCTCCCTGCTAGTGAACATATGGTTTTACTCTTTATGGGAGGTACCCTTTAATTCTAAAAAAAGAAAACTAATATCATTATTTATGTCCTTTTCTAAAGGATGTGTGTCTTAAGCTGTGTAATTATGAGTTTTAAACCTCAGAGCAGGACTTGGCCAAAAGAGAAAGCAAGAGCCAAAGGTATCTGGGTAAATTAGAGGAACTCATTTGTTCAAGAAGCAAAGAGGAACAACAGTCATAACTGTGCCCAGCGAGTCACCAGAGAGACTTGGCAAAAGCAGCTGACACCAGCATTTTCAAAGAACTAAGTTGCTTTGGGAATAAATCCCACTTTTAAAGCAACTGTCTTTCCTTCTGGGAATTAACTTGCTTGACTACATTTTTCTTAAATGAGTCATAAAGAAGTTCATAGAGAACCAAAATTTCACTTTGTCCTGCATTACAGACACTTTCTGGGCAAGGAGAGTTATTGCCAGTAAAGGGGTGGCACAGAGGAGAGGAGAAAGGGCTTGTACAAAGTTCAGTGTGGAGGCTGGGACCCTTTCTTTCTTTTGAAGTACACAGACTCCTGAGGGAAAATGAATATGAAAGCCACACATGATGCAAAAAATAAAACCACTAAAATGACTATTTAAGATTTGAGTGGGAATATTTTAAGTGAGAGAAAATGTTTTATGCATCTACTTTTCAAGTCAGAAGCAGGAAACAGAAAACTACTTAGTATGAACAACAATTAAAAATAGACTCCAGTCTCATTCTCATCCAAGTTGATGCAGAAGGGAGGGGCAAGAAAGGGGAGGAAATGAAGCAGCAGGCAAAAAGGGAGTCAAAGGAAGATTCGGAACCAAGCTGTGAGCCTGAACAGAATAAGAAAACCTCCATTTTTCCTTGAAATTCATACTAAACAGCCCTCTTCCACACTGGAACACAGCCTGAAAACTTTCCATTTTGCGCTGCAAAGGACTTTTGTAAAAGGCCAGTATATTCCTCTATGGAATCCCAAAAAAGAAAACTTGGGATTTAGAATCACCATCTGGGATTTTAAAGCAGAAAGGTCGATGTCTACAATTAATAACTCAAACCTCACAGCCCCTTTGGGAATGCAACAAAACCAACCAAAACAGTCAGAGAAACTACAAAAACTAAACATAAAAACTCTAAGCAGAGCTGTCTGACTGCATGGTGCAGGACCAAATACCCACACAAATATCAGTCCCAGAGGGCAAAGCTGAGCAACAGCCTAGAGCAGAACTGACTAGAATGGCCAGAGTTACTAAAAAGGAATTTGGTAGCCTGTTTTAGAGGTACAAGAGCATGTTTCATATTTTAGAAAGTTTTCTAACCAATATGGTTTATTTTTTTAAATCTGGTAGTCAAAATTATGCTTCCTAGAAATGTATCATGTTGAAGAACTAAATCACTTATGGCACTACTTGAAAAACCTAGATTTTCAGCCGGGTTGTAGTGGCACATGTCCATAATCCCAGTGCTCGGGAGGCTAAGACAGGAGGATCACCAGGAATTTGAGGCCAGCCTCGGACAAATAGTGAGTTCAAGGCCAGCCTGAACTGCATAGCAAGAGCTTGTTTAAAAACAAAACAAAACAAAAACACCAAAAGAACCCTAGATTTTCTTAGCAAAGCTTCACCAGAAATCACATGATAAGTAATTAAGAGATACAGGCTTTTTCTCATTTTGGTGTTAGGGTTTAAAGATGATCATGAACACTCAAGGTGAGGCATATGTAATTACATTATCCCAGCTAACTTATACAGATACTTGATATCATCTTAAATTAGTAGCCTCTGTCTGCCTGCTGGGATAAACCTTAGGAACCATGGAAATAAATAAACTGGGGCAGACAGCCCAGGACTGGATTTGTGAAAATTCCTGTTGAAGGACAGAAGTCTTGCCCAAGATACCAAGGGATAGTGAGGTTCACTCCAGTGAGCTGGGAGAGGGCACATTTCGAGGTTCCCTTACCTCGATTGTGCTGCAAGAGCACAATGGTGGGATTGACAATTGTGGTGGAGGGGTAAGCAGATGATGGCTTGCACACTGGTGGGAAGGCTTGGGAATCAGTTGCAATAAGGGAAGAAGAAACTTCATTTAGTAGAGAACTGGAACCCTGAAAAGAAAACAAACAATGTAACTAACTGTAAGTGCACAAAATCTAGAGTTAATGCTTTTTAAAGAGAAAAAAATCTAAGACTTTATAAAGATTTTAATTATAAACAGAAATGTAGTCCAGAAGACATTGCATTAATTCCAGTTAGAAGTTTAAGCTGGGATGCTTATTCTCTTGCTTGTATTAGTAAGAGGAAAGAAAGGAAAATTAAATGTTGCTGACAGTCTCAGCAGCACCATTCATTATTTTTACCTGGTAGTAGTTTTGGGCCAATCCAGTTACTGAAAAAGCAAATTCAAGTCAAAGTAGAATAACATGCAAAACCCATGCAATTCCAAATGTGATCCAGGAATGAGAGCCAGTTTAATTGGGAAAAACAGGGAAGTTTAGTATACTGTGTTGAGAAATGTGAGACGATATGAAGACAAGCTATATAAGATGATATAAGAGTAAGGAAGAGTAATGATTCCCTCAGAAAGCTGCTCTTGGTATCAAAATCACTGAGCAATTCTACTAATGCTTGCTTCTGACACCTGAATATTATCCTATCATGCTGGAAAATGTTTTCACTCTAATATTAGAGTGATAACGATCCCTGAAGTAAAGATGTGTGAGAGTCCTGACTTTAAAAATCTGATCTATTGAACAGAGATAGCAATAAAATTATTAATACTAACAGGATTATCTCCAAGTTGGGGCAATGGCAGTCTTTTGAAACAAGTGAAAATAGGACCCTGAAATGTAGTAAGAGGATAGAGAACTTTCCTCCATCGTATCTATACATTCTGCAAACTTTCTATTTTAGAATTTACAAACCTCAAAGCCAAATGGCACTCTTAAATGGATTTAAGAAAGATTTTGATAACTACTCTTGAAGCAATTATTATGCTCAATCAGAGATCAATTGCTGTGTACACACCTGCTGGACAAGGGCCATGCCCTCCCCTTCCTCCTGCCACCACCCAGCACAATGTCCTGCACACAGCAGATGTTCAGTAAATACCATGAGCCATCTACCAGCAAAGCACACCTGACCTAACAACTGCGGCAAGAGTACACAGCTCATTAGAGGAGAGGATATGGTGACCAGCACCCTTGACAGCTCCTGCCACACAGTGGGGGCTTCGAGAGCACATTGCCTCGGTCAGTCTCCCTCTTCTGAAAGTTCCCGTAACTACTGATAGCAATGAGCAGCAGCGGTGGGAGAGTGAAATCCCTTTCCAAGACTTTGAGAAGCACAGTGTGACCTTGTATATAAGTGCCCTCTCAACGCCTCCATTTAGAAGGTAAGAAATATTTACACTTTTCCTAATTTATCTCCACAGTGATTTAATAAATGCTCATGACATATCTAAAACACTGTCAGAATACTCCCATGAAACAAAATAGAAGGCACACAGCTCTTTAAAGCACGCACGCCCAATGTGATGTATAGGGAGATCACATAAGCATTAAACATTTAACAAATTTTACTCTGTATCCTATTTCTGAACATTACACGAACAGCTACTGACCAAAAAAAATTTTCTTAGAAAACCTGACTGAATCAACATGATTTTTATTCCTCTCTTTTATTCCCAAAGAGTGGCAGATGGATGAGGTATTCGAATCATGGCTTGGACACCACCCATTGGGCCCTCCTCTCCTTGAAAATTCTCATTCAGAGGGGAATCCAAGCAGTTTCTCTTTTCCCCTTTTACTGTTACCTAGGGCCAGACTAGAATTTATCAGGCCAACTTCTGAGAAGTCTACACCAGGTTGACTAGTTAAGGTTGAGAAACTGAGGACATTGTCCCCACTCACATGTCCTGGCACACTTGAAACAAACACACTATGAAAACCTAGAGCTACGCAAATGATAAATTACAGGGTCATACAAAACTACTTACTATGGTGTATAATTCTTTTTTGTTTTGTTTTGTTTTCTTTGTTTGTTTGTTTGTTTTCCAGTACGGGGAATCGAACTCATGACACTGTGCTCACCAGGCAGGTGCTGTGCCGCTGAGCTATATCCCCAGCCCCAAAGATATAAATCAGTGCTTCTCACACAATCCTCTTTGGCCAAGTGCTGTTATCACTGCTGTAATTCTGTTTTGTTTTGTTTTGTTTTGTTTTGTTTTATTTTGTTTTGTTTTGTTCTTTTCCTACTCTGGTGTATGAATGCACTTAAAATACAGCTCACATTACCTGCTACTCTTGAGAAACATTTTGTGCCTAAGGTAAGATGCCCGCATCCCTCAAAACCAGAGTAGCTTCCAAATTCACCTAGAAGTTCAGCTTGGATGGTGGGAGAGCACAGAAGGGAACAAGCTAGCACATTTCTCCAACAGGGACTGAGATGTAAAGATCAAAGTCAGAAGGACGTCCAAGACCTCAGATCAGGTCTGGCCTGGCCCTGGCCTCACATCTAGAGATTTGAGAAGAGGCCCTGGCCAGGAAGTACAGTCAGTCTCAGCTTTGGTCTGCCTGACGCCTGATTATAATTTCTTTAATAAGCCAAGTAAGAAGTTTCTTTACTGCTTTCTGCATGAATGGTCTCAGCTTAATAAGCCGTTTGGGCCAGTTCTGTAGGCATACCTCTTCACACAGTGGGAATGTCATTTAGTTTCATAAGCCAAATCCATAACTCACAAGCTCACTGTATCTCAAAATGGGGTTTGTGGGGCCCCAACATGGGACCCACAGAGATGCTTAAGACCAGGTGAGAATCCTAGGCCCCTCCCCAAATCCACTCCATCAGAAACTCTAGGAATATAAACTAGACCTCCCTGCCTGGCCCTTAGGTGTACACTCACCTTCAGAACTGATACACTAAGCCCCCAAATCCACTTGAAAGCAGAGGCCCTGACTAGTTCACAGGTGCATCTGTGGTACCTGGCAGAAGGCTCAGAATGTGATAGAAATTCAGTGACTAATTATTAACTAGTCAGTTGCTTTACAGTGACTCTGGCTCCTCATTTGCTAGGGCAAGCCCTCAGCCGCACAGCTAATGTTTACCGGTCACATCCTCTGTGCCGATACTCAGCCCGACTAATCCCCACAACCGCATAAATGGATCCACACACAGTATCTCCATATTATAGCTCACACTGACGTTCCTCAGAGTCCTTCAATTCCCAGGGTTCAAAAGAAAAAGGAAACTCAAATGCTTTGGCTGAGTCTTTTCTCTAAAGCAGCTGGGCTTTCCCACCTGTGGAGGGAGTTTAACTTGCTGAGACCACTGACGTGGTGCACCCTGTGCCTCAAAGGCCCCTCAGCCTCCTCCTTAGAGGCTCTCACATCTGTCTGTCTTTCGAAAACTCCTAACATCTGCACAAGGCTTTCAAGTCCACTTGCCCAATTAAACCTCACTGCCTAATTTTGATTTTACCCTGGTCTCTATCATTTCTGTTATAAAAGGGAGTTTATTCACAAAATCAACAGAATATTAATCATCTCCTCCCCGAGACACCCTTCTGTTCCCTGGTACACTGTCCTGCAGCACCACACCTGTGTTGTCTTTCCCCGCATAATTTTGCAGCTTTTCTCAGCTCTTAACACTTCATCTGTCTGGCCTACAAAGAGCAAGACTAGGCAAAGTGAAGGCCACAGATGTTTTCTCAGAGGGAAGACAAAGCTCTTTCAGGAAGATGCGCATTCTCAACAGGACAAAAAGAGGCCCCCAGAGACTTGTGAATAGCCACAGGCCACCCAGGGACACACAAGGGAAGCATGCACTCTAGGGACAGCAGACACAAGTCCCATCATCACACAAGCACAGCAACGGCCAACACTTTCCTCAGAACTTAGTACTTCAGTGAGAAAGAGGGATTTACTGCCAGGAGCAGACATTCAGGAAAGCTGTGGGGAGGGAGGTCCAGCAAGCTTACGGTACTTGAAACAGCTCCCGTGAGGTCAGGCTTGGAGACTCTGTGGAGGTCCTCCGGAATGGGAGGGACCAGCGGAGGTGGTGGTGAGAAGGATGGTGGTGTCTGGCTAACAGGGGGAAGGGAGCCACAAGCACTGGCTGGTTGGCTGTGGTGGGGCCGCCTCTGCAGATGAGGGGGAATGAAATCATCTAGAGTCGGGAAGGTCAGAGGTGAGGCAGCAGGGGTGGTCACCAGGGTAGTGTGGATGCAGCCAAGTGGCTCCAGAGATGCTGGAGGTCTGGCAGTGCCTTCTTGCCCTCTGTCAGTATTAACCAGGTAGAGAGGGACAACTATTACCTCAGGCTGAGCTGGGCTGGAGGAAGTGGCATCCTGTGGGAAATAAGGGGGTCGTTACGTAAAGGGGTACAGCAGGGACGAATGAATTCCATATTTAAACAGTTGCGAGTGGACATGCAGTGATGTACTCTGAGAAATATTTAATCGGTGCCCTTTCCTCAGAGTACATGAGACAGTTGGTGCTGGCCAGCTGGCCTCCTGATACTCCATGACACAGAGGGAGCTCCATCCAAGTTTACTTTCCATCCATCTATTTTTGAATTCTTTTAACACTTCATGAGAGAGAAAGAGAAAGAACAAGAGAACAGGCAGGCAGGCTGTGTTTAACCCCACAAAACCGCTGTAGGATGTGAAAGCCTGGCAGTAAATACTATTTCTTTGGCACCTTGACATAAAATATAAACACTCCATTATCTTACCACATTATTAGTCTATGGATTCCATGTTCCGGCATACTTTTGCACTTACAGAAAAGAGAGAGAAGAAGACAGACAGAGATTTGTGTTTAGAAAGAAGAATTCAGATTCAAGCTGCAACAATATTAATGAGGAAAGGCAAGGTAAGGAAGTCCAGAGAACATATTAGCCGCTCACATCAGTTTCGAAAGAAACATTGTAGAAGACACACAAACATTCCTAATTTCTTGCCTTGGCTGGACAACTTGGCTGCAAAAGGTAAATTTCTTTGCTCTTCCGTGTTTCAGGATCAGAAGTAACCTGGGGGCCTAGCACAGGTGGTCTCACTGCATCTGGAAACAAAGCCCACGTCCCCAGAGAGGGACGCTCGCCACAGTTACCGGCATCTTTGTGGATGTCAAAGAATAGCTTGGAAAGGTCAGGAGGAGGAACAGGAGGTGGTTTTCCTGTGCTGGCTGTGCGGGGGACAAGGCTGGGAGCTGGTGCCTGGGTGCCTGCAGCCTCCAAGGGAGTGTCTTTGGCCGGGTCACGTGCAACATGAGAGTTTTCCGAGGCGGCCCAGCAAATGTTATTGGATAAACAAGGTACATATAAGCTGCTGATCTTTTTATTCCCAGTGGCCTCATGACGTGGGTTAGAGCTCACATTCTTATTAGGAACTAATCTTGTGGCTGCATAGTGGCGCTGGGGTTTGGATAAAGCACTGCAGAACGTGGAACCCGGAAGCAAGGGACCAGAATACACCACATCTTTGTGAGTTGGTCTAACTGCCAGGGGGACAGAGATGGGCTGCGGCTGTGAGGGGTTCTGCTGGCTGGGGATGCTGAGTGGGATGTAAGGCTTTGGTGAGCTCATGTATAGGGAGTTTTTATGGGTACTGCCGACGGTGGGAGTCTGCCATGCAAAGCGCCCCTCTGGAGGGAGAGGAGGGCGTGGAGAGAAATCCTTCAGTAGAATTTTTAAGACATGATACCAAAACAAGGAGAAAAGAAACAAAGAGAAGGGGAGATGGAGAGAAGGGTGGCCATTAGACACAACAGTATAACATGATCTGAAGACAATAAAAACTCTTGACACATTAAAGTAATTCCTCCAGCTGGTCTCCCTTTGGTGCCTACAGTTTTCCTCAGGGCAAGCCAAGGACTGGCTCATACTCACCTGGAAAGGCTGGTCTGATTCACACCTCAGGGAGGTTGAGCCAGCCTGAAACCAGCTATATCACCTTCATTCCCAGTCCTTGGTTAGCTGCGTTTTCGTGGACCTCTTTACTCCAGGACGCCTAGGCAACCAAGTGCCAGGGAAGTCCGCCCCAGAGCTTCCATTCCCTTGAAATAGCCCTTCCTCAAGACTTTTCTCTTGAAGGCTTTGCTTTAAAATTTGAAGTTCATTAAACTCTTTTGAGTGCCTTTCATTCTTTTCTTTCAGGAAAAGCAGAGTTGAAAGAACTATACTTTTTTTGTATTTACAAGAAACAGATATCTCTCTGGAGCCACTAAGGTTTAGCCCTCAGTTCCATAGTATAATAAGTTAAAGTTCACTAAGAAAAGAACACTAAGGACTTTGATGCACATGTGCTCTTTTCTCAAGGGAAAGAGTGTGATGGAAATAATTATTAAAATGAAGGTGCTAGGGATGTAGCTTGATGGTAGAGTACTTGCCTAGCATGCACAAAGATAGCAGGTTTCATCCCTAGAACCACTCAAAATAAAAGGAGGAAACCATGAAACTGTAAGCACTTAGTTCATAACCTCCCATTTCTGATGCACACAGAAAAAGGGACCAGGTACTGTGCTCATATTTTGGCTTATGGGATTATACTCTACCTGGTACATCTAATTTCAACTAGAGTCAAACCACCACTAGAATCTATTCTAGAGGAGGATGATCAACCTCAGAATTACAGCTCAACCCAAAGCTATGAGTACAGGTTCAGAGTTACAAAGTTATAATTCACAGCTCGTGCCTCTTCCCTCAACACCACTCTTCCATGGGTCTCTGTGGGGCCAAGAGCCAACAAGCAGTGTGACTCTCCAGACTGAGCCTCTTCAGCCAATCAGCTCACCTGGGCATGAGACTGTGAGAGGAAGAAAGCTTATGTTCCTAGAAATTCTTCACTGTCTTCTACCTTTACAGATAATCCAGCACTGGAATAAACCCGGAACCCTCCTCCAAACTGCATAAGTAAGGGATATTAGAGCTTGGTCAATGCTATTAAATGGGTTGTGATTAAAAACTAAGAGGGTACAAAGGTGTGGGTACAGAGTCTGGGTCTATCTTGGAGCTGTTTTGTGTTTTACTTTTGTATGTTGTGGAGTACATATGGAATGGGACGGATCTCAGAGAATATAAATAGGTGGGAACTTTTTTATTTATGACTTTGGATTAGAATATCAACCCAGAAACAGTAGATAACCTATCCTTTAGCTTTTCTTCAAACTTACCCTCTAGGTTGTAACTCAGTTCTCAAGTTAAAAATAATCTGGATGGACTATTTGGATATTCTCAACTAAGTCAATGCCTGACCTGTTTTTAGTGTCCAAAATGGTATCAGTAGAATATAGCCATATATATCAGACAAAAATACAAAATAAACAGCCCCTCTCTGGTACAAAGCAAGAACAAAACCTTTCAGAAGAACTCACTTGGTTCATGAACTTGTAATGGGACTTTGGGTATATATACAGTACCCTCCCAAGACAAAGCATTTGGACTAGCATGCACCAAAGGGACTGCCAGGTAAGCTGATAATGGTTGTTGAAAGTTAAGTAAAAGGCCTCTTTGATTTGGATTCAGATTTACTTTTACTTTGAGCTCACATTATTTTACATGTGATTTCTTCTTGTCCAAAGATAGAAATCAGTTTCAATTAGTTTCTAACTCAACTCGGTTGTGGCCAGTTATGGTGCCAGGGTCCTACCACATCAGGCATGAGCCTTCCTGGCTGTGACCCTGAAGAAGGGATTCTTTCCCAAAGTGTTCACAATTCACCCAGAACCAAAGGATTTCCTGTCATGGGGCTTCTTTTAGCCCTAAAGAAGATGGGAGATAGAAGGAACTACTTTTTGTTTTGTTGTGAACAGTGTAGGAACCAGACAGGCAGTTTGTATTCTTGCCCAATTAGCTATTAAGGAAATTCCACTTATTATTTAAAGGGTGGTCAGTGAAAAAAGATGAGGCTTCTTGAAAAATCTGGTTTTCAGTTTATACAGTTTGAGGAACTACGTACACTCCCACTGTGGATGACCATGATGATAATGATGTTACAAGGAGGGAAGACTTGACTCCCTCTTCCTTGCAGGGAGGAGGGCAGTAAGTCCAGGCTTGCAGGACACAGTGTTCCCATCTGGCCCATGGGTCTCCTAAACCTCAGCTCATCCCTATAAGGTATACTCAGGGCACAGGGTTGTGAGAGCTGAAAGCCAGGGAGGTGCCCAGCCTAGCCCAGCCCAATCTACCACGGCTTTGTCAAGCCACAACCTACTCATAAACCTGATAATGGCTATATATTCGAGAAGTTATATTTACATTCAGAAAATAGATCTAAAAATTAATGCATGATCTAAAGGTTCTTAAAATTTGGTTGACCAACTTTACACTGAATATACAGAATAAAACTATTATATTAGCCATTCACCACATTCCCTTTAAGAAGCTCCACTTAAAAAAAAAAAAAATTGAGTGACAGATAAGAAAATACCCTACTTAGGATGCTTGGCCTTATTAAGAAGCTAAGAGTGGTGGCTCACACCTGTAACCCCAGCACTCTGGGAGGCTGTGACAGAAGGAACACACGTTTGAGCTCAGCCTCACCAACTCAGTAACTTAGTGAGATTCTGTCTCCAAATAAAATATTCCAAAAAGTTGGGGTGGGGATGGGGATACAACTCGGTGCAAAGACTGGTTCAATCCCCAGTACCACTAAAATAAATAAAATAAATTCCTTAAGGGCAATATTTATTAGCACAGTGATCTGAACACAACAGAGTATGCAATAAAGCTATTATGAGCTATTATTAATGTGTATCTAAAAGAAATTTGTCTTTACTTCCCATGCTTTTAAAGTGATCTCTTAAAGGCGCAGTAATACCTTGGTTCAGTAATGTTTCTGCTTGCAAACAATTTGGTTTCCAAACAGAAACACTTGGCAAGATTTTGTTTTTGTTTGCAAATGCTGCACTTGATGACAAACATGACCACAGCCATCTTTCCCACACAAATACAAACATGGCCATCTTTTCCAAAATCATACAACAAATTAATCCATGAACCACAGTATCACTGTAGGTACAAAGCCAAAAGGAATGACTGAGTTACCCTATGAGCTAAGTCAGTGATGACAGAAGACAATGTGCTTCTACATTTCCTTTGAATTCATCAGCACTGCTTTCTAATCTCGTCAGAGCTAACTGTGTCCATTCTTGAGATGGCTGAGGAGAAAGCATGTTGGCCACATTTGACCATTCAAAAAGGTTTCAGAAACGGGAAAACCAGGGCAAGTCATTTAACAGACAAGTAACCTCCCAAGTCCCTGTGTCTGGCGAGAACTTCAGGAGGCCAGGCACGTTCACAGCTCCTGGTTCTAACAGGGGCTCTGGATGCACAGGCTGGACTCGGGGAGGTAAGTCACGGCCGGTGGTGGAAAAGCCTTAATGGTGCTGTAGCACACAAGACAGACAAGACCCCAACACTAGCTTGAGAAGACAGAGGTCAGCAGAAAAGAAGGAAGACATCATTTCTGACTTGGTTTCACTGCAGGGGCCAGGGCAATGTTATGTCCTAATAGGAAGGAGCCAAAGAATCACTAGAGAAGAGGGGTGGGAGCTGGAAAGATGTGTGGAAATTCCAAGTTCCTTGTGAGCTCTGGGAACACCTTCAGGGGGAGGCACAGGAAAGAGGACCATGACAAGAATACATACTGCAAGCATGAGTACAGTAAGGCCCTGACTTATGAATGTTCAAGTTGTGCACTTTCACAGGTGTATACTGTATAAGCTTCACTTTGTCAGATTATTAACAAATCTGACTTATGAGCATTCTCCCAGGACAGAACTCAGAAACTTACTATAGCACCACTTTCTTTAAGAGAAAAGAGCTCCATTCCATGGGAGTGGCTGCTCTATGTAAAAATGTTCTTCATAGATCACCTGAATTGTAACACTGTCCATCCTTGTCCTCAAAGTGGCAGTGTATCAATAGGGAAGGAAAGGAAGAAAGACTGGGAAACCAGCTAGGAGAAAAGCCCTAAGGAAAATTTTCCCCACTCCAAGTTGTACAGCTCTGGGGAACTTTCTGTTGCAGGATAGAACTGGGATGTGTAAGTGAGGTTGTGCTGCCCTTTCAACTTCTATCTGTAGGATTGGGCTCTTGGATTTAGAGTCTGGCCACAGCTACCTGATAATAATCTGTGTGGATACAGTTGCTTGAACTCTTAGAGCTCAATCTAGAAAATTAATGAAGTAAACACAAGAAGCAGTCTTCTCTTGAATATTACATTCTGAAGTGTTTTATAAAAATAAACTCAGATTTTTTTCCTATTCAATCTAAATGAATTCTCTCTTTTAGCACATTTCCACATGCATATCAAACCTAGAAAACATCAGGCCTATTTCCAAAATCCTGGTAGAGACCAACCTCATCCCACGCCTCTGCTGCTCTTGACCATGACTCTCCTCGTAACTCTAATCCCCACAGAGATTTTCTTCAGTTGATTGAAAGCTATTTCCATGATCATCTGAGCAAGTAGGAAGTCACCTGTCTAGGCTAAAAGATAAGTGAACAAATACTACCCACTGATTCCCACCCTGCCTGTGGGCTCGTGCCTACCTGGGGCTTGTCAGCTGGAAGGCTGGGATGCACACTTCTGTAGCCTTTGGCAGCAAGTGAAGATGGCTGGGCATTCCCATTGGCATCAGCACTGGAAGAAGGCCTCCACTCGTCTAAGAGATTAGAAAAAAACCCAAAACCTTGTCACTCACAGGGAACGTCCCCTGGCTCCCTCTAATTCAGGGGTCCCTGTTAGAAAGCAGGGATAGTAAGAATACAAGAGAAACCATACCTGCTGAAGGATTCTCTGGCTCCAGATCTATGTGTAGGGCAGAAAGAATGACAACAAGAAGAAAAAGAAAAAACAGAAACAGTTACATTTACGGAAATAAGCATGAGCTACACAGAAGGATGAAAACCCAGTACCCTGTTGTCTGACACAAAGTGCCCTCAGTCACGATGGCCTGATTACCATAGGAACCCACTCTAAACCATGATGTGCTCACTGGCACTGACCTTTGAAAACACAAGGCTCACATTCACAAGTATGAAGAAACAATTGTTCTTTGACATTCTCATTTTACAGACAAAAAGGCAATAGAACTTTCTACTGCCCAGTCCCTACTAACCCTCACTCCCCTTCCCCAAGCTGGCGCTCCCTGATGACAGGCTGGGCTCTACAATGGACCCTGGAGAGGAAATGGCAAGGTCATTTTTCCATGGGTGCTATGCTATACTAGTTGGCAGAACATGACTCAAGCCCGGGGGTATCTGTTATGATATACTGTTCTTTTTGGTTTGTTTTTATGGGATTTTTTTTTCTTTTCCTGCTTTTCTTCTTTCCATCAAATGAGCCAATAAACATTCAAAATCTAGTCACCTTTCCTGAGTATTCATATGCTAAAAGGCAGCCTTGTATCCCTTCAGCCTTCCTAGTCATTGCATGTTGCATTTCGGAGTCCCTAAATCTCTCTCAGTTTGACCCACCAGCAGCATGAAGCAACACAGCCCACTGGTTAGCTGTGCAAATGGCAAGGCAGCTAGACCTCAATTCAAATCCTAGCTCCACCACCTATGGGCTTTGTGATTCTGAGCAAGTTATAAGCCTCAATTTGTCTGTTTGAAAAATGGGGATAATGATATACCTATTTTGTTTGTGTTGTTATAAGAATTAAATGACCTAAAGCATGTGAAATGCTTAGCACAGTGCCTGGCAAAGCTCATAAACGTTTGCTATTTATCATCATCTTCTGTATCACCTCTTGTCTCTAGAATTCTGTATCTTCCATCTTGCCCAGGGCTCCATCAGCCTTTTCCACAAAGGTCAGATAACAAGTATTTCAGGTCTGGTGGGCTGCATGGTTTCAGTCACAATAGAGACTGAGCAGCCCTAATCTGAAAATGTGAAATGCTCCAAAATCTGAAAGTTTTTCAGCACCAACATGACGGCGTAAGTCAAAATTTCCACAACAGACCTTGTGTTAGATTGCAGTCAAAAAGCAAGTGCACTAAAAGTACCACATAAAAGTACCCTAACGATCAGGGCTACGGTTCAGTAATAGAGTGCCCGCCTGGTTGAGCAGTGCCCCTACCCAACAGGATGCCCTGGTTCGATCCCCATCACCACATAAACAAAGCAAAAAAACTATTAGAACAAACAATGATAAAACAGTGTTTCTATTTTTGAAAACCTTCCAATATGTATAACGTATATATGAAGCATGAATTAATTTCTTGTTTAGACTTTAGACCTAGGTTCTCTTCTTAACATATCTCCTTACTTATAAGCAAATACTTAAAACCTGAAGGAAAAAACCTGAAATTCAAAATACTTCTGGTCTCAAGTACTTTGAAGAAGGGACACTCAGGCTGCGTCTGACTCTGCCATCCCAGAGCCAGAGTGGCTACAGACAGTACGTGAGCGAGTGAATGCCACTATTCTCCTATATCCTTTGATTTATTCACACTAAATTCAAATTTCATATACTTTTTATGTGATACTCAATGCCACTCTTGTTTTGAATTTTCTTTCTACCATTTAAAAATGTAAAAACCCACTCTTATCTTAAAGGCTGTAACAAATGCATGCATGGGCTAGGTTTTATTCAGGGCCATAACTGCCAATCTCTAATGTAGCCAAACCTGCACTTCCTCTTCCTCCCCACCTGCATCTGCTGGTCTCACGCAATGGAGACACACAAAGGTGTCTAACACTGCAGCTCTCATAGCCCAAGCCTCCATTGCGAAGTGGGTCTCACAGGAACTAGAGATAGACTTTCTCTAGTCAAATTTCAAGTTGACATATACAAACATTTATTGACACCTTCCACTGCTACACTTGTACACCTATTTAACACTTTAATGTGCATGCCAACTCTACGAGGTCGGCAATCATCTTACTTCATGTATGGAAAAGAGGGAGGCCAACTGACCTGCCCAAAGTCACACAGTCTCACACATGAGGGAACCAAGCAGTCAGCCCAGGTCTCCAGCCCAGATCCAAGTGCAGCATCCTGGCCACCACCAACAGCTGACATCCACACATCAGCCACCAAGCAAAGTTACATCCCAAGGAGGCAATAGGATCAAACAAGTTTCAGAGCAAAATGCAAGCCAGGAGTAAAGGTTTGAATGATTCACAACCATGTACAGCAGCGGTCGAGCTGCCTCAGAATCACAGCGAACACCTGGTAAAAAACACTTCACTGGAACCCACTCCCAGTGTTCTTGATGCAGGAAGATAAGGCCCAGGAACATGTACTTTAAGACATTCCCAGGTAACCCACAATATGTAGGTTATCCACAGTCTGTACTTTAAAAGCCACTGAAATAAGCCACACTCAAAAAAAAAAGTCCTCATTCTAGAAAAATAACTGTATCTACCCCCCTCTTCCAAAAGACAATTTTTATAAAATGCCTCAGTTATATATTCTCTTAGTGGCTTGCCTGTTCACACTTCTGCTACTCCCTTATAGACAGTTCAGCTACTTATCTTTTCTCCTCCCCACAATCACAAAGTTGGAGAATGTAAAGGTCTTACGTTTTGCTCACATCACTGCAATGTACTAGCTTATGTGACCAGAGTCAAGTTTGTAAAGCACACAAAAAAACGCCTTTTCTCATCTATAAAATATAATCCTAGGGGCTGGGGATTTATCTCAGTGGCAAAACGCCTGACTGGCAAGCGCAAGGTCGTGAGTTCAGTTCCTGGTACCGGAGAAAAACCAAAAAAAAAATAATAATAACAATAATCCTTAGCCCAAATAATCCTCACAAGGGTGCTGAACAACCAGAGATCAGATAACCACATTTATCGCTCACTGGTGCTTCGTTGCAGATGGCTGGCCCAGAAAAAATTCTCACAGCTAGCAGAACCAAAAGCACGGGCGATACACCATGCCGATCTCTTCTCCGTCACTTTCACTACCCCTGCCATCCTCTTTCCTAAGTTGGTATTTCTGGTCCCACGTTTTCACATCACTCTTCAGTTGTATTAAGTTTATAAAGACAGTAAATGTCAACAGGTTCTGAGTGATGGGCTATTCCATGGAAGTTGTAAACTCTACACCAAATTGGGGACACATTATTTTGCCTATTTTTGGTTCCCCATTGGTTCTATTCAAGTGACACTGTCAAATAAATGTGTTATGGAAAGTTGAGGTGTGACTGTCCTTCCAAACCTCTAGGTACTCTAAAGGGATCATCATTTTGGCATCTGATTACCTTGTGTGTTTTATCCTTTGCCTTATTAACCACAAATCCTAATCCAATGACCTAGTAGTTCATCTGTGACGTGGACACAGATCTCTTCTTGAGACATGAGGAATAAGTGAAAGTATATGGAGTGACGTGTTTTATAAAATTGGAATCTAAAACACAGGAGGAAAGAATCCCCCATAGACATGAACTAGAATCACTAATCTCCATTTGAATAGCTTCAAGAACATATCTTTGGGGAATGACCCAATTTTGTTTCACATTCCAAATCTTTAAAATTTTCACCTCACCTTGCCCCAAAAAGGCAGTTCCTAAGAACTCCTTAAGCAGTTCTCATCTGTATTGAAAGAGAGCTGCATGTTTGATGTTTCATCACCCTTTGCCTGTTACCTTGTCTTCTGAACCTGAAAGGTTGATAGCAGCCCAGGGCCAATTGTGCCTGAATATGTGGGATGAAATCATACATAGATAATCATCATTTTTTTAATCATCAGTTATCAACTCCTGATTGAGGAAGCTGTTGAAATGCTTCTTTCAGTAAATGTTATCTTAGAGCTCCTGAGGTGGGAGAGATGGGAGACCTTGGAAAACGGGCTTCTAGGTAGATTTTGCAACCCTGAAGAGAAGGAGCTACTCTGCATTAAATTTATTTTGCCTTGTCTTTCCTTCCGTCTGCTCTGTATTTATCTTTTCTGGCCTGTGGCTATAAGCTTTCTATTATTTTGCTTTTATCTAGTTGGTAGAAGTTTTCTGTGCTAACTTCATTTTGGCTTCTTCTGATGTTTTTGTTTCTGATGATCAGTCATTCTTGGGATCTTAACATAATTTTCATTGAGTCAGTCTTGATGTGCTTTTAAGAAATAGATGGCAGACGTTAAAAGCAGGTGGCTGTTCCAAATCTTATCTGGGTTTATAGTTCATTTAAACTGTGTATTTGAGAATTTAAATTTACCCTAAAGGGGGCCTGGCCTTTGCCCTCTGCTTCTGGGAAGTAATCACTAAACCCTTAGAATATATCACACCTGATAGGAAGGTCTTTGTGTATCTGGGCTTGAGTCATACCAATAACGTGATTTAAGACGGGGTTTTGAGGAAACAGGCACTTCATCTCCTAATGGAGAACAAGACGAGCAGCGGAGTATGCCTACGTGCCACAGACACAATAAAAACACTGCCACAAAGGCACAAACCTCCTGACTGGCGATACTGGGAACGTACTTTCAGACATTCAAATATGCTGAGAAATAATGTGTCCTGACTCCATGCAGCGGGGACAGTGGGAAGCTCTAGAAACTCCTCAGACTTCATGCCATGCATTTTTTCTCTTGGATGATTTTAATCCCTATCCTTTCCCTACAATAAACCATAGCTATCAGTATAACAGCTTTCAATGAGTTAGTAGAGTCCTTTAAGCATTATCAATGAACCTGAAAGTGGTGTTTGGAACCCCCAGAATTTGCAGTTGTCAGAACTGAGGGTGCCCCCTTGTGGGGACTTTTCCCTCTACCAGCCCTAAGATTTGATTTGGGGCAAGAAGAACCTCTAACTGTGTCAATGTCAGTGAATCAGGGTCAAGATTTTTCTGATGTCTTTTGCTGTAGCCAATCTGGAGGAGCAAATACGAGAGTCAAACCAGAGGAAATGAGTTATTGTAGACCCAAGAATGTTTATACCTAAAGCTAACTTTGCAGTAAAGAAGCAGGCAGTAAAGACTGGGGCTAGCTAACACAGAATTAACAGAATGTAAGACCTAACCTAGGCCTTGGCATTTAAATCAAAACACAGGAGAGGATGTATGAAACCACAAAGTCTTCAAGCTATACCTGACTGGAACTTGGTAGTGCACTCACTATCAACTCAGGTTCCTTTTCTCCTCTTGAGTAAAGGACAATGGTGACCTTGCTCTGAACCAACAGGGCCAACACCCACACCTAGGCAATGTGAACAGGAAACAAGCATATGGTATTTAGGCTTTTCCCAGCAGCAAGGACTTAACACCAAGATCACTGCCGTTCTTTTCAGATGGTTATGATCCAAAAATGAGGGTCCACAGAGGTTAGCACACTAGAAGGAAACTATGGTCATGGACCTGGGGTCCAGCTGCCACTTTCAAGTGGCAGAAGTCTGGGGAGCGGTTTAAACTGGGCATCTCCTAGGGTTCCACCTTTCACTCCACCTCAGGGGAAAATTCCATTCACCTAAAATTCACTACGCAGATGGCTCCCAAATCCATACCTTAGACTCCAAATTTCCAAAGGTTCATTACAAACTTTCTCCTAGAATCTTCTCACTTGCCAAGAAAACTCACTATGCCTAAAAATGAACTTCAACATTCCTTTCAACCCCCTTCACAAATTCCCCATCTTGCTGGGGATATAACTCAGTGGCTCAAGCACCTGACTAACAAGCACAAGGTCACGAGTTCAATTCCCAATACAAAAAGAAACAAATTCCCCATCTTCATGAATGTCACTCCTAGAAACCCACGGAAGACACTTACTGGTTAACATGGACTCTTGTCTCTCATTGAGCCCTGTCATTTCATCCAATTCCACCCAAATCGCCCAACTGTACAATCTTGAATTTAGCCCCAGTCAATGGGATTCTACTTGTGTCAGGTTAATTTCCAAACTTCCCAAGGTTAAGGAGCATTTGGGGACATTTAGAAAGACTTGGAAACCATCTTGCCCAAGACCATCATACTTCATATAGGCTTCAAAGCCACTGTGACTCACAGCCAGAAAGGGTAGCAAACCACAAGCCCCTGCTCGCCTCTTCTGCTGCCTTTTGCCCTCACGTTAGCACCTGGAATTACTCTTTCCCCCCTTTTCATTTTCCTCCTTTCTCTCTATTTCTCACCATAATTCGCAGTGGGTTGCTTAGCCCCTGGCACACAGGAGATGTTGAATGGACACATACTCATTTACATTAGTTTCAACTTACCAGAGGAAGATAATGTACTGTAAGACATACATACTGATAGCTAAACTCTCAGTTCTGCATATTTTTTAACAATTTGGTAAAGATTTGATGAACAGGGTTTGACAAAATCTCTTTTCACCGAAGTTACTTGATGGAAATTTGTAAGATACAGAACCATCCTGGGACAAGAGAGTGCTTTCCAGGCGGCCTCAAATCCACCAACAGTTCACAGCGCACAGCGGGAGTAGCATGCGTGGGCTACGTTAGTGCACACTGTAACACTAGAGGGAGCTCCAGGCCCCTCTCCTCCGCCACCTCCATGTACAGCCTGAGAAGGGGCTTGGTTAAGGTCATCCAGCTGGGACATGGGTTTTCTTTTCCTCCCATGATTTCTAGCTTGGGAGCTGCATCATTCTAGTTAGACTCAGAGAAGCTTATTTATGTGAACCCTGAAGTCATTTTGCTTTCTCTCCTCAGCCCCACTCTTCCAGGGAAGAGAGAACTGCAGCAGGTCAGGAATCAGTTGTGGGCTCAGGGGTAAAGGACAAAGAAGCTACTCTGTCAGTTTTTAATGATATAAGCTGCTCAGGACTTCCCTGGGTCTATAAACATAGAAGCCCTCCATAGGCACCAACATTACCAGTCTGACCTTGTCCTGGGGCACCTGCTTCAGGGCCTGGGATAAGAAGAACATCAGTCTCCAGTATGCTGGGCACTACCATCTCCACCTTATACAATTCTGCTTTCCCACAGAAAGCCTCCTTCTGTACCAGAAGGGTCTGCACACCCTGCTTTCTTTCCTCTCTGATTCCAATGAAGCAGTCAATCCTTCAGTTCATTTAGGCCAGCAGCATCAGTATGACCTAAGGATTTGCCAAGAATGCAAACAGTCAGATCCCACCTCAGACCAGCAAGCAGGAATCACAAATTCTAAAACTCTGGGCTGGAGCCCAGTAACCTGCCTTTGCACTCCAGGTGATTCTGACGCAGAGAGAGCATGACATCCATGGCAGGACAGAGTGAAAGGACCCACCTGGCCCTCCACTAATTGCACCCATGGAATCACAAAGTCAGCATTACCTAATCCCAAAATACTTGAGCTTTGGAAAGCTCTCTCTAGAGAGGCCAAAATAACCCCAATCCTAATCTAATAACAGCAGCTAACATCTAACAGTTTATTTCAGACCTAGTGTAAAACACTTCATATCTTCCTTCTCCACAGCAATCCTGGGTGGCAGGTACAATGACCACCCCATTCCATAGATGAGATCTTTGGTGTTGAGAGAAAGTACAATAAACTGTCTGTGGATACACAGCCACTAGGTGGTGGAGGCAGGATGTGAACACAGATCTACCACACTCCAAATTCCCAGGTCTACACCTCAATGGCGTGTCACAGACGCTCAGGTTTCTCATGCTGTGGATCAGGGTGGGCAGGGGGATGTCACACGGGTTTCTTTGGTCTCTCTCAGCTCCTAGGCTGCACTAACTTTACCACTGCTTTCCTGATCCTGCCCCTTCCACTGTCTTCACCCAATAAAGGCCTGAGCCCTGCTGGCTCTGCTCCCTAAGTCATTCCACCTCCCTGCCCACTTAGCTCAAAAGAAAGATGAGCTCAGAGAAGCCAAATATCCAGGGCATCTCACCATGTGCTCCCCAGTCCCAAAGCCACCTGTCCCCTGAATTTAGTCTTCAGAGCACAGGCTGGTATAAAAGCAAAACTCAAAGTGAGGGTCCCTGCTGTGCCTTTATCTTTAAAGCATGTGCCTGCCTGTCAGTTCAGGGCTTGGACACTACTCAGAATAGAAGAAACAAGAAGTCAACTTTCCCAGAGGCCCCTGAGACAATCAGGCGGCAGAAGAATTCAAAACCACCTAAGCAAAAGCAGAACGATCTTTCCATATGGCTTTGCACATCCCCAACCCCATTCCCCAGGCTCAGGGGTAGCGCACCTGGCTTGCTTTCATGTTCTGGGGTTTCCTGAGGGCTCACAGGGCTACTGGTTGGGGCTTCCCTGTAGGAGGATGAGGCCCGGAGAGTCACTGCTCCTTTTCCAGTGCAGATTTTTGTGGGATCCGTATCTGAAAAGAAAATATCCAGAAGAGAAGACTGAATCCAAGACTCTAGAAGGAAGGATTAAAACAACAGTCAGTTAGCAAACTGTTATAGCCAGGAAATGAGATGAACTTGATTACAGCTACTCGAAGTCTTTAAAAGCTCACAGCTGATGGAAATTAATCTGTGGGTGGTGGAGGGGGGCAGGAGAAACCATTTCCAGAGGTTTGCCACACACCGTGAGATTAGGGGACAATGGAGGCAATGGTGAGTTCTGAATAAATGTATGAGTTACCGTTATCAGCTGAAAATGCCTCAAAATGAAAGCAGGCTTATTTCTTTTATTAAATGACATTTAGGTTGATAAGCAGACTTCTGATCAATTAGTAAGTTATGTTTCAAGACGGAGTTTATAAAAGTTCTCTCAAGCTTCCAAAACATCCTTCTTATCAAAGAGAAAATTGGCAACACAGGGAGTTAGAGGGGTGTTCTGAGGAGGATCACTATTTCGTAGTTCTCCAAAGGGAAAAACAGAAAGCAAACCTCCTTGTATCTGCAAGTCAAGAACTCTGAAGTGATGAGACAGAAGGATATGCAGCCTTACATTCCGAAGGGAAAGAAGAAAATTCACAGCAAGGAAGATGACCGAAAAGACTCAGCCCCGACAGCTCTTTTCATGACCTTCCCTACAGCCTTCACAAGGCCTTGACGCTCCTGATAGCTTTATCAGAGGATAATAACAGACCCAGGACATCTCTGAGAGTCCCTGTTGAGGAGAATGTAAAAGTACCGGTGTCCACCTTATCCAAGGGAGACACATTCCAAGACCACACATTACTGATCCTGACACATGCTTTGTTCTTCCCTGAACACACGTGCCTCTGATGAAGTTTAATCTATAACTTAGGTATAGTAAGAGGTTAACAAGTATAATAATAAAATAAAATAACAACATACTATAATAGTTACTTAAAACTTAAGAATTGTTTATTTCTGGAATTTTTCATTTAATATTTTTGGACCATGGCTGACCACGGGTAGCTGAAACTATAGAAAGTGAAACTAGGGCTGGGAATTTAGCTCAGCGGCAAAAGCGCCTGCCTGGCAAGCGCAAGGTTGTGAGTTCGGTTCCCGGTACCGGAGAAAAACCAAAAAAAAAAAA
>NW_004955507.1:1731392-1773346 GCF_000276665.1 Chinchilla lanigera
GTAGCTGACCATTGTAAGCCAAACTTGTAATTCCTTGTACATTTGTTTATCTTGTATTATATCTGTTCCTCTAGTAAACCCTGACCAAGACAAGGGCAAAGCAGCAAATCCACAGCCCATTCATAGATTCCTGGACATACAACCAGATTTACCAACTTCTTCAAATGTCATGGGATAAAGTGCAGTCTAAGCCTCATCTGTACCACTTTGCATAGCAAAAGCTCTGAGCCAGAGCTGATATCTGAATTGCATCCCTGCACCTGCCATGAGAGGTAGAAAGTGAAACAGGTAAAATAGGGTTGGGATGTCCTGGGAGCTGACAATTCAGGGTTTCTACTAAGGCTATGAAGTCTGCCCAATTCAAAGGTTCCCTGTGAGGTCACATTGATTTCTGGGGAAACTTGAGTTTTCACTAAAGTATTGGGAAGTGCAAACTTGTAGAGAGCCTGCAAAGTCCACACAGGCCTATGCCAGAGAGAACATTCAGCCTCTGGACTGATCCTCTGCCTCAAGAAGGACACAAGGCCACCACCTGCTCACTGGCTCCCAGAAACACACACGCACATTCATACACACACACAGAGGAAGAAAGGAAACAAGCTGAGAAGAGAGAACACCTCCCAATCATGCAAGGATTAAACCTCACAGTATGTTAGAAGGAAAGAAGAAAGGAAACCATGCATGATCTAGCAATAAAAAGAAAAACAAAAAAACAACACAAGACAAGATACCTGGAGGGAGGACCAGGCCTGAAGCATTTTTCACTGTCTTCACAGGAATTATTTTAACAGCAGAAATAGAGCGTGCACGTAAAGGGTTGGCAGTTGCTGAAAACACAAAAAGGTAAATGGTGCATCCAGAAAGAACATTTGGGAAACATTCATGCCACTGAGGAACCAAGCAGGGACAATAGGAGGAGCTGCCTACTTAAACAGAACAACACAAAGAGCAATAGAGGTAGTAATTAAAATAACTTGCTTTCTCTCTTTAGAGTTCTGGGCCAAGACATGAGAAACCTTCCTCCAACCATCACCCAAACACAGTTGGTCAGTGTTTGTCAGTGCCTCCTGCCACACCAGGAGCTTGCCAATGCTTTGAACAAAGAGATGTACAGAGACACAGATGGTCTGGCAGATAGAGGAAGGGGAGTGCAATCAGGGGCCCCTGGGAGAATGCTGAATCACTTGCCCTGCAGCAAGGCCTCTGAGAGAGGGCTATGGCCCAAAGGCCCCAGATGAGTGGAAGAAGAAAAGGAACAAGTTCATGAGTTGCCCGGTCCCTTCAACCGTCACAGCTGCTTCCCCTAAATCACAACTTCTGGGGTCCCAAGGCCCACTCTGACAATCATAGCCCGCTGGTCCCAAGCAAGTCAAAACCTCCATCTGTTGGGGAACAGATGGTCTTACTTAAACCCACCATTTCCAGAGAAAGAGGTGCCAAGTGTCCAAGGGCAAACATAAGACTCTAGGCAGTACCCTAGTCTGGATACTGACATCCAGCTGAGCTAACACAAAGCAGGATCACTGCCTGGGATGCAAGGAAGGCCATTCTACTCAAGTCCAACATGTTTGTGCTTATCTACTGCAGGACCCCTGGGATCCCTGCCTGTCCAGCCTCTAGTCTCAATAGCTAGCACAAACCAAGCCTCTGGCAAAGCCTCTTTTGTCTTTCTCTTAAAAGGCACCAAATAAAGATGGCAGCTCTTGTCCAACTGTGCCAGTCACTCCGAGTGTGCCCATAGGTCTCAGAGCCCCACAGCCACAGAATAGCAAGGGGGTAAGACTATTTGGGAAAAATACCATCACTGCTAAATCAGCATCACACTGGTGATATTGTTAAGGGGATACAGGGGAGGCAGGAGGCTCCTCAGCAGTGCACAATATATTTTCCAGCCAATCACAATGCTGCTTCATAAGTCATATGCCGGTCACATTGTATATGGTTGTCAATCACTATAATGATGATGATGATGATGATGAATAAACCTAATGATTAATGATATTGATAATGATGATTCTGCATATTAAGATACCAACAAACTTTCACAGTGATCATATGGACTGCACTTTGTAATCACCAGAGCAATGAGCTGAATAGATTTTTCTTATTGTTTTCATAGGAAGAAGCAAAAGGCATGGCCAACTGCTCGACGTCATTCAGTTTTTAAATTGAGAGGCTGAGACAGCTCAGCTACCTTGGCTCGTGGCTCAGTGACCTTCACAGGCCACCTCATGATGTTCAGGTTACACCTGCCTCATTTCCAGTCAAACATCTAACTAAGGAGAGAGCAGACTCCACTTCCACCTGCCACCCTCCTCCAACTTTCTTAAGCCTCTGGTATACAAGAATGCACTGGGGCAGAGCTGATCACACTGTACGTTTCTTAAGCAAACGGAACCCCACTCCTCTCCATGCCCTTCAGCGGATGCCAAAACACACCTCTGCAGCCTTTCTGTAGGTGCTGCCCCAGGATACCCCCCCAAGTGAAACTCAGCCAAGAGTGTCCAAGACCCAACAAAGCAGACATGTTTCTCATCATGAGAGAAGAAAGGTGGCCAGGCAGGGAGGCAGGGGGAATGGGAGCAGTAGGACACCTCCTATCCCCAAGGAGCTCACCCCCAAGTCACCCAGCCCCATACCCATATCTCCTTCTGCTCTCTGTACCTTCTCTCCTCAGCTGCTTCCTTCTGAATTCATACTTTTCCTTATCTTGAAAGGAATGTTTGGCTACATCAGACGGGAATTACAAAGGCCAAACACATTGAACTCTCTGCAACTATTCTTGAAAAGATACTGCATTTTTGTTTAAATGCCCCAAGCCAGGATTTCTGCTCTTCTTTGATACCATAAGCTGCAGCTGGGTAAGCAGTCACAGATTCCCTGGTGCCCAGGACGGGAAGTAGGAATACACACTGAGAACGTCAAACACTCCCATTCTGTAGGTATGAAGAACTCACATGCTCAAGGATAAAAGGCCTCCCAAAACATCTCTGTTTGTGAGGTGCAGAACCAGGACTGGAGCTATATCTCCTTACTCTAACTCAGGTGCCAGGTCATCCATACTGCAAAAGTGGTACTGGGAGCCCTGCTGCCAGCCTGCATGGGCAGCTACAGTGAGTGGAGCAGGGACACACTTGGCCTCAAAAGTCATCTTATCCATCAGTTGTTTTACATTTAAAATTGCCATAAAAGTCTTTAAAACTGAAAATAAGAGGACGAGGGCTATAGTTTAGTGGGAGAACACTTGCCCAGCATGCATGAGGCCCTAGGATTAATCTCTGCACACCCAAATAACAATAAATCCTGAAAATATGAGAGAATGTGCATAGAGCTGATGTCTCAGAAATAATTTCTTTTAATGATTTAGGCTCTTGCCTCAGAGGGCTGTGACTGCGTCCCTATTTATTACAAGAGCAGGTGAAGTGGCAGATAAGAGGGACTTCAGGCTGATGAATGCCACTTGTGCCAGGCGTGACAGATGCCTCAGACCAGGTAGTTGCTCCATTATTCACAGCAGCCTTGTGAGCGAGGGACAGCTTTCCAGTACATCAGCTCCCACTGAGGAAAAAGCAGTCTCACACCTATGAGAACCAAGAACATTCTCAGGCCTCCGAGTCATAGTTGGGACTAGGTGTCCAGTTCACGGCCTGATTAGGGGAATGATGCTTTCCTCAGGCAGCGGGGGTGGTCCCAGCCCAGCATACTCTGCACCTTCTGGAAGTATTTTTCAGGACCAAGCCAGGTTTCTCTTAAAGAGCCTTACCTTTGTCTTGCCCATTGCTGCCAGGTGCCAAGCCATTCATCACAGCTCTAGAAGTACCAACATCACATTCTGAAAGAATAATAAAATGCACAAATCTTGTTAAGATCCCTCCCCAGTCTCCACGGAGTGCTGTGTGGCGTGAGGTACTGGAGACAGAGTCAAGGGATGAAGGCATCCTGCCCTTATAGTCCCTGGAGTGGCTCTTCCACCATTAGCATCCCACACACATACATCCCACCAGCTTTCCCAGGCCTGTAAGGACTCCCTCAGGTATCGTGGAAGGGTACTGTGAATGCCATATGAAAGCTATTTGGGGATGGGAAGCGTATGTGGATTGATATAAATTTTCTTGCCCCATTGTCTTGCTGACACTTAAAATAATCTCCCTAAGTTCTTCATAATGGCATCTCCTGGCTGCCCACTCAAAGGTCAGCTCAGGTACACCCCTCTGCATTCAGAGTCAGACGGGTCAGACAGCTTGGGCAGAAAGCTCAGGTTTCGCTGACACTTTTTCTTATCCTGTCCATATCACCCATGTCAAAGTCATTTGTCCTCTCCATAAAGTGTCCTTAGATGTTGCTCCTCCTCACCACCTCAGTTCTGGTCCTTATGCCGTTGTCCCACATGGCTTCCTGACCACTCCTCCTGCCTCTTTTTGGTCCTTTCTCTACCCTAACCCTCACCTGTACCCTGAGAGAATCTTGTAGACCCTCACCTAACTACCACGCTCCCTGCATTAGAGCCACAGGAAGCAGAATGGGTGGAAACAAAATGGGTCTCTGCAGCATGATTCTCTGAGCCCTCTTCCTTTATATATACTGTATTTCACCTTGTATTTGAAAATTAAGGGGCTGGGGATTTAGCTCAGCGGCAAAAGCGCCTGCCTGGCAAGCGCAAGGTCGTGAGTTCGGTTCCCGGTACCAGAGAAAAACCAAAAAAAAAAAAAAAAAAAAGAAAATTAAAACTGAAGGATTTAGTCTGAAAATTCAATATTGTAGAATATTGTTTCCAAGGAAAAAATGTATTCCAAGTCCCCAAAAATATAGAGATGATTGTTTGGAATATAATTTTTTGTGAGTAAGATGACCTGCTTCTTGACATATGGTTACATTTAAATTAATAATTGATATTCTTGATCATCAAAAATAAACCAACTCACCCACAAGCCCCAAGGGCCACCACCAGGGGACAGAGCCTGACCAACTCACTCTGGAGTCAAGGCTCTGTCCATCAGCTTGAGCCCTTTGCAGCTCCACTTCCCTGTCTTCTGAGTATATCAGAGACTTTCAGGCCTTGGGCCAGGAATACCCTCCCCTGTTTTCTAACTCTGGGGAAATCCTATGCATCCTGTGGCTCACTTTAAAGTTCATCTCCTTTGTATCAGTTGCAGTTCCCTGAGTTTTGCTCAGCTGCAGACAACACAGGCCTGCCCTGCCCCAAAATAAACGGAGGGAGGCCAGGGGAAACAAGTGGGCATGCAGACCCTGTCACCCTGGGACGCATGGCCGGTGTGCTTGGAGGAACCTGTAACAGTAGATAATGATCATAATCATGATAATTATAACTACTGAATTTTAGACATCTATTTGTCTGTACCTGAGGATCCAGGTTCAACATTCTGTAGTCAGCATCTCATTTTGTCTGGCTGGAGAAGTTAGAAAATACTATTCTAGAGAAAAGAAAACTGACGCTCAAAAAGGGGGCCAGGCCTACCCCAGGTCACTACCTTGGGATGTGAACTACCCCCACCCAGCTCAATGCTCATCTTCTTCTCCACAACTGGAATAAACATTTTAGTTTCCTGGGTTGTTCTGTGTTCTATTTACCTAGACGCTGAGCCTGCAGCCAGTCTCAAACCCCAACAGCACATCAGGCTGAGATTCAGCCACCCTACTGAGGCTCTTCACAATAAGCCATCCACAAGGCTAAATGCCTGACACAAACCACATCAGGCCAGCTGGCTGCTGCCTGTGCCACCCCTGGGCAGGGCTACCACCCGTCCCTACCCAGTCCCTGGCTGTGGCCCATGCATCACCTGCATCCACCTTCAGAGGAAGCCTCATTCTCCTGGTTGTCAAATCCCACCCAAGCCCTCATATCTGGGATGGGTGAAAGGTCAGTGTTAGTGGAGAGGCTCGAACTCTAAAACCAAGAAAGGTAAGTTCCACCACCCACCACTTGTTCCCTGTGCCTTCCTTCGTTCCCCTTAATCACATCATTTTGGCACTGTTCACCCTGGCTTGGGTATCCCTGAGTTCTACCTCCACCTGACGCCCATGTTCTTCCTTTTATCTTTTTCTCCTTTTATTTACTATAACTGAAAGAAATTTTTAAAAAGTGCTTTAAAATCAACAAACCCAACATCACAAACTTAAGCCTCTGCCGAGGTATGTCAGTGTTCAGCAGCCTGTGCCTGCCACCATTCTACAGTACACACGAGTTCAGTGACCCAGACAGGTTCAGTTGCCCCATCTGTATACTGGAGGCAGTAAACCAAACCCACCCTTGGGGGTTTCCAGGAGAATGAAACAAGATCATGCAAGTAAAGCATTTCCCTCAGTGACTGCCAACCTCATCAAAAACTGAAATTAAAAGGAACACATCATTTGCATGCTACAGTTTCCATAAACGATACAAGCAATGGTTTTCCACATAGTTCCTGTCTGCTCAATGGTCACTTTTAATATTGGCATAATATTCTACCAAGTAAATACAGTGTACATACTCATTACACACCTACATGGGGTGAAGTTTTGGTTTCCTTCAAATAAACCTAGAAATTCCCAAGATGGAGGTCAATGGAGTCAGGGTTGTGGACTCCTCCTAAGCAACACCTCCTTCTAAGAGAGACCTGGGAAGCTCCCTGGGCATTGCCACACCCTCATTCTCCTTCTAGGCCCACACTTCCTCCTTCTCCCACATTTATAATTAAGGAGCAATAATATCTTAGCCTAATCCTGATATTGGTAGAGCAAGAAACTTTAGTAGGGCAAAAGTTAATAAATCAATCAATTAATTAATTAATTAAAAGGCCCCAGCCTATTTTAAATAACAAAAACCAAAAGGCAAAGCACTCAAAAAAAATCACTAACAATATAGAAGGTAATGCTGACTTAGGACAAAGTCCTTTAGCATTCACCCAGGATGCAAAAAATAAAAAATTAAAATGCTGCCAGGGGCCTTAGAGTATGTGGAAAACCTTCATAAACAGGTGGTTTTATAGTTTTGCCAAGAAAGGAAGGATTTAAAATGACTTACTGGAGCTCATGGTGGTAGCGGGACAAGCCTTCTGCACCTGGGACTCTGAATTACTCTGCGGAAAAACAAACACCACACAAGAGAGTTAATAAATGGCAGTTCAAGATGAATCCCTACACCATGCCTCATACAGCTCTCCTCCATCAGGCCCTTCCCCAAGGAGCCAACCTACAGGACTGAAGCTCCCAACCTGTGAGCTAAAACAAACCTCCCTTGAAGCTTCAGGGGTCAGGCATTTTGTCCCTGCAACTAGGAAAGTGACCAAGATACAGACAACAAGAATTAATGGGTCAGAGGCACCAAGATGGTGGAGTGGCAAGCAGCAAAGAGCCTCTTTGAGAAGAGAAGAGAATTCTCAAAGAGAACTGCCATCCAGATGCTGAAATATACCAACATGAGAAGAAGAGAAGGAGGGAAGTGGGCCCCCTGGACCCAGGAAGAATCTAAAGCATGAACTAAAGACCATGGAGAGAGTGAAGAAAGAAACTTCAGTGAAAAGGAAGGAGGTACCTGGCGGCCCCTTCTCCCTGAAATGGCACTCACTATGTGAGAGGAACATCTCAAACCTGCATAGGATCTTGCAACAGACTCAAACACAAAAGAAGATACCTTGGAGAAGTAATCATTTCCTAAAGGTTCTATACACTAGCAATAAAGCAACTCACCATAGGCAATTTACAAGCACCATGCTAGGAATTAAACTAAACTAATAAATAAATAAAATGAGAAGATACTTAAAATGCAACCCCAGACATCCAGTTCACCAAGCAAACATAGGGGGAAATGAGGTGGGACAATCCAAAAGCCAGCCACCTGGTCTCTCTGAAGGGGTAACAACAAAGCAATTCAATGAGGCTTCAGAAAAAAATCAAATCAGAAATAATTTCTCAGATAACTACCGAGATGGTGGCCACAATGAAAATGAGGCTTAGTGACTCTAGAGCAAATAAAGACAAAAAAAAAAAAAAAAATAGAGGAGCTTAAGAAAATTATGGAAGCCATGAATGGGAAACATAGGAAAGAAATGGAATCCATAAGGCAGATTTAAGTAGATATCCAGGAAAATATTGAAAGCATCCGTGCAGAATATGCTAGTGTGAGGACAGGATCTCAGATATAGAAGACAGGCTTGTGATTAGTGATCATAAAAAGAAAGATTCCTTTAAAAAAGCAAGAAAAAAAAAAGCAAGGGACTATGAGAAACCAATACAGCAGCTGCTAGATGAGGCAAACAAAAAAAAACTTAAGATCTGATGTGAGTCAATGAAAAAGCAGGAGATAGCACAAATGATATGTAAAAAAAACTGTTCACAGATGTCATGGCAGAAAACTTCTCTGGTAGTGAAAAAGAATTTGACATACAGTTAAGTGAGGTATATAAAACTCCAATTAGCCACAATCTGAAAAAGTCTATTGCAAGGGATATCATAGTCAAGATTCCAGAAATTCAACACAAGAACAGAATATTAAAAGCTGTCAAGAAAAAGAAAATCACCTATAAAGAAAAGCACATCAGCATCACAACTGACTTCTCAGCACAAGTCAAGGAGAGCTCGGAGTGAAGTATTTCAAGTCCTAAAGGAAAATAAAACCTTCAACCCAGATTGATGTACCCCCACAAAACTATCTTTCAAAACTGATGAAGAATAAGATACTTCCATGACAAAGACCACATGAGAAAATTTATGAACACCAAACCAGTACTCCACAATGTTTTGAAGGATGTTCTAGAGAGAGATAACAAGGACTACAACTCCATGAACCCCAACAGAAGGAATCTACCAGGCAAGGCAAACAATTAAATGAAGGGGAAAAAAGGGAGGAGCCAACAACAGAAAAAAAATGACAAGGATAAGTCAATACATATCAGTTGTAGCCATCAATGTTAATGGTCTCAATTTACCAATCAAAAGACACATACTGGCAGAATGGATCAAGAAGCAAGATCCAACAATATGATGCATACAAGAAACACATTTAATTCAAAAAGAAATTCATAGACCAAAAGTCAAAGGATGGAAAACAATATTCCATGTAATGAAAAATGAGAAAAAAGCAGAGGAGGCTATTCCATTTGCAGACAAAGTAAATTTAAAGCTAACAGTGATTAAGAAAGTCAAAGAACATCATTATATCCTTGTCAAGGGAAAAATCCAAGAAGAGATAACAATCATAAACACATATGCAATAAATACCAGTGCACTCAATTATATAAAACAAATATTAGCAGACATGAAATATCAAATAAGCACTAATAAATTCTATTGGGGGATTTCAATACTATCACAAAAAGACAGATCAACTGGACAAAAATTCAACAATGAAATATTAGAAATTAACCAAACTTTTGAACAGACTTAGCAGATGTACACAGTGTTCCACCCTACAACATCAGAATACACATTCTTCTCAGCTGCACATGGGACGTTCTCCAAAATAGATCACATACTAGCTCACAGAACATGCTTAAGTAAATGCAAAGGAATTCAAATTATCCAATGCATATTATCAGACATAGGAACTTCATAAACACATGAAATTAAATAGAACCCTCCTAAATAACCAATGGGTCACAGATGAAATTAAAGAAGAAATTAGACAGTTTCAACAATTAAATGACAATGACAATACAACATACTAGAACTTATGGGACATAATGAAAGCAGTCCTAAAAGGGAAATTTATAGCTGTGAATACCCATATCAGGAAAACAGAACAAGTACAGATAAACAACTTAACAGTAAACCTCAAATTTCTAGAAAAAGAAGAGTAGGCTAAGCCAAAAGGTCATACAAGGGGGGGAATTATAAAGATCAAAGTAGAAATTAATGCACTGTAGACTAAGAAAACAATACAAAGAATCAATGAATCAAAGAGTTGGTTCTTTGCAAGACTAAATAAAATCGACAAACCCTTATCCAACCTTATCAAAAAAAAAAGAAAGAAAAGACTCAAATCCACACAATTAGGAATGAAAACAGTGATATCACAATGAACCCAACAGAAATACAGAAGATCATCTATACTCCTTTTAAAACTTACAGTCTAATAAGATGGAAAATGCAAAAGACATGGACAGATTCCTAGATACATATGAATTACAAAAGCTGAATCAAGGAGATATAAAAATCCTAAATAAACCATCATCAATCAATGAAATCACAGATGTAATTAAAAACCTACCAACAAAGAAAAGCTCAGGTCTTGACAAATTCACTGCTGAATTTTCCAAGAAATTTAGAGAAGACCTAACACCACTGTTTCTCAAACTCTTTAATGAAGTTGAAAAGGGAGGCAATACTCCCAAATTCATTCCTGGAAGCAAGGATTACGCTGATACCAAAACTGGAAAAGGACCCAACAAATAAAGAGAAGTACAGGCCAATCTCCCTAATGAACATAGATGCAAAAATCCTCTATAAGATATTGGCAAACAGAATGCAGCAAATCATCAAGAAGATTAGACACTATGACCAAGTGGGATTCACCCCAAGGATGCAGGGATGGTTCAACAGACATAAATCAATAAATGTAGTACACCAAATTAGCAGAGCCAAGGACAAAACTCATATGATCATCTCAATAGATGCAGAAATATCTTGTGACAAAGTCCAGCATCCATGTATGATAAAAAGCCCTATAGAAAACTGGAATAGATAGTCTTTATCTCAATCTAATAAAAGCCAGCTGTGACAAACCAACAGCCAACATCATACAAAACGGACAAAAATTGAAAGCTTTCTCTCTAAAATCAGGAACAAGACAAAGATGTCCACTGTCTCCATTCTCGTTCAACACAGTCCTGGAAACTCTAGCCAGAGTGCTTAGACAAGAGAAAGGAATAATGAAAGGAAAGGAAGAAGTTAAATTAACAGTATTGGCAGCTGACATGATCCTCTACATAGAGGACCCCAAAAACTCCACTAAAAAACTTGCTAGATTGAATAAGCAAATTCAATAGCATAGCTGGATACAAAGTCAACACTCAAAAATCAATACCATCCTGTACACAAATAACAAACTCATTGAAAGAGAAATTGGGAAACAACACCTTTCACAATAGCATCCAAAAAAATGAAATACTTAGGAATCAATATAACAAAGGACGTAAAAGACCTCTACATTGAAAACTACAGTACTCTGAAAAAGGATGTTGAAGCGGATATCAGAAAATGGGAAGATTTCCCTTATTTTTGGGTAGAAAGAGCCAATAGAGTGAAAATGGCCATACTTCCAAAACTGTTACACAGATTTAATGCAATTCTGATCAAAATTCCAACAGCACATCTCACAGAGTTAGAGAAAACAATCCTAGGGGCTGGGGATTTAGCTCAGCGGCAAAAAGCGCCTGCCTGGCAAGCGCAAGGTCGTGAGTTCGGTTCCCGGCACCGGAGAAGAACCAAAAAACAAACAAACAAAAAAAAAACAAAAAAAACAATCCTACAGGGGCTGGGGATTTAGCTCAACGGCAAAGCGCCTGCCTGGCAAGCGCAAGGTCATGAGTTCGGTTCCCGGTACCGGAGAAAAACCAAAAAAAAAAAAAAAAAAAAAAAACAATCCTACAATTCATTTGGAACCAGAACAGACCTAGAATAGCAAAGGCAACTCTAGAGAACAAAGTCAAGGCAAGACCCTGAGTTTGAGTCCCGGTATCCTCCCCCACCCCCAAAAAAGCAGGTGGCTATCTATCTATCTATCTATCTATACCTCTGTATAACTGAGCTGTCTTTACTCAATAACTCACTTATTAGATTTCTATAGCTTTGTGTCTTAAAATTAGGTAGTAAAACTTTTCCAACTTCATTCTTATCTAAAATCATTTTGACTATTTTACATCATTTACATTTTTATATGAAGTAAAACTATCTTATCAATTTCTAACAACAACAACACTAAAAACTCTGTTGGAATTGTGAATGAGATTTTGTTGACTCCATAGATCAATCTAAGGAAAACCAACATTTTAACAACATTGTCTTCCAATTCATGAGTATGGCCTATCTCTCCGTTCGTCCAACTCTTTAATTTTTCTCCACAATCTTTCACACTAAGGAAAGTACAGATCTTGCACATACTTTGGATAATGAGATGTTAGTGAACACATCTGTAGGCTACACAGCCAGAAAAATGTAGAACTTTGATATTAAAATGTAGTCCAAAGACCAGCAGCCTTGGCATTAGCAGAGACTTATTAAACATGCAGAAACTCAGATTTCATCCAACACCTACTGAGGCAAAATTTGCACTTTAACAAGATCCCAGTGGTCCCTTTGCCCTTGAAAGTATGCAAAGCAGCTATGTAGAGGAACTGATTTATGATTTCTGTAATGGCACATCAAGATAGGATATGAAAATAGGCATAAGAAAACACGCTTTAGTTTCCTTTTCTACGCAAAGTGGTTTAAGGAACTGGTTTCCTTTCTGCATTGCTCTGCTTACTACCATCCTTGGATCTGACAGTGTAGAATGGAAGGGGGTAAAAAGAAAGTCATTCTAAGTCCTTCTCTGCAGCCTAAATCAGCAGCAGCTTTACCTTGTTGTTCTCAAATACACCTGAGACTATCCATAACCTTCAATCGCCCCCTCAGATTGTTCTCTAAACTGAAAACATTTGTTCTTTCAATGCAAGAACATACAAGCTACTGTGTTCTGTATGCCCTTGTGGTTTCTAATCTTACTTTTATGAGACCTCCCAGAACTAAAAGCGCTGCTGTGATACCATCAGCCAATGTTCTTATTTTATGAATAATTCTCTTAATTGGGCCTGGTGGCACAAGCCTGTAATCTCAACACTCTGGGAGACTGAGGCAAGAGGATCAAAAGTTTGAGCCTAACCAAGGCAACTTTGGAGACACTGTCTCAAAAATAATAAATAAATAAATAAATTTTTAAAATGGGCTGGGTATATAGCTCAGCACAAAGGCCCTCAATTCAATTCCCAATACTGGAGGAAAAAAACATGATTAGTTTTAATATGCCAGTTTTCATTAATCAATTTTTAAAGCATGATCAAAGAAATCTTTTGATTCAACTGTGAGGTTATCTTAACAGAAATCTTTTACTCCTTACATAGTTATAAACACATCTGGACAGCTTTGTTTATTCATGTTTTAAATATCTATTTCATAAACATTTTTCAAGCTTTCTACACAGTTATACAACTATCACTTTAATGGCTATATACTGTTTCATTGCAGTAACATTGCATAATGCATTTTACAATGCTCTTTGTATAGTTAATTCATCTTCATTTATAAAATAAGCACACAGCACACAGCAACTTAGGCTGGGGAAGAAATGAACAGAAATAATGGGGATTCTCTTATGAACCCAACAAAATGGAAGTTTCAACTTACATGTAAGCAATCACTGTCATATGTGCGTACCTCTTTGCATATCTCATACTTCTCAGTACTTAAACGACTAACTTCTGTCAGTCCACTCTTACTTGGTTGTCTGCATTCCAAGAACCTTGACCAGTACAAGCTGGGAAGGAGGGTTTTCAAAGGTTTCATCTGAAAAGGGGTTTCTTCATTCCTCTCTGCTGAAGTAAGACTGTCCTGAGCAGAATCACAAGTGACTCAGCAATGGTTTTGCCTCTGCCTCCTAAAGAGCTCACAGTCAAGGCCATGAGATGCATCCCAAAGGCTGTATAAATCAAGCCTGGGTACAACACTGAAAGTTCTGAAGGCTTAGTTTGGTCCCTATTGCTTCTTCAGAGATAGTACAGGACATTACAATCAGACGTCAAACTTGAGAATTTTAAAAACCAAGCTGCAAAGAGTTTGATTTAGTCAAGTACTGTATAGGATACCACATTGTTGATTCAAATATCTAGAAGTCCTCACTAAAGAAGCCAGGCACCTTTGGGTAAAAGCCAAAGAGAAAAGAGTCATCTAGTAGCAAAACCAGACAACTGCAAGTCGACAGTTACTCCCCAGCCGATTTCAGGAATTTACAGCATTACAGCTGGGTGGGCAAGCCAGGGTCAAGCCGCCATTCCCCATGCCTTGGGCTACAGGGCTCTACCACAGTCTGGCTATAATGCCTTTCTACAGCACCAACACAGACATTTCACTACAAGAACAAGATGTGAAAATGGCCAGAGTTGCTAGGAACACAACAAGATAACTAACAATTCTACATAGATTCTCCCTAATTCCATGACCGTATAAGCTTAAATTTTGATGACAAAGAATGAATAATTACTAAAAACCAAAAGTTATGCTTCCAGTTGAAATAGAATCAAACAATAAACATGAGTTGTCTACTAAGAAAGGCAACAAGGTCCTTATGCGGAGAGTTTGGGGATATGTGACTAAGGAGATTTGAATTTGTCTATAAAAGCAAAGCAAAGGTCCAACAAAGATTCTTGGAAAAGAATAAGCCTTTGGCTAACCTCTTACACAGCACACTCCAGCTTCCCCTATGCACTGTGGGGTTTTGCTACATACCTCTTCCCTGTTCCCAACACTAGATTATACATTTCTGGAAGTGAAGGACTGTGTCCATCCTCACTACTGAGAGTGCAGTGGCTACTCAGTCAAGATTTTGCCTTTGTCCCTGTTTGGCCTTGAGAACCTTATTTTGGAGTCTTAGCTTCAAAATAACCAAGACTCTTCTTAAATCCACTGTAGCTATTTAAAAAGGAGCCAACTCCCCACTCAGACAAAACCCCAGTTGTACTCTATCTTTGAAATTTAATCTAGGACTTGACTTTATACATTCGTGCTACTTCCAATAGCTTGAAAAGTACAGAAACAGCTCACAAAGACCCAAAATAATGTTCAGCCTTATTTCTTTATACTTTGCTGATCCACATTTCTCCAATTTTTCAATAGTGCCTTCTTTTCTCAAGCTCTATTAATGTCATTTCTCTTCAAATGCACTCTCTATGTTACAGGAGGGGGTGTGGAGGCTGTTCAGAAAGCCAGAAAGGATAAACACTGAGTCGCTGACACTTCCTTTTGAGGGGAAGAAACTAGGATAAACTTGACCCTGACATTAACTTCTGTCAGGAATCCCATGACATGGCTGTGGGCTCAGAACTCAACAGGCTAAAGGTTTCTGTAAAAAGACCAATGTTGCCGGAGAGAGAGCAATAGGAAAACACATCAGAAAGGCCATTCCCCACACCCTCCATTTCCTCCTGGAGTTCCTCCAACTCGGTTTCCGTTCTACCAATTATCTGAAACGGCCTTCAGAAAGGTTTTCAGTGCATATACATGGCAAGCCCAGTAACTTCTGTACTGGTCAAGGCTTCATGGATCCACCCACTGCATGTAAGACAGTTAACTCCTTCCTCCTCCTCACAAACACTCTGGTACTGATTCCAAGTGTCACTGTGCACTGATTTACACTGGACCATGGTGACCCTCCTTCTAAAACAGGATCTCTGTAGTTCTTCTAGGAGTTTAAGAGCCTTTAGTCCTTTCCAGCTACATGCTCACTTCCTTGCAGGTTTCATCTGGAATATCAGAACCAGAGGGTCCATGGAGGTTCCCTATCCCATCTCTGTGGTTTTCCAACTGGGTTGGAAGGAGATTCCATGAACCTCGTCAGTCCATTCATTCATACTTCCTGCATTTTCCTTGGGTGAACAAATTCTATGGCAAGAAACAAAAAGAGGGAGAAAGAGAACAAAAAGTTCATAAACCATAAATCAAATCCACCTCATCTGGATGCAAAATCTGAGACTCAGAAGAAAAAAAAGGCTCTCTTCTTTAGTAGGCCCTGGCAGTTACTCCTAGCTTCTACACACTTCCCTCCAACCCCACTTCTACTTCCTCAGGACAGCCTCTGCCTTCAGCCTCTGGGAACTAATACTGGATCCCAGATGAGAGTAGCCCTCCACAGTGAAACTGCTCCCTGTGGAGCCCTTGCTGGCACCCAGTACTCTGCAAAGTCCAGGCAATCATCTACAAGACCTGGCTAAGTCCATTACTTATCTCTCTCCACCCTGCCTGCCTGTTATGCCTAACTCACAAAGCCTACCAGTGAGCACCTGGCTGGCCGGGCAGACTCTTGGTCATCTGCCACCCTAACATCTCGGACAGTATTTCACTCACAGGCCCTCACTGATGTTGGTGAAATGAAGCTCTGTACTCCAAGTGGGTGAGTACACTGCTCATCCCTCTTCCCTAGCCATCACCCTCTACCCCCACACCTACCTCTTCCACAGCTTACATTCTGTGACCCATATAACCTCACATCTACCATTCTGTTTGTCATCTCATTCTTAGAATACCATTATAGCCTAACAAGCCTGAAATCACCCTACATCCTATGCACTGCTATGTTTTCGGTTTTTAGTATTGTTTTTCTTTTGATAACAGGGTCTTGCTATGTAGTTCAGGCTGGACTTGAACTTACTATTTAGCCTAGCATGGCCTTGAACTTGCTGCAATACTCCTGCCTCAGCCTCCCAACTATTGGGATTACAGGTGTGAGCCACCATGCCTAACTACCATGTGCTGATTTACACAGTGAAAGAATTCCTGGATCAAATTTCAATGGGGGAAAAATCCACAGGACTCCTACAAAGTTCAGAGATGCTGGCAGGGCAGCATGAGAAAGGGAAAAAAGGCAGAGAAAACTCCTAGAAAAAAATACTGTATCTAAGACACAGGCCTGATTATACTATTCAAACATTTCTTTAGCACCTAGGCCAGTGGTTCACCCAGAGCAGACCAAAAAGATCAGACTCAGTTGCTGTTTCTCAGGCCATCACAAGGTTGTAAGAGGAAACATATCCTATCTAAATATGATACAATGAGATATCTATTCTGCTAGCAATCTGGACTATGATGGCAATGCAGTAAGAAAGGAAATACAGAGCCAGCCATAGTGGCGCATGCCTGTAATCCCAGCACTCAGGAGGCTGAGGCAGAAGGATCATTGTGAATTCGATGCCAGCCTGGGCTACAGAGTGAGCTCAAGGCCAGCCTGAACTACATAGCGAGACCCTGTCTCAAAAAGACAAAAAAAAAAGAAAGAAAACACATCTTGCATGAGAGAGAATCAAGGAATGAATAAATATGAAAATTTTCAAGTGTTCAATGACATACCTTCTAAAGTCACCTCAAATGTCATGCTTTTAGAAATACTGATCTCTAAAATTCCATAACTAAATTCCTTTATATGCCATAAGGCCCTGTATGATCACATTCCAATTACTTTTCCGGTCGTCCCCTCCTGTGCACTCGATAAGACCTCAACTCCATGTGTACTATACTACATTTGTCATTCCTGCTGAATTCTGGCAATATTTCCCGTCTCCAAGCCTTGACCTCCACTGGCGCTACCCACTAATGCCTTTCCCCTCATGTCTCCAAACCTTAAGGCCAATTCCAACAGCGAGTAAACTGACCCAACAAAAACTAAGGATTTTATTTTGGTCTAATTTTATTTTCAATTTTTATGAAAGTCATGGAGATGAGAAATACATTTTAATAAGATCTATTTAAGATCCAAGAATTCAAAAACCCCAAGCTCCCACTAAAATCATTATACTCTCATTCCAGACCAGTGCTGGAGAAGGGTCAGATTCAGAGCTGGAACTACAAATAAATCTACAAACTTTTTTTTTTTTTGGTACTGGGAACCGAACTCAGGACCTTGCGCTTGCCAGACAGGCACTTGTGCCGCTGAGCTATATCCCTGGCCCAACCTTTTTTTTTTTTTTTTTAACCTTTCCTACTTAGGTAAAACTGTTAAAGAAGCAGAGTTGATTTCTGTCAACAAAACTGCTAATAAGAAAAATGTAGTTCACAAATACTTTCCAGTTTTATAAATGCAATGTTACTTGTGCTTCAAACAATAGAACTCAGGAAATAATTTGTAACCACTTATTACACTGTCTATACATTAAAACACATGGCTTTCAGAAAACAGGAAGTTTCAATATCCTGACTTTACAACGCAGTCATACTAACTTCCACGAAAAATTAAAAAGCATGAAGAAATCACTCCCAGAAGAGAAAATGCAAACCAATCTAAATAGAATGTCACAACCTGATTAGTTTTTTAAAAGATTAAAATAACGACTAATCTTTTCTTCTACTTCTTAAAATTAGTCCACAAATATTTTAAAAATGAATATTCAATGTTGGTAAAAGCAAAGACACTGTTTTTTTTTAATGCACAGTGAATGACACTGTAGATTGTTACTACTATTTTCAGTAGTATGCACCAATGAGCTATGCATCTCCTCCCCTCTATGCTATAGGAGATTCTAGTACAAAGAAAGTCTCACATCACATAAAGGTATATATACAGAGACAATTTCCAGCGTTTTATTGAAAATTATGAGAACATTCTGGTGTTAAGCAACAGGGGAACCAATTAGCAACCCACTTAGCCCCTAGGTAGCCTGCTGAACAGTTTTGAGTGTACTGGCTATATACACTCCACAACATGGGAAAAGTACCTTATCAAAAGATTGGGTAAAGACAGCAGGGTACAGGTCTATGTGGGCATTTGTGATTATAATTATGTAAAAGCAAACACATCTAAATATGCCCAAGTTCTAGTAGTAACTAGTTAGCTGAAAATGTAATCAACTTCTGTCATTTCTATTTCCCAGGCTGTTTATAATGTAATTATACAGGTTGAATATCTCCTGTCTGAAATGTTTGAGACCAGAAGTATTTCAGACCTTTTTGGATTTTTAAATATTTGCATATAAATAATGAGGTATCCCAGGGATGGGGCCCAAGATAAATAGGAAATTCATTTTATGTCACACACATAGTCTGAAAGTAATTTTATAGAATACTTTTAGTGTGCCTGCATGCCACATGAGGTCAAGTGTGAAATTTTCTGCTTATAGTGACATGTTGATACTCAAAAAGTTTCATGTTTTGGAGCATTTCCTATTTTGGACTTTCAGGACCTTCAACCTGTAGTACATTTCTTTTTCAGTGAAAAGTAATTATTTTCTAGCTCACATTTAACACCTGATATCCAACTATGTGATATTTAGAACTTTCAAAGGAAAGTTCTAGAAGACAAGTTCAAAAATGCCCCAATAATCTTGTCCATCAGACAATGGCAATGTCACAAGATCCAACTTTGCACAGGACTAAGAGCAGCTAACCCAAAATGTGGGCTTCCAAAATTAATCACAGGGATTGCTTTTGTTTAATGAAGCCCAACTATTCCCATACAGTTCCTTATGAGGACAAGGCAAGAAACAAAATGACTCACATGTTCAGCCAGATTTCCTAAAGAAGCAATTGCACCAAAGCATCTCATTTACAAAGAGGTAGCATGGCTGCCAGGTGACAACATACATAGTGCCTCCATTACTCCTGGAGCCTGTTTCCTGCCAATTCCCTGCTCCTCACTGGACCCCATGGCATTCCAGAGCCCAAGCTCCTTGTCTTTATATGTGCAACTCTGGGCACACGAAGTTTCTTAGACAGGCATTGTTAACCAAAACAAGTCCTGAATGTGAAAACTGGCTCATTTGTGTTTACCAAATATGGTCCTGTCTACTGAACCAAAACAAAGCTGTCTAATTACGACATCCAGTATATTTAGAATCTTCCACTTAGACAATCTAGATAATTCAAAATAGGGCAGATTCCCAAATTCATTTGATAAAAGCAAAACATCTTAGCTCTGTATAAATTACAAACCTATAACCTCAAAATAAAGGCAAGTCCAGGACAGAGACACCAGGCTTCTTCTGAAGGGTTGACTATCTAATGTCTACCTGTGGAGCAAACACAAATGGAAACATCTTGAGTTCCAAAGGAGTCACAGGCCACAATGCGGATAAATGAGACTAAGAAGCACTGTGGGTGAGTGAAAAGCAAATCTAAACATGTCTTTAGAGCTTAAGAACAGGCAAGAGGAATGGCGTGGATATGGCAGGAGAGGTGCCCCCTCACAGACAATCCACACATAGTTACTGTTCCACTTTTATTTAAGCCACAAAATTCCTAAGCTACATATTCACCACATCCTATATCATACAGACATCTACAGTACAGGCCCATACCATGCTCAGGAATAAGGGAACAGAGGCTCCATTCAGTAAAAAGACTGAGTCTTTTGCAAATACATAGCTTAAATATTGCAATTCATAATACTGACTTAACTCAAGAAATTGTTTGTTTTCCTTAAGTTTCAAGATTTTACTGAGAGTATACTAACCTACCCAAAAGTCAATATGAAACACTGAAAACATTCTCTTTTCTGAGAAAACTTTCCTTTTAGGTGGTGTTTGTTTAATAACTTCGGTGGAACACATACACACAGGACCAGTGAATCAATAAGCCCTGAACTTGGGCTGTGTAGGCCAAGGATCATTATATAATAAATATAAACCTGAGACGTGGGCTCCCATTACTCACACAGCAGTACACTAGTACTGTACATTCCCTCAATCTATTCTTATTGTGCATTGATTTGGAGGAAGTTTTAATATATCACATATAAAAGCTATACCAAAGTATTTGAGAATACAGTGCAAATTTCCGAAATGGGTTTTCTTCAAAAAAAAGATAAAGCCACTAAAGCATTTAATATATTACCAAGTTTACAGCATATATTCAATAAATGCATTTCATTTTAATCTATGTTGTATCTCAGGCCAGAATACCTGCAAGTAAACTGACATCTAATATACATTTATGTATTAATATATAAAAATTAGTGCATGTGTTTATACACACATGCAAACTTTACACTGCAGGCAGAGGAGGATCATGACTCAGCTGGGGATACCATACACTTCTTACTCTAGTTGCCACATATGCTTGTTGGCTGCTGGAAGACAGTAATAAGCCGGAGTCAGAAGAACTACATCTGAGTCCAAACTTGGCCAGGGCTGTGCAACCTGGGAAGTCCCCCCTTATGTAGACAGCCTTGGTACTCACCCATGAAAGGGAATTAGTACTATTTAACAAGTTGTTCTTTTTGTAAGAGAGCAAAAACTATAAAAACGATACAGAATTTCAGAACAAGATGATAGGAAATTAACAATGGTTATTATATCATATATTGTTCTCTGTAAAGTGGCTGTTCAGATTACCAGAAACAGAAATGGAAAACTAATCAAACAATACAAGCACTAACTGTTCCTTTCAAAGAACTAATAGAAATTGGTAGTACAATTATTTTAGCTGTCTTGTGTATATATACATATCTCTCTTTTTTCCCATTCCTTCTTTTCTCTTTTCCCCCATCCCAGTTGTACTTTCCTGATGAGCAGTTTCTTTCCTTCTCACAGTATCTATTGTACCTTTTGGATCTTCTTTATTCACTCTCTCAGTTTCTTATACTAGGGAGACAATACAATGTTTAGACATGCGATGGCTCAGGCTCCATCACACAGCTCTGTCCCACCAGTCACAAAACTGTTCCTCCCGAGACGAGATACTCCTATACAAAGAGTGCTCAGAGAACACATAAACCTTAAAAACACAAGTGGATCATCTTAAGGATTTTTATCCAGCTGAGTCAGTAAGATAATCACAC
Organism: Chinchilla lanigera; assembly: GCF_000276665.1. Classification (NCBI taxonomy): domain Eukaryota; kingdom Metazoa; phylum Chordata; class Mammalia; order Rodentia; family Chinchillidae; genus Chinchilla; species Chinchilla lanigera. Next base: position 1,752,901 of record NW_004955507.1, read on the forward strand.
TTATCAACCAATATAAGAGATGGTCCCTACCCTTAGAGACTTTATATTCTAGCTGGAGAGAGAAGACATACCTTGAAACCATGATGGATCACAACAAACAGCAGGCAAGAATATAGAAGGGCTGCCCTCCCCTACAGGAAAGTTCTAACTAAAAGAATGCTAACCTCCAAGACTTATGGGGGAAAGACAGGGCACATGCTGACCGAAGCACTCTCTTCTGAATGGTTAAAATAACCCTGTAATTTCTATACAGCGTTCTATACAGTCTAACAGACTACTGGAAGCAACGACCTGCACCAACGCCTCTCCATGTACACATGCCTTTTTAATAAGTGTAGACAGAAACTCTAGAACAAATATAACTTGCATTTGAGTTGCTGTTATGCCACTTACTAGATCCATGATCTGCAATGAAGCTTGCCAGGCCTCAGTTTCTCACCTATAAAATGGGAATAATGGCAGCCATCAACTCATAGTGTCACAGTGAGGATTAAAGATCAAGCACACTCCAGGGCCTGTTACAGGGTTAGGAAGTTTTCAGTAAATTTTAGCTGCTTTCACCATGCTCACCATCATCAACAGCATCTGAGGGGGAGGCTCCAAACAGCTGATTTTTCCAAGGAGCAGCAGATGCTCTCTTTCAACTACAGGAAGGCCAGTCTTTTCAAGGTAATTAAAAAGAACAGTCTCTGGGGCTGGAGCGTAGCTGGTGCTTAGGCATGTGTTTAGCATGACAAAGGCCTGAGTCTGGTCCCCAGCACCACACAAAATATTCAGAATAAGAAAAGGACAGTCTCAGTCAGCTGCCCATTCAAGAACTCATAATACTTGCTTCTTCTCTTTCTTAAGAGGTAACATGGCCTGCTTTCCCAAACACAACCCTTTCTGTAAATAAACTCCTCATAAGAAGCAAAGTAAATGGGCTACTCTTTCCCCCAAGGGTTTATTCTCATTGATGTTATCTGTCATCTGATGGACAGATAAAATTTTCCATCTTCCATGTCTTCTGCTACTAACAAGCTGTTCTTCTCACAAAGCACCTAAGTTAGAATTCTCACATAGGTACTGGCTAGCACAGAACACAGAATAGAAAGTCCAGTTGATGGAAAGCATTTGTACTGAAGAGCATACAGAAATTACATTTGGTAGCTGCTGTACACAAATCAGGCCATGGAGTTCAAGTTAAGTTCTGCAGAAGAGAAATTTTCTAATTCAAGATTCAACATGCATGAGGCATGCAGAATGCACATAGTGTTAGAGGCCCTGGGGCAGGGAGAGGGTAGGGGTAGACTGTGGCCTTAGGTCGGGTCACAGGAAAGTGCACTGAGGAACAGAGGTTTTCATCAGACACACACAAATCCTTCAACCACATATACCCTTTCTGCCCAGGAAAGAAGTTCCCAGGAAATGGGCAAAAAAAAGCTCCACAGCAGCTCTGATTACAGCAACCTCAGGTGACAATTTCTACATTTGTCTTTCTTGCTTATTTGGAGCAACACCTGACGCTCACAGGATTTGATCTTCTGCACATACTTCCTAAACTTCATTCTGCCACTTCTGCCCACAGCAAAGCTTTTTTTTTCTGCCCAGCTGCCTTGGTGGTTGACAAGATACAATTATCAGAAAATCAAAGCTGTCAAAAATCCTTTAGAACTAAAAGAGGCTTACTAACTAAATAGAGAAACTACAATATCAACCACTAAAATAGAATAAAAGATGACAGAATTAGGGATGTTTAAGAAGTCATTTCCAGACTAATAAATGCTAAGAGAATGGTTCTTAACTTCAAATGACCTTGTCTTCATATTCACAACTTATACAAAGGTACCACATTAGAAGAAAATAACTATATCTTTTCTAGTTAGTATAGCATGCAGACTGTAGAGGTTTGAGGTCTTCAATAAGAGAATAATTAAATCCTTTACACCAGCTTTAATCAGCAAACAGCTACACACATGCTTCACGGGGACTCTACTGCTCAATAAACCTCAGCATCCTCACATGCAAAACAGGGATAAAACAGCATTAATTTCTCTGTCACGAGGAAGAATGCTGCCGTCTGCCATGAAACACAATGCTTGGTGCTCAGGAAGAACTCAATAAACAGTTGGCATAATTAGTTTATTTCCCGCTTGTCATATTCTAACTCAAAAGAGTCCAAAGTGCGTGGAAATCCAAGTTAATAAAAGTCTCCTATTAGTCACTGTTTTACTATAATAATAATTTACTAGATCCTGCATGAGGAGACAAGGGCCAGGCCAGGAATGAGAGCTTTGTGCCTGGGGCAGAGAAAATTCAACACAAACCCTGTGGTGACGCCATATAAGTCTGCAGGTTACAAGGCAGCAGTGCCTTGGCCGTCCGCAGCACAGGCTGACCTTTGAAAGGGAGGGAGTGAAGGGGAGTAGGAAGAAGGGAGGAGGGCAGGCAGGCAGGCAAAGCAAAACTGTACAATTTGTCTTTAACGAGGTCCCATGAGTTAGCTAGGCACAGTGGCACACAACCATAACCCTGCTCTACTTTACAGACGTGAGCTCCCTGAAGACAGGGGTCCGTGTGTGCCTGTGTGATGCTCCTTAAGTCACAGGACACTAAATTATTTTTCTAAATTGTTTTTAAAAGTTCCTCATGGCATCCCCTTCTCTAAAAACTTACAATGGGGGTAGTGAAATAAAACCTACAGTTTCATTACATTGGTGTAAATCCAAATATCTCTCAAAATAAAAATGGATTATATAAAGCTAAATTAGGAAATAAATGACTTTTATTTTTCTAAAAGTAAATCATTAAGGCAAACCCACAATCAAATGCTCAGGAGTGTTTCTGAATTCATTAATCATTCAATAAAAGTTACTGTATGGGATTGAATAATGCCTTTCATCATTTAAATCTGTAGGCTATCTTGCCTATCTGGAAGTCAAACCAAGAGAATTTTTTAAAAGATTATGGGCTATGGGAAAGGATTAAAGTCCCTTATAAGAATCGGCCCTGCGCCTGCCTGGCAAGCGCAAGGTTGTGAGTTCGGTTCCCGGTACCGGAGAAAAACCAAAAAAGAAAAAAAAAAAAAAAAAAAAAAAAATCAGCCCTCACCTTTTTCATGTATACAATGAAATTCCTACAAAAAAATTTAACTTTAGAACTCCTGGGTTGGTTCCCATTCTGCTTAGTGGGAACTACAGTATTAGTGGAGTTTGGTGAATACATCACACTTTTAGAGGAAATTCAGCTCAAGAAGCATATCACTGTAGACTTTCTCCCTATCTGTTTAATAATAAAAGTGTAAAAAATAAATTTTCCTTCTTTAAAAAATTTAAAATCTAAGTAAATATACTAGATCATGAGGAAAAAAACTAAAATGCGTGCTTACAGTTCTTACTAAAGACAGAAATGAAAAATACATGAACTCTCAGAATGGTAATGAAACATTTCAAATTCCCATCTGCTACCGTAACAACTCAAAAAACTAATCTGCAAACTCAGATATGGAGAAGCAGGTACACCAGGCCCTGGGTAGCATGAAATCCAGGATGACTACACAAGTTTGCCAACAAGCTAGCTAAATTGTTCCACCAGTGGAGAGGGACAGAAAATCCCAGTGACTCCCCACATCGCATGTACATGTGATTTCAAATATGTTCGCAGATCACTGCTGGTTGTACCAAAGGCAAAAGAGAAGGAAAAGTGGAGCAGCCAGGCTGAGCCCTAGATGGTGACCACATGAGAACTGGAGGGAAAGACCCTATCTTGGAGTCACCCAGCAGTCAGCATTTACTCATTTATCAGGAAAAAGTGCTGCACCCTTCCAAGGGGAAACCCCTTCCTCGGCCACTCAGCTTAGCAATCTCATTAAATTCGGAATGAAGCCAGCTGTCAGGAAGGCAAAGTGCAACTCATGGGTCTGGAAATTCCTAGCTAAGAAAATAAATTGAGTGCCTGGGTCATGGGAACTCATAGATCACAGGGCTGGAAGAGATGTTTCAAGCAAATGTCAGAAAGATAAGGAAATTATCCTTGAGTGTTGCTCTTCCAATCTGAAGTCTCCCTTGCAGCACCCAGGCTGCCAAGGAGCTGAAAAACAAAAACAAAGCCTAGCCAAAAAATAAAGTGCGGTTTCTCTCTGCAGGATGTGCTGGGTTCAAAGTCCAGGCCCCTCCACACCACTGCCCACAGAGAGGGTCAACAGATGGAGGAAGATAAGGTAGAGAGACAGAGCCCCAAAGACAAGCAAAACAGTGGATGGAAAATAGACCAGTGCTTCCCGGCCAAACAGTAATTCGTCAGGGAAAAGATCAGTTCTTCACAAGAACCAATCACAATGAGACAGATATAAACACATATAAAATTATACACCAAACAGAAGGTTTTATTTAAATCTTATTCCATTCATTTCTTTTATCATTGAAATTTACACAAGTGATGTGAATATATTTAAACACAGATATGTGATGTTATTTCTAAAGTCAAAGAGATTTTACGATAATCAAAGTGAATTCTTTTCTCACATCCTGATTTTTTTTGTTCCCTAAAGATAATTATAACTATGTTGTTCCCTAAAGATAATTACTGAATACCTTTATACCTGGTACGGCCAGACTCAGATTGTCCTCTTTCACTTTGATTTCATTACTTTAAATGCCAAAAATGCTGTGCCATGTAAGCATATGGCAGGAAGAATCTAATAAAATCATCTCTGTCTTTTTGCAGAGACTTGGATGTTGGGTTTACTTTTACCGCAAAATAAATGTATTGAATTAAGACACTGGCTGTGATCCTTGGTGTAACACGGGGTCTCTCCACCCTTTCTCTTCCAAATTTAGTAATTTCCTACAAATTCACTGTTTTATAAATTCACAAAGGGCCTAATATTGCTTTTCTCAAATATGTTTTCCACCCCCTTAGGGATATTGACAAAGTATTTAAAATTGTTTCTTGCAGTTCTAGCCAATGCTGATGAAGTGAGAAATTCAGCAAAACACCAGGAGCATTTTTCAAGTATTTTCATACATGCCCTGCCACTAAATTTTTTACTTGTACTTCAAAAATTGACTTTACTGTATAAATTGAAGAATATTATAATGCCTAACTATTTATAATGCCTTGAATCTCATATCTAATGCCTAGGCTGGTAAATACAAAAACCCAAAATAAGTCAGCTTTGCTTTTAAATTTTCATTATAAATTTGCCTCTGTGTTTAAAAACATACCCAGTTCAGAGAAAAATTTAATCTTTGCAGAATGTTCTTACTGTTTCAGAAGTCTCAGAAAGTTGCAGCTATACATTGATTACTTGGTGAAGCACTGGTTTAAAATGTAGATTATAGGTTCTGGTTCCAGATACAATGATTTAGAAGTTCTATGGGGGCCTGGAATCTGCATTTCTGACAGATGTAGTTTTATGACTATACTTTGACACCGGCATTATGACCAAGTTCCTGCCACATCAAGAACCAAATGCCCATTCTCAATTCTAACTCATCATAAAAAGTTGGAAATGTTTATGCACTGATGGACTTGAATTTCTATCAATTTAAGGAAGCAAGTAATTTATAATTAGTATTCATTGTATTAGAATTTCATTTAAGCAAAGAAACAGTTTTTTCCCCCTGCAAAATGTTCACAGTGAATAAAAACAATGTGTGAATGTAGTTTCACTTGCAGGGCCTGCCAGTCATGACTGCTGTCCCATCTGCACACAGTCTGGTGCAGGGTTTCCGTATGAGAAATTTACTAGGAGTATGCTCATCTATTAAATATGTTTAAGCTAGATGCCTGAGAGAGTAAAAATTCAAATAATGCTAAATTTAAGACCATTTCATATCATAATCTATAAAATGACTAAACTCTTAAAAATACTGATGCCATTTGAACAGAACAATATGCAATATAACATCCACTGGTGAATTCCTACCATCTTGTCTACTGAAACTCTATATAGTTTTTAATGTTTCTTTTGTTTTTATTTTGTATTCTCTTTAATGGTTTGATCAATCTTGCAATCTTACATCTGGTAATCTGAGCAACTTTGGTGAAGACAACAATATGTAATGTAACAACCACTGTCAATTCCTATCATTGTGTTCTGAAACCCTGTATCTTTTTGCTTTGCTTTGTTTTTGTCTACATTGTTGGTATTTGGCTACTGTTTTTTTTTTTTTATTATTCTCTTTAAAACAAAAAATACTGATGCCCTCTCACTAGCAAATGTTTACTTTTTAATTAGCTAGGCTTTGATTTCTAGTACCCCATTCACACTTTATTCAACTATATTATTGTAAGCAGAAAGCTTTCATCTTGCATCAAGTTCTTAAACTACCAATTTCTCAATGTGTTTTCATTATATACAGTTCTATTAATGATTCAGCAACAGAAAGGAGTTTCTTATTTTAAAAAATTGCAAAAGCAAGTAAAATCAACAAAATTCAAAAGTTCAAACATTTAACTCTTTTTTAAGGATCTCTTTTCATCTCAAGATTGCAGCTTTTTAAAAAACTTAATAGGCTTCATTTTTAAAAGCATTATTCAACAAATAAGGACAAAACTAAACTTTTGAAAATTAAAGAAAAAGACCTGAATGTCAGTTCCCTAACACAACTTCATATGCTTCTGCTGAGTTTTCCTGCCACCTTTCTTTATAGTATCCAGCTATACACAGCATACACATAGCATTGCTCATAAATATCTTCCCCCTTGCTATAAAAAGTTTGAAATAACATGATAATTCTATATGTTTTTTGGATAACAATAGTTTCCCAGGTTTTAGAAATATCCAGGACAAGCTTTCCACAAACACCACTCATACATACTGTGGTGGATCTGCTTTTGATCAAGTTAATTGCAAAGTACTACACGGAGTATTATGCCATTCTGCAACACATAAACTGTTTGTCTTAGGGGTGAGAATGGTGCACTGTCAAATACTACTTTCTCATTTTTGAAGTATCCAAATCTGATGTATTTTATTTACTGCTAGGGAAAAAAAAAACACCTATTGTTATCATCATGTAGAGCTCCTGCCAATGCTAAGCACATTTTACAGAATATCTCCTTTAATCCTAATAACTTTTTGATGTAGGTATTGTCACCACCTATTTAGGAAGAAGCCAGTATATCAGTGTCTTCTCCAAGGTCACACTACTAGTAAGTGGTAAAACTGCCAGGTAAAACCCAATCTATCTAATATTAAGTCCCAGGTCTCTTAAGACCACCTTCATACTACAATGCTGTGCCATGCACTGAATTTTTCTTCCTTCTACTATTTTAAAACACCTGCCCATTACACTTGCTGAATGGTGATTCAGAGCATATGCTTTAAAAATCATTCAACAAATTCACCCAGTGCTTATAGGGTGCCTGCTTGGTGCCACATATTGTGCTCAGCCTTATCATTCCCCTTAAGAGGCTTACGTCCAAGGCACAGAGGGTGCTTACAAGCAAGAGAGTGACTTTTTTTAAAAGCCATGTGAAGCCTGGACATTGTCCACTATCGGCTGCTGAGATTGACAGTAAACAGAAGCTCATACTGAGGCCCACAAGCAGCTATAAGTAACCCCAAGAAAGAAACTGTTCACATTGGTCACTCTGAACCTTTCACAGCACAAATTATAAAACTGGAATTTTTTGGCTCAGCAAATACAAATACTAAAAATGCAACAAATTTTGGGAAATTTGGAGAAAAAAAACTGAAAAGTCTTTTCATTGTTATACCAGTAGCGTCACCCTCCAAATCCCAAGTGGCTATTTGAACCCAACTGTTTACTCCCTTGAGTTGGCTCTTGTCAACTCAAATGGTAGAGATATCCCAAGTTCCAATAAATACAAGGTTCTTTTTACCACTGCCAGAAGCTCTGGAGGAGGAGGGCAGGAGGTTTTTTTCTAATCATGAGCCAAAGTTTTAACAGAGAGGCAGTATTCTCCAGGGTCCAGCAAAGCAGTGACAGGGAATCAAGTTCAGAGAACACTAAGCAAACAGGCCCATATAGGTGGCCCACAGTCACAAATGTCTCCTTGTCCTCCCATTGCTAACCTTTGACAATTCTGTGCTTTTCTTTAATGAGAGGACTGAAGGGAGCACCAAGACGGTGGAGTGGTAAGCAGCAGAGTAAGAGCTTCTTTGGAGTTGCTGTCCAGACACTGGAATATAGCAATTTGAGGAAGAAAAGGAGGGAAGTGAGTCTCCTGGACCTAGGGAAGACTGAAGCCCACAGACAGAGTAAAGAGAGAAACTTCAGTGAAGAGGAAGGGGTAGCCTGCAGCACCTTCTCCCTGAGATAGGACTCGCTGTGCAAAAGGAGCAGTTCAAACCTACAACATATGGTGACTGCTGGCAGCCCCAGAGGCCTCTGTGGAGAGACACAGCAATGGAGGGGAACAATGGATGTGAAGGACTGCACTAGCCAGCAGTGAATGCTGGGGGCTCAGTCATTCCACATGAGAGAGCAATTGGCCAGGAGCCATCTTGGAGAGGGGCAGGCCTAGCTCAGAACTCAGAGAGGCTGCTGGCTTCATCTAGTGGCTCCCAGCTGGGCTCAGGCCCACAGAAGGTATGCTGATGGCTGCACGCCAAATGAGTCTGGTCTTGGCCAGAAGGTGCAGGCTCAATGAGATTATCCACTACCCTGCCAAAAAGCTACTGCTGGCTTGCTAGGATAGATCAGGACTCTGTCTGAACATGTTGTCTACCAGTGACAGCAGAGACAAACCTGGAAGTGGACCTCAATCTCTCTTTCTCTCTCTCTCCCTCCTCTCATTTTTTGTTGCTGTGGTGGTGGTTTCACCTTTGTTTTTTTTTTTGTTTTTTCTCCTTAATTGTTGGATCTTGTTTTTATATGAGTGTGAACATGGTTTCTAGCCTCTTTATGGTTGTGGCTCTGTTCTGTTCTCCTTTTTATCTCTTCTTTCTCTCTTTCCCTCCAGTCTTCTGCACCAGTTTCCCAAAGATAGTGTGATCCCCCCTTGTCCTCCAGCCTTACTTCTAATCTCTTCTTCTTCTTCCACTTCTCTATTTTCTCCCTAACCCATTTTAAATTTTAAACTTTGAGGGGAAAATTGACCTATTAAGGACTTGTATACTTCATTTAATTTTCTGGCTTGTTTTAGATTTTGTTATATAACCACAAATCTACAGTTATGATTTATCTGTATGATAAAAGGTGGAAAATTAATGGTCAGCTCAGTTTCTCATTTTCTAGGCTGTGTTTGACACTATTGTCATTGCTGATGGTACCACTATAGCCAAATGTGACATAATTATCCTAAACAGCTGTTCTTCCTGATATTACAAGACTGAGATTGACTAAGAGTCACAGAAATTTCTGTGGCACAGTGGCAAAAAAAGCAGGGACTGGGCTGAACAGGCAGCAATTTCTCATCCCCAACAAACTGAAGACATAGCATTCTGCAACAGACTCAGAATCCAAAACCAGCCACACCTGGAAGATACCTCTGAGTAGTCATTTCCTAAGGGTTCTAAATACTAGCAATAAAGTAACACACCATAGGCACTTTACAAGCATCACCCCAGAAATTAAACTTGAAAATGAGAACACATTTAAACAAGATGTAACCCCAGACCTTCAGTTCACCAAAGGCAATCCCAGGGGCAATGAGGTGAGACAATCCAAAAGCCACCCACCTGGCCTCTCTGAAGTGGTAACAACAAAGCAATTGAATGAGGCTCTAGAGAACATCAAATCAGAAATAATTTCTCAGATAACTGCAACGATGGTGACCACAATGAAAACCATGCTTAGTGACTCTACAGCAGATTTAATATGAGGACTGCTGCCTCTCTCTACCCATGCTTCTTTCTAGCCATGCCTTCATCTTCCCTCAGAGGCACAATGACAAAGACTGTAAGCTTATCTTCAAATAACAGCTCTGCCACTTACTAGCTATGTGACCTTGGGCAAATTACTACTGCTTCTTCCTCTATAAAATGATAAACAGCATTCACCTCCTGTGGGACTATAAGGCTTCACTGGGATGATATATGTAAAGTGCTTACAAGCACCTGGCATGGTAGGAGGGTTTGAGAAATGGCAGCTGTTCCTCAGGACACTTCTGGCTTAGACTATTCTTTATCCCTTATAGATAACAGCTTCTATATCATTTATTCTTCCACAAGCCACGTATCACTGTCTGATGGTGAGTCTGAATACTCTGCATTCAGGTACTTGCTCTGTTTGTCACAGTCCTCCCCTTTTTGTATGATGGTCAACAATATGTTTGGAAGTTTTTTGTTTTATTTTTGTTGATTTTTTTTATGGTTTAATATTTCTAAGAGGGAACCTCTGAAAGGCTCAGGATTAAGAAACCACACTTACTCAAAACTATCCCAGTACCTTACATGGTGAAAAGTATTTAATAAAAATGACTGCTGGGTTTATTTTCTTGTAAGAGATCCTGGAAATGGTCTAGTTTAACACCTTCATTAGATAAATGAAAAATCAATTCAAGTAGAAAAGGAAAAGCCCACCTTCCAGATCAGAGTGAGCGTAGGACCTGGACAGAAATGAAACAATAGCTTCCATCCACCAGTGCCATACTCTTTCCCACAAAGGATGCAGCCCTGATTCTAACCCAGTGGACCAGCTTCACTCTTCTACACAAGAGATGGGAGAATGTCATGTTTGAAGAAGAGCAAAACTCTTTATTTACTGCAAATATTCTTTCTGAATTTTAACACAGTATCTTAGATGTCATAAAAAGGCAATGAATAGGTTGTTGATTTGATTTTACATAAAAAGCAAAGTAATACCAAGAAATAAACCCTTGCTCTGGGAATTTCTTCTATATACAAACATCTGCCATTCACGAAGAATTAATGGATGTTCTGGATAATGAAATATACTGATTAGTTAAGAAGTCCAACTTTTAAAGAATGAAAAAATCATGAAATGAAACATGCTAACATCCTTTATATAGCGTATTTTTATATAGGCTAAAAGGCATTTAGACAGCATTACTTCGGGCATTAACGACAATGATTCTGGATTAAGCCACCTATCTCACTTTTTAGGACAGCTCTAGGTTCAAATTTTCCATCTCTTCATACCAATAATTAAAATTCTCCCCACATTTCAATTTTTCAGAAGTCCATAAATGAATAAATCAAGTCAGTAAGCATTATAAATAAAAATAAACACAAGTCATAACTCACTGAAAAACCACAAAGTCCAGGCTGACAGGCTTATCTGCAGAAGCCTGCACACACGAAACAGAAGGGATCGTGTCTACTACCACACATGGGCATGGGCTTGAAGGAGCTCCCACTGTGCAGCAAATGTGGCAAAAGTTTAGCATGAGCAGCAATGCAAATTTCACAGCCAGAACTGTGAATTACCCATATTCATAAGAAAGAACCAAATGGCAAGAAAGGTGCATACCACAGATTTCTTTTTTAAAAAACTTAACTTCAGGTAGGAGGGCGGGGCAAGGAGGGGATGGGAGTTGAAACGATCGAAATGTATTATATACATGTACAAACCTGTCACAATGAAACCAACTAATCCGTACACCAATGAAGAGAGTGGAGAAAATAAAAATATAAATTTAAAAGGAAAAATATCAACTTTAAAGTAATAAATATGAAAAGCAAAAACAAAAATACTTTCTAGGTACAATATTCTGAGGTCAGAAAACCCTGAATCTAAATTCCTACACTTTCAAGCTGAGGATACAGCTCAGCGGCATGGCATCTGCCTGGCCAGTGCAAGGTCGTGAGCTCAATTCCCAGTACCAAAAAAAAATTCCTACACTTTCTGTATTATCATTAGGTTGGACCATCTCAAGCTGCCTTTTTGAAGTCAAAAACAGTCAAATGCTGGAAATATCACATTGTCCAAACTAACACATAGCATTATGAACATAAAACCTTGGTCATCAAGTCCAGCCTCAAACATAGATTCAGGAAAACCATAATTTTATAATGATTTTCTTCAATGAGTCCTGAGACAAAAAAGGTGGGGAGATTTTAGGGCTTACAATTAGCGTTAAATTACCAAAAACTACATTGACTAGAACTCTTTGTTTTCTTAGCATTTCTATTAAAGTTTTACTGTAGAATAATTTATGAGATGTCTGAGGCAGGTTGTTGGGGAAAATGACATCTAAGATTATTCTACAACATCTCTGTTGTAAAAAGAGGTGTGGCAAGTTGGAGTCTTGCTCAGGCCTAGAGAGCTGTAATATTCAGCAGTCTGGGGCAGGGAGCTGGCTCAGCTTCAAAGCTGCAAGGCCTAGGTTGGCTCTCCTTGCACCCTGAGGCACTCACTACTGGGCAAAGGCAGCATCCCTGTTCCTATCTGGGGCCCCAGCCTTGTGTTTGTGCTTCAAGCTTCCCTGCTGTGTAAAGAAACAACAAAATACTTCCATGAGGGACCTGCTGTGTGGAAGCCACAGGAAATAAAGATTTACTCTAGAGACTCCCTGCTAACCAAGAGGTGGGGGTCCATCTGAGAATCACAGTTTTCCAAGCAACTTGTTATTTTTACCAGATGTTTTCAAAGGCAGGTCTTGTGCACAGCATTTAAGAGATGTTTTTATTATTGGACTAGAAAGCACTTACCCATAAGAAGTATTGTAACGGAGCATGAACAGCCAACTCAAATTCAAACTCATGTGGGGGAAAGGAATTCCCACAGGAAGATGACTTTTAAAATTTTCTTAGGGTTTAAGAGAAATTACTCTTAAACTTGCTGGAGTAAAATCAATTCTTGGAAAATTTACCATCTAACAAAGGTGTGGGCTAAAGAGACTTCACTGGACCAGTATGGCCCAGATACAAAAAAAGGGGCCTCAGATGCACCCTCAGATCCTATAGTGACCTCTTTTGCCAATTACTCGCCCACCCACTACCCCATCTACATTTGGCTAAAGCACCCATGAGTAGAGTACGCTTTCATTCTACTCCCACTGCCAAGTACTCCCAGGCTGTGATACATGTCTGAAAATTTTTCTCTCCCTCTCCTTCCAGTCCTCATAAGCCCCTCTATCCTTGCAAAGGCTTCCATCTTCTCTAAAAAGATATTTGGGAATAAGCAGATCCCACAAAAGGATAAACGACAAATTTCCACAAACCCAACAAATCTAACTGTGGAACTGCAAGTTTACAATCTTTATCTCTTCCCTGTACATGCATACTTTTGTTGTTAATTTTTATATTTGCCTAAGGTGCTATTTTCTCCAGTGTACTTATTGCCCAGTATCAAATACCTAACTCAGAATACGAGCTTCTAGAAAGCAGTGTTTCAGCCTCGTCACATAGAGAAAGACGGATGGAGGGAAGTGCTTACCTAAAGGCATGTGCAGAAAAACGTACAAAGCCACAGGCCTGATGGCAGTGTTTGAATTCAGACTCCTTCACGCCCTAGCTACGGTCCAAGGATAATTTGTTTTGCCTCTTTGAGCGTTCTTCTACAATATGTGAAATAACACGTTCTATCCCTCACAACTATTATGATGGAATGTGATGTGCATTAAACACTGGTACAGAGAAAAATCGACTCTTGCGTCACCACTGTTGCTTCTCTGAAGCTCTGCCCACACCCTTTATAAATAGTTCCTTTACTAAAATCTCAAATTACCTTATTTAAACACGCCATATCTTTCTGCAAGTTCTCCAATACACTTAGTAAGAGACATTTTCCTTTCCTTATCTTCCCTACCTCACCTGTAATAGGACACTTTCCTCCTAAAAAACAATATGCTTCTTTTAAAAATATAACCCTTTACTCTTTTATGTTTAATTACTTCCATAATGTTTCAATTTTCAGGGCTAGCATTGTGTCTAACTTAACTTATATCTGAAGTTTTAGAATTTCTCACTGATTTATAAGGTCATAAATTCCCAAGGCTTAAAGCATTCTTAGAATATCTTTGGCTAGGTAAGGCCAGCATTTCCCCAAATGTGTTCCAAAAACCACTATTCCAGAAAAGTGACCAGGTGTGTGGTAGAAAAGATGTTCTAGAATCCAGTAAATTTGCAACATCCTTCCACAGGCACTCTCAAAGACCCCCAGTGACACATGAGGTGTCTGAAAAGCTTTGCCATGAAGAAGAAGGAGACAGAGACAGAGACAGACACAGACACAGAGAGACAGAGAGATGGAGGTAATAAAAAAAAAGAAGAGACAATCCTATTTAAACTAACTAAAAAAGTGTTTCATTCTTAGGTATCACTAACATCCAACAGAACATGTTTTCTAAAAATAAACCCAAAAGATAAAAGACGAAAGAAAAACTCACTTTCCTAAGGTTAGTCAGATGTAAATGGTAGAAATGGCTTGACCCCAGGTCTCTCTGCCCCCAAACCCCGGCCCTTATCACAGTACCAGAGTTCTCGAACTGCAGCACACACCAGAAGCACCTGCAGAGCTTGTTAAAGGGCAGACAGGCAAGCCCATCCCCAGACCTTCTACATCACTGGATCTGGTGTGCATTCCTAGCTAGTTCCCACAGGCTGCTGCTGTTGCTGCTGCTGGGAAGCCCACTGGGAGAAGCATCAAGTTACACTCACCTGCAGCAAGATGGGACGGAGAGCACCTGGCCAAGGCACAAATACATGAAAATGCCTAAATGACCATAGGTTCAATACATAACAGTTCTATACACAATAATGTTATCTAATTTCCAGTCAAACTACCCACAAAGAACTACAGAAATTGAACAGGGGGAATTATGCTAGATCTTAAAGGATAGGGAGGCCTAAAGAAAGAGAAGAACAGCAAGAGCATTCCAAATGGAAACAATAGCTCCTATTGCCCCCATGTTTGAGTCTGTAGAATGCAGCCTTTGGAGCTGGGACCAGGCCTGTATGTCTTTGGAGAGTTCTCTGGTTCACATATTTGCATATGGGTGTGCCAGCTATTCCAAAAATTCCAAGCAAAACACTTACTGAATGGAGTAGCTACTCTCCAAATAAGATGTAGAGGTGCAAAGATCTTCCTGTTCCCTTTGCATCTGTAGCTTCCCTTTCCCTGCTGCTCCCTCTGCCTGGCTGTCCGGGAACCCATCTCTAACACAGAAAACCAAGTACCAGGCTACACTTGTCATGAGGTCTGCAAGCCAACTGGTTTATGCTTTTCATAGGGCCGGAAACACCATCTTCTCTTTTCTCCTCCAACATATTTCACAAAAGCAACAAGGATATGGAAGGAGGATGAACATGGGATCTGTATAATCTAGGAGACACATAAAACCCACAAACTCAAAAATCATGTAATGATTTCTAAAAGCCACTGAGCGTGGTTCAGAAACAAGCAGAGTTAAGTGATCTTGGGATGCTGTGTTTCCAAAGCATTTGAAATGATAATACTAGCTACTACATACAAAGCTGTTGACATGCTCAGCAGTTTATACAGACTAGTGTTTTTAACCATCACTTCTACCAATAAGACAAATATTAAAATGAGGAAACTAAGCCACAGAAAGATTAAGTAACTAGCCAAGACCATAGTGTTTGAAAGTAAAAGGAGAAACTAGTTTGTAAACAAAGGCCTGTGATCTCTAGAGTTCTGCTTTTAACTCAGATAGAATGTCTATCCAGAACACATGTACAAGGTTATTTATTATACCATAGTTTTATGGGCAAAAGATTCAAACAAACAGCCTATATACATACTATCATAGGCAATTGTTTATATGTTATGGTGCATCCACTCAATGGAGAATTAGCTACAGCTGGGCATGGTGGCCGGGCCACATCTATAATCCCAGCATTCTAGAGAATTGCCAGTTGCCTGAGCAATTTGGCAAGACTTTCTCAAAATAAAAAATAAATAAATAAAAAGTGCTGGGGGAATAGCTCAGTGTAAAGGCCCTGGGTTCAATTCCCAGAATGAGAAAAGAAGGGAAGAAGGAAAGAACTAAGAGAAAAGAAACATGAAAGAAAGAGAAAGAAAAAAGCAGGCTACCCATTAGAATGAAGTAGTTCAACATGTAAGGTAGAATGATCTCCTAGATTATGGATAAGCAAAAGCAAAAACAAAAAATGTTCAAAATACTGTGGATGGCATTTGTATGAGGAAGATATACATAGACACATATTTAGAAAAGCTAAGAAAATCCTCAGGATAGTATACAAGAAAATGGTGTCCAGCACTACTTCTGAAGAAAAACACACATACAAATGAGATGGAAGATTTACTTTCCACTGGGAACTTTTTCTAATTTTTAAATTTTCCATATGTTCACTTGTCATCTATTAATCTAAAGTAAATTCAAAAACAAAACTGTTTTCCAACCTAACTTACAGTTAGGTTGATGGGTAAAGTAAAAGTAATCAGAATAGTCTCTATGACAAAAATCTTCTAATATTTCCATAGAGAGAAGTAAATAATTTCCCGTAGCTTTTCATAGTACAGATTCTAGACACTTTTTTTTTTTCAATACTGGGAATTGAACTCACGACCTTGTGTTTGCCAGGCAGGCGCTGTGCACCGCTGAGCTATATCCCCGGCCCTCACAGTACAGATTCTAAATGCTTAAAACTACTCCCTCCCTCCACAAAAAATTAATGCTGTCTACTTCTTCAAACAAGATACTTGTTTCTTTAAAAGGCAGTAGACATACAGCAGAAAAGGACTCTATAGATTATAAGGTGCACATCAATATTTGTGTATGAGGTATGTGTCAGAGATGCCAGAAATGCCCCCCAAAATAAAACAAAATAAAGATGACAGGTAACAAACTAGCATAGCCACTATGTGGCTAAAATAAAAATGGGCATGTTACCTCCATATCACTTAAAAAAAAAACTAGTCTCATGTCTTACAAAACATGCAAGGCATCTTGTCTTGCCAAATTTAAACAGGGATATATTTTTAAGCTACTATAATTAGGTCCCATTTGTCTATGAATCAGCCTTTATGAGGCAATAGCATTTAAGCCCCATCAGATGAAACATGAAACCACATCATGTCTGTTTATTATTTTGAAAAGGAGAGGCTGCCAAATTTCCTGCAACACCCAGTTCAAACACTGAAATTTGAAGGACAGAATGTCCTGTTGTCCACGTTTGAAGATAGGAATATATTTTCATCTAACACATCAGCCACAGGTTCAGCTGGCAACAGGAAGGAACTAAATTCCAGAGCTCAAAAATAGGACTTACGCATTAAAGCACCTTTCATTGCTCATATAGGATATTTATATTTTTAACCCCTTATGTTGCAGTATTTTTTTTTAAATGTCCATGTTTGTGACCAAACCTATAAACTCTTTAAAGATATCTGGCTAAGTGATGGGCAAGTGTTTTAAAGCTATTTTTTTAATGCCTGATAAAGTGCTTTCCTAATTTTCTCACAAGCAATAAAAAGTTTCAACCCCAAATGTAAAAGTAGGATAAGAAGGAGCCTTCCTATTTAGCCTGGGCTTCTTCCAAGGGAAACAGTTCTTCTGCAGGGCTCTGAAATCAAGTATCAAAATACAATAGGATCTGTTGGTCTCCAACAGAAGTCTAGCTAGAAAGAAGGCAGTAACTAAGGAGTTATAACGCGGAAGAGGTATAAAGTGGCCTCCTTAGTGAGTCAAAGAGAGCCCATTAGAGAGCTCAGGCTCAAAGCCACACTTCACAGAGAATGTTAGTCAGGAGGACGCCAGGGATGGGTGGCACGGGTGAATAAGAGTGGTAGGGGAGTTGGTACAGTAGCAGACTTGTCTCCAGATTTCTGGTATTAAAGGCTTAATATTTTCATGATGTCCATCTGCCCTCCCCAGATATGCACCTGCAGCTGCCTTTATAGCAAGAACCATGGGTTCTGGTCTCATTTTTTATATTCTGCAGTCATGTTTCCCTCACCAAACCACTTTTATCCATCCGAATGTCATTTTTCCCCTCAAATACATCACCAACAATGATAAACAGGCAGCGACGGGGTGGGGAATAATACCTGCCTAATGTCCAATGTCTCAGGAATTCTACAAGAACCAAAATGAAATACTTTCACAATTTAAAAAATTTAGCAAACATTTATATAATGTTTTCTCATGGCACGCAAGAGGTACTTTTTAATTCTTACTTTTAACTCCCCTCTGATTAGGATAGCATTATTATCACTGTGTTCACAAATAAGAAAACTAAGGCCCAAAGAAATTCAGTAACTTGTTTGTGCTTACATAACGGGTTAGGTGGAATCTGAACTTTAGCAGTCTGACTCCAGAACACGTGCTGCTATTCATTATAGCATGCAGCCCATCAACATCCACATCAGCATCGTTGTATTTCTATTAGATTATCACTACCTTTACATAAATGTCAGTTTCACAGATGAGGAAAATGAGGATCAGAGAGGTAAATCACAAACCAAGATCATAGGGCCAGCAAATGGCAGAGTCAGGATTTGTAACCAAGTCTACTGACTCTACACCTTACTCTTTTAAGCACAAAGTTAATAAACTTCAATCTACAAATATTTACCCTGCATTTACTGTGCTCTAGACTCTGTGTTCTAAAATACCTTTTTAAAAAGATAAGGGGCTGGGGATTTAGCTCAACGGCAAAAAGCACCTGCCTGGCAAGTGCAAGGTCGTGAGTTCGGTTCCCGGTACCGGAGAAAAACCAAAAAATAAAAAAATAAAAAAAATAAAAAGATAAGGTGGCAGTCCTCCCCTTCACCATCACCCCAGCTGAAAGGTTTTCCCATCACCTCCCATCCAGAGGATGGGATCAATCAGCCCCACCCACGCTCCGGAGGGCGAAGTCTTAGCCGCAAACAGCAGGTGCCCAGTGGTAGCTGATGCCAATAAGGATGATGAGGACAGAAATATCTTAAATGCTGGCCTACAGCTTCCAAAGTGAATTAGACTGCTCGGTTTCTAGGGGGAATAAGCCCACAGGGCAGAATGCTAAGCATTTCTAAAGCACTGTGAACCAGTGTAACCTCAACAAGTGGGACAGTTCTGGTACTTCATTCCTACTAATCTTTCAACTCCTAAAATAGGGTGACCTGTTCAACCTAGTTGTCCTTGAATTTTTCTGGCAGTGTCCTATCCCCAGAAACTCTTCGGACAGCCACCTTAAAGGGAAATATTAGGTTTTATTCTCTGGATGCCCACCACACCAAGTCCTTCTAGTCCAGTGCCTTGTGCCTTGTAAATAAAAGGCATGTGATGTGTCTCAGATGATTAGCTGAATGGAACAATATTTTATTATTTTTGAAGTACATTCACTGCCAATATGTGTTGCCAAGCAGCAGTCTCCAAAAGGGCTGAAAGGACTATGTGAGAATCATTTTAATTAGCACTTTCCTTGTTTGTATGCAAATGTACATTCCTAAAGTGGCTTCTTTAAAAAGCTTTCCTTAAATCAAACATCCCTCACTGTGATTTCTCTTTCAATCCTGTTCCACAGACGGTAAAGGAATAAATCTCAATACAGCCTGAGTCTTAATGATCCTGAATCAGAAATAATGGAACTGAGATGCTTTTCTCTATCGGAGTGACAAGTCTGAAATGAAAAATGTGAGGTACTTCCATGCACCAGGACAGAGCTCCTCCTTGGACTTAGTCATTCCAAAATAGGATGGGTAATTCCAGCAGAGAATTGTCCCAAAACAGACATTGCCCAAAAACTTCTGTCCCAAGTTACAGAACAGTGGACCAGCTTGGCTACCTGAGTGCCTGTGGACTGAGGATCTTTGCAGTCATCACTGACTTCTTAACCTCCTCCCTCTTCTCCCTTCCCTGAATGTTCTACTTGCTGCTCAGCAGTTGTTCTCTCTGCCAGCCCATCCCTGTCCTGTTCCTTCCTTTGGCCTCTGACCTGGGAACTGGGAGGTCTTGGTCTTGAGCCACCATGAAAGGAGAGGCCCAGTACTCCAGGAATGCTCAACACTGGTGGAGGTATGGGTGCACCCTGTCCAGCCCAGCCCAGCCCAGCCCTGGGTGGGAGTCCTGAAGAGCTGGTCCCTTGGACAGCAAGAGTGGGAATGAAAATTCAGGGTGGTTGGCAGGGCTAAACCCTGTCACGAGTCGTTAGTTCAGGCCAGCATGGTTCTACCAGGCAGCCCCGAGAGCCAGTCACAAAATTAGAAGTAGCAGGACGGTGAGAAGCAAAGCTCTTGAAAGGGCAAATGGGGAGTCACAGGTTATCTTAACTCAAAGGAAAACTCTCCTCTCCCAAAAGGGTGGGGAGGTCACAAGCCAAGAAAGTTCTGGAAAGTTGAAAGCAGAAAGCCTTTTAAAAGTCTGCAAAGCACTCCTAGCACTGGAATGCAAGCCAGGCATCTGCAAGTCTGGCCCACAAGAAGGGTAAGAGTCCAAACTGAACAAAAGACAGTAGCACTTACTGGTCAAAAGACTGACATAAAGACTAAGATCTGGGATGAGTTAAAACATGTGAGAAATGTGAATACCCTTCTGAGGACAAGAGTTTTGTTTTATGATTTGTTGCTGATTGTGTTTTAAATCTACGATCACAGCTGGGCATGGAGGGGAGGCAAGGGGGGAG
>NW_004955507.1:1773587-1848763 GCF_000276665.1 Chinchilla lanigera
TTGTTTGTAACTCTGTATTGTCTGTATTGTGCTTGTGATATGTTGTAAAATGTTGTCTGTCTGTTAATGTTTCCCTCCTTTAATCTTTAAAATAAAAAAAATTAAATTAAATTAAATTAAAAAAAAGAAAGCTATGATCACAGCAAAAAGAAAAGCAAAAAGATAGCAAGCATGCTTGAAGTGACCAATATACTGCGACAAGAGAAATCAACTCATGCTGTTTCCACACCGTCTAAGAGAGTGCTCTTTCCAGAAAGAGCAACTCTGGTAAGAGGTGAGTAAAGCAGAAGTGTGAAGCTAGAAACAGAGACACAGCCACTTTAAGTTATGTCAGGTTTTCAGGCTCAGATGAATCACATCCATGGACAGCTAAAAGAACATGCAACCACCAGTGATGAATCACTGTCAGTAATCCCCCAAAACCCTCTGAGAGGAAGAATGGTGGTGAAAGACGAGACAGTGAATAATTAACAAAAGAAACATTCTAGAAGCACACCCCGAGAAGCCTGGAGTTGGGTGTAGTAGTACATGCCTATAATCTCAAACAGGCTGAGCAACAGACAAGAAGATCCAAGTTCAAACCCAGCCTGGGCAACTCAGTGACTTGGCGAGACCCTGTCTTAAAATAAAAATCAAAAAGGGCTGCAGGTGTAACTCATTACAAAGGCCCTGGGTTCAATCCCCAGTGATCCAAGAAAGGAGACAGGGAAAGGAAGGGGAAGGGAAAGGAAAGAAGGGAAGGGGAAGAACGAGCGGCAGGAGGGAGGAGGGAGGAGGGAGGAGGGAAGAGAGGGGAGAAGGGAAAGGGGGACCAGAGGAAGAAAAATTGGCAGAAAAAATTCTAGCCTAGAGAATTAAATAGTTGAATATACAATAAAAGAATATGGTGATCACCATGAACTGATACAGGTTCACCATGAATAAGTACCAAGTTAATCAATTTCCTTCTTTTAAATTAATTTATTAGACCAATAGTTCAATGAGTATAAATTCATCTAAGCCAGACTTTAACAGAGTTCCACAACATCCTTGTAGATGCAGATGTATATCAGATGATTAAACTATCATCCCTGAAGCGTCATTATTTTCTTCAGGAATTTGGATTTAGCCCTGTTCTATACCTTTTGGTCAACAATTTGTGTCTAAAGGTGACAAAATAAGGGAGGAATCATGGCCTTGTTAGACAGCAAGAGCTGGATTTTAAAAGTGTCTCATAGTTATAACACGAGGTAGAGCTAAGAAGATGAAATTTAAGATGAATACACGTGAACTCTGCATGTTGCAGGGGGAAAGTGGGGAGGAGGCGGTACTTCAGTGGACCGTACGCTTTACATAAACCAAGAAGCTGAAGGGGCTACTACAAAAGAGCGGTAATGTCTTGGCTATATTAGGGCCCTGATCACTGTCCTCAGAGAGCTTCAGGATAGGATCCCAGTGCAGTTCTGCCACAGAACCCCTTCTAACTCTTCCATTCATAACCACAGTTCCCTGCTGCCACACTGCACGTACCCAGAGAACTGGAGGCTGGAGCCCACAGGAGGCCGCCACTTAGGATACGCCTTCAGGTCATAGCCCAGCAGTCTGGTTGCAGACATGTCAGGAAATACCCACGTTAAGGCCCGTATCTCAGTTACTTTCTCATCACCAAAACATAATGCCAGACATCCACAACTTAAAGAAGAAGTTTACTCTGGCTTACAGTTTGGAGAGGTTTCAGTCCATAGTCAGCTGGCTCCAAGGCAGGACAGCATAGCAGAGGAGCATCACACAGGAGAAACTGCTCATGGCCTGACAACGCAGGAAGCAGAGAGAGAGAGAAACCAAGGCAGGAGCAGGAAGAGATAAGCAAGGCCACACCCACAAAGATCCACCTCTTCCGGGCAGATCCCATCTCCTACCAGCAAGACAGCTGTAAACTCCATAATTCAGTCACCTTCCAGAAGTCCCACCTATGAGCGCATGAGGCTTTGATATAAACCAAAACAGCCTGCTACAGACAAAGCTGACTCTACCTCAAGACTGTCATTCTCCCTGAGTGTGGTGACGCACACCTATAATCTCAGCACTCTGGGAGGCTGAGGCACGACAGTACAAGTCTGAGCCTAGTCTAGCCAACTTGGTAATTTAGTGAGAACCTGTCTCAAAATAAAAAAAATTAAGAAAGGGATGGAGATGTAGCTCAGTGTAAAGGCCCTGGGTTCAATCTCTAGTACTACAAAATAAAGATAAAAGGATTGTCTTCTCATAACTAGCCAGCATAAGGACCACTACCAGCAGGCAGTGGAGGAATGTCAGAAGCACTGGAAGTTTGATGACACCTTTCTTACCCAGTGACCTGTGACTGACAAGCTGCAAGCTCTTGGATGGAAACACATGGCTGGAACTCCTTCGCTCATCAGTCAAACAAGTATCTTTGGAGTTATTTTTTCCAAGGAAGGGGACGTCCCCGAAGGAAATAAGTAAATGGCAAGTATAGAATATAGCAAATCAAAACATTTCCTGAAACAGTGCAAATCCTTGCCTTCTTGTACTTCTAGCTCAATGCCTGGAACTCAAGACCAGCCAAGGGAGGATCAGAGGGTCCTTTGTGGCTAGAAGCCAAGAAGATCCAAAGTGGCTTCAGAAATCCCTAAAGATGCTGAACTTCTTCCAAGCCACATAATTTCTGAGCTAAAAGAGACTTTGTACATCTTGTAGTTCTTATATATCAAAAAAGTGAGGGAAATACCGAACCTCCCAGGTGAGCCGGTGTTGCAGAGCTCCTTAAAGTAGTAAAAGAAATGAAATGAAACAAAGTGATGGTAGCAGTCCTTATGGTCCTGCTGGTAGTGGTCCTTATGCTGGCTAGTTATGAGAAGACAA
The DNA here is from genome assembly GCF_000276665.1 of Chinchilla lanigera. Classification (NCBI taxonomy): domain Eukaryota; kingdom Metazoa; phylum Chordata; class Mammalia; order Rodentia; family Chinchillidae; genus Chinchilla; species Chinchilla lanigera. The sequence continues at coordinate 1,776,450 of NW_004955507.1, forward strand.
TCCTTTTATCTTTAAGAAAAAGAAATAAAATGAAAGAAATGAAAGAAATGAAATGAAACAAAGTGCAAAGGGCTTAAAGACTGGTCTCCAAAGTTCTTTTCCCAGAACAGGCAATTTTATCCGTGTTCTATATAGTTAGCTAACAGAAAAGCCCAAAGATTCACACCTGTCACTCCCAACCGCAAGGCTCAGTCCCTGCGTACTTCAGACTAAGGGTATTAGGGAGGGAGCGCAGATGATTCGCAGTGATCTGGAACCAAACTCATAAGACTGCGTCACCCATGGACAGATGGTAAAGGAAGGAGCCACATCTCACTCTCGGTCATGCTTACAATTTAACACTAAACAAACTATTCTAAAGACAAGTGCTTTGGTGGCAGAAAACATATAAATAAGCATTTCTAGACGCCCCCACCTTGTGTATCCATAACGGGTCTAGAAACCAAGATTCACTTTTTTAAAAAAAACTAACACAAAATTGTTCAGACAAGTCCTCCCCTAATCCTATGGCTTCCCTTTTCCAATGCTCTTCCAGTTCTGCTCCGCCCAAGAAGGAAACTTCCATTTTCCGCTACTGGAGACAGGAGTAGCAATGACAGCAGCCAGAAAGGGACAGGACTGAATATCTGAAACCACAAACTCTGAATCTGCAATTCCTCTATTTACTTAGAAACAGTTGCTGATGCTCAGCCTGCCAAAGATAAACTAAGACAAACCCGGAAAGGGAAGGGGAAGCAGTGAGGTAAGGGCTGTTATAAACCTGGCACCAGACAAAGGAAAAGCTCCTTGTGTTGTCAGGACAGTTTTCCTCCCCAGGAGAAAAGCTAGACAATGTAACACTGTGAATAGTGACATTAAGCTACAGTCAGGCACTACGCAGAGAAGCCGCCATCTTCACACACTTAAAAGACACAATTAGAGTCCATGGTGGGGTAATAGAAAGAACATGGCATTGGAGTCAGAAGAGATGAAATCTGAGCTCTTGCCCTACGTGGAACATGCTGTATGATGTCAGATGAGACCCAGTTCTCTGTGGACTATAAGGTGAATGAGTAAGAGTAACTGACCTTATAATTTTTTTGTAGTTCTTTTTCTTTTCTGCACCTCCCCCCACCCGTGCCTCAGTACAGGAGACTGAACTCAGGAAAGTACTTGTCTTCCTTTGTTTTCTTTTTGAGACAGGGTCTCACTAAGTCACCCACACTGGGATGGAACTTGTGCTCTTCCTGCCTTAGTCCCCCAGAGCGCTGGGATTACAGTTGTGCACCACTATGCCCAGCTGTTTTCTTCTAGTTCTACCATTCTGTTATACTGCTAACAGTATAGCGAAGAAGTTATGCATCTATTCAGTAAGCACTTACTGAACATTTTGTGTGCTGGGTGCTCTGCTAGGTACCAGGGAGATCTTGCTACCGAGAAACCTTCAACCCACAAATGCCAGAGACCCATAAACAAGTCCCTAAACACAGAAAGAGATGTGTGTAAACAGGACGAAGGAACCCAACACAGAATAGATTAGAGCAGAGTCGAAAACAGCTTCTCCGGAGTGATGCCTGGGCTTACACTTTAAGTAGAAGGTTTTCAGGCCAAAAAAGAGGAAGAAAAGCAAGCATATCCCAAAGCACTCAAGAACAGCCAACAGAACATGCATGATAGGAGGAGCTCTGAGAGATACAGTGCCTTATAAGCCATACTAACAGCTTCTGCCCAACATTCCTCAGCTCTTCATTTCTCCCGCTGTTCCTCTCAACAGCTCCCTACATGGCCTCACTGTGAGGATCAGAAGCAGCTCCTGCACCAAGTCTGCTTATGTCAACAACCCAGCAACTACCCAGCCCCTGCCCCCGCCAGACCTCTCCTTTTGTCAGAGTCTCATCTGGCTCCACCTGTCGCACTGCACAGCCTGTCCTTGCTTGCTGACAGGAGGCTTCCTCTCAGGCACCCAGCATAAGGACCACTCTTGTTTCCACTCTTGTTCAGCTTATGGTGTCCAACCACTGTCAGCTGTTCTAAATAGTTTCCATCTTCCTCAAAGCCACAACCACAGCCCACCCACCCTACTCTCACACTCAGTAGATGATCCCCACCTCCTCTGTTCTTGGGAATGACTATCCAGCACAACTCCCATAGCAACCTTCCTGCCCACCTGTCCTAAGTTCCTTCCTAAATAGCCCAGACAGAGCCATGAGGATCTCTGTCTACAACATAGCAGACAGTAAAGAAAAAGACTGTTAAGAAAAAGAAATTGCAGTCAACAACCAAGGCAGGTTATTGGTCCATGCAAGTAAATGGTATCTGAAATCAGCACACTTAAATGGAATAGAGGATATGGATACACTCCACACACCAAAAGGCACTAAGCAAATACTACTAGTTACTCCGTAAGTGTTGGCTGCATAAGAGAGTAAACAAATTGATGAATCTGATGTTTAAGAGGCAATCTAAAGAGATACAAAAACCAGTATTATCAGGTATGTGAACCAAGAATGTTGCTTAGGATTCTGCCAAGCACATCCTTTCTAAAAGATAATGCAGAGTCTTTGTAAACCTGACCTCTGGCCCCTGTTTTGCTCCTATCCACACAAAGCATTTAATGCCAACCCAAAAAGCACTGAGTCATGTTAGTGTCATTTATTTTAGAAATGATTTCCTAAAATATAGTGCATTTGGTATAAAATATACACACAACAGGTTTAACATACTGCATATGTAATATACTACATTGCATGGTATATACCGTATATACATTTCTCCCATGCTTTAAGTGCCATTACAAGCCCTCAGCCCATGACTGTTGACAAAGGCCAATAACACTCAACAGCCTCTGTTTACCTCCTGTATTGAGCATGTTCCACAACACATAACATTTACTAAAGCTTCTCTACTTATTTTTTGTCCTGACCAACAATTATGACTTATCCTGGTGGAGAAAAGGTATAACACTGGATTTGAACCTGCCACAAAGCAGTGAAGGAAAAGTAATGCCCAAAGTTGTAAAAATTCAAATATTAGTGTTGGTCAAGTTTTAAAGTCTTATGAGCACCACTGAATATGTCAGCCTGTAGACTTCTACAGATCTACACAGAATCCCAGGAAGATAATAGATAAATAAATAACCTCCTGTCTAGTCCACCACCTACTACAAAATATCTTTCTGAGGCTGCTACATTAGGTTTATATTGTGGGTTGGTCAGTACATAACTTACTCTATTTAGTTTTTTTTTTTTTTTAAGTTTATTACAGGTAGCCATGGGGAATAAACAAGGATATCATTGCAACTGTTCTTCTAACTATACCAAAGACATAATGAAGCCAGAGTTCTAGGTTTCCCCAAACTTGTCCCCAACACTGAGTTGTGCGTTGCATGTGAACAATGGAATTCTAAACTCTTAGAGTAACATTTTATATGAGTAACAGTTGAATCCCAGGGAGGACTGGTTTTTCTAGGGTAGGTAGGAGTCAGGGGCTGGCAGGTGCCCAAGTTAAGAATTCTACTCTCTTCATGACCTATCAAATATACCAAAAGTCTTATGAGCTCTTATCCCAAAACCAAGAAGCTAAAAATGATAGTGGATGGGCCGGGAATAGAGCTCAGAGGCATAAGCGCCTGCCTGAAAAATGATAGTGGATGAGAAGCTGTTTTCATCCATCCTTCTTAGTATTTAGTTCTCAGAAATTTTCAAGAATGATTATGATAGGGAAAAGAAACAGAAAGTGTGAATCACTCTAGCTCATAAAGTAGGAATAATTTGGATGAAGTTTACATGGTTTTTCAAGTTTGAGTTGGTTTGTTGGCTGTTCTTGTGAAATTCCTTTTCTATAATCTACCTTTGAAAGTATACAGCCAAAAAAAGTTACAACTCTTAGTCTCATTAAAACATTGGAGGCAGCAATAGGTACAAGGTATTGCTGAATAGGAGGGAAAACTAAGTTCTATAGCACAGTAAGACAACATGTTTGACAGTAATTAATTGAATATTTCAAAATACCCACCACGGAATGTTTTGAATGTTCCCAAATAAAGAACTGATGAATATCTAAAGTGACAGATAAACCCAATGGTGCTGATCTGATTATTACATACATCTATGAAATATCATACTGTACTCCAAATTTATGTACAAATTACTATCATCACTTAAAATAAAAATATATTTTTAGAAGTTTATACTGTGTTCCTAGTTTTATATTTTTGCCTATTTACTATAACGACGGGGAGCGGGGGGGGGGACAAAGAACAGTTCAACCCTTGTAAGTTCAGTAGTTCAGCTCTATTTGAGAGACAAAGAATTGGAAATATTTAGGAACAAATGTAATTAATAAATTTATATACAGTATAAATGTTCCCAACATGGTAATTTTATGAGAAAATCACATTATGCAGAGTACTTTATATGTCTCAAAACTAATAAAATGACTTGATATTTGTGAATAATACTTTTTTAAAAATCATTGTTTTCTTAGTTAGAAATGCACAAATCTCTTTAAAGAAAAAACATACTCATTTAGCCTACTGCCCCAACTATTTTTCTCCCTGATAGTTTAAAGTTAGCTTCCCTATTGAAAAAAAGAGATACTAAAATGTTTTTCTTAAACCTCAAGGCTTTTTTATTTTTCAAGGTAAGTTCGCTAAACTGAAACAGTATTGCAAGGGTTACAAAACCGAAACTTTGAGAGGTACAAACAGGTCACAATCGGGTACAGGGACTGCAGCAAACTGGACACAGGTGCTATTTCACTCCCGCGCATCGCCCCACACAGAAGTCTGTTCCAGCAGTACCAGAAGTTCTAGTTTTTCAAGAATAGCTAAAGACAATGATGTGAAATTCTCTAATTTCTAAAGTTCTGGTCCCTACTTTGAAAACCTTTAAAATACTGATGTTTGTGGGCAACTAGTTTGGAACTTACACAAGGGACAATATGTTAAAAGTATGATGAACTCAGGGAACAAATGTTATGTCCAGAAACATGAATTCTGTTGGAAAATAAAGGTTGTTCCACTCTCTCTGTCTCTTGTCTCTGTCTCTGTCTCTCTCGGCCAGGGAGAACATATCAGCTTTTTCTCGGCCAGAGAAGGGACCTGAAGAGGTAATAAACCAACCCGAGAAAATATGACATTGTCTGCTACAAAACAAAAAGCGTGAAGGTACCTTTGTTTCCTTTTTAAACTAAAGCACAACGAATCCTTCATGCCTAGCTTCTGACTCCATGTTGGGACAATTTTGCAAACTACAAATTGCAGATGTTAAGTTGCGTTAAACTTAATGTCCTCTAATCTTTATCTAATCAGAAATGCCATCTTAGAGCCGGTGCTTGCTGCACAGAAGCACCCACTTTTAGAATGGCGTGTGTGACTAAGCATGGTATCTGAGCAGAGGAGTTCCACCTCCTAAAGCTGTGAAAGTGTTATATACGAAAATCACATATGTGCACATGCACCTTAAAGAGGTTCCCAGCCTCTCCCCCATCAAGCCCTAAGAATCAATTCCTAACAGATTATAATAGCGAAAGTTAAAGTATGTGAATTCAACAAGTACCCGTAATAGTTGTTTTTTTTCAAGCATGCCTCTGCAGAAGTCTTTTTTTTTTTTTTTGATCATGCCATAATCAGCAGCCCAGAGATCGTCTCTGAGTGGGGAAAACACTGAGTCATCTCTATGTTGATAAGGAGGCTACAGAATGAGAGCACTGCTGTGAAGTAGGCATCAGATGTTGCCTTGTCTAAATTAGGCCCTGGAACAATCAAAATGATTTCTTTCATCCAATGACGTACAATAATCACTGGTGATGATGTCAATCTCCTTCTTTTAGTGTCAACCTCAAGCACAATCTAATGTTAACCTCTCCAAACCATAAAAAAAGGAAAGGCAAAAGAAATTCCTTCCTATTTGTATTCATAATAGTCATTATAAGTAGAGGAAAAGGACAAAATATCTGGTTTTTACACATGGCCAGCAAATGTGATACTATTTCCTATGTGTTTAAAAAATGCAAAATTAAATACGTAAATCACTTATAGAAACACCAACACCTAAGAATATCACTGCTGCATAAAATGAGTATCATGGATATCGTGTCTTTGTAGGACATAACAACTCTGGCCAAAAAGTGGCCTTGCAAACCTTTGGTAACAAAAAGTAAGATGGCAGCCCAAAAGAGCCTAACAGCAGTGTGACGGTGGGCACCAGGCCCATTAACAATTTATGCAAATTCCATTTTGAGCATTTTCCCACTATAGGCTGAGATTCTTCAGACAAGGAATCTGAGTTTGGGTTCTTTTTAATTTGCCTGAACTCTGAGGTTAGAAACTATCAACCACAATGAGTTCCAAATCTCATGTTCTGCTCCACAATATAATATAAGTACTCTAAAGAGCAGCACTGAAATAAATGCTTAACTGAAATGGCCTAATTTGTGGGTGTGCTCATGGCAACTAATCTCATTTAAAATCTTTATTTGTAAAAAAAAAATCCTTATTTGTGTAAAATAGCTGAATAAAATATTGACCAGAAACAGCCTTAAATTCTTTCAGAAACAAAAGAAGGAAAGAAAGAAACTGGCCTGACTGACATATTCTCAAACATTCAAAACTACACAACTCAAATTAAAGAACCTTAGTCCTAAATTGCAAAGAATATGAAGCCACAGGCAAAATAAAGAGAAGGGACACTCTGAACGGGCAATGAACGCAATCAAAATTCACATTTGTTGAGCAAGAAGAGTTATATTCCAAATGGTAAGGAAATTTAAAATTCTTCTAGATCATCATTTAAGAGTAAAAGAGACTATAATCCCAGCACTCTGGAGGCTGAAGCAGAAGGATGGCTGTGAGTTCGAGGCCAGCCTGGGCTACAAAGTGAGTTCAAATCCAGCCCAAACTCCATAGCGAAACCCTGTCTCAAAAAGATGGAGAAGAAAAAAAAAAAAAAAGTAAATGATACTATCATTACCTTTTCTAAAGGTAATATACACAATACAAAAAATTTCAAGCACAAGTAGTTGGAAAAAGACAAAATATCTTGTTTTACACTTAGCCGACAAATGTGATACAACTTCCTGTTGTTCAAAAAGTGCAAATCAAATATATGGCTCTTCTTCTCACACCATTGTTCTACTTACATGGCTGCTAATTCAGGCATCTCCTCCTGAAATGGTCTCTAAGTGTATATGCCAATGAGCTGTTCTGCAGCTTCTGTTTTATTTTGTTTTGTTTTCTTAACTTAAAAGGTGTGCTACCATTTTTTAAATGCCCCTTGTTTTAAGTCTCCAGGTACACGGATGGTCACATCCTTTCGTTCAGTTCCCAAAATTACTCATTGAAGAAGGAAACAGTTATTAGAAATGCTCCCCCTAAAACTGCCAGTAAGTTTCATTCTTTAAATTTTTATTTAGCTTCTCCTCTGTGAGAAAAGAAGACAAAAGAAACCTAGAGCTGAGGTCAATTGTCATGAATCGCATTCCACTGAAACCTTCCTTCTACCGTAAACCCACTGGTGATAGACATAAAACACTACACAACCGATGCTCATTTTTCAGAGAGTAGATGCTCCAGAACGACCACTCATTACTGTTTCACTGAAAAGCACATGTAAAAGCAAGTCAGGGCTGCTCGTTGGGCAAGGAATTTGAAACAGCCCATTTTAGAGTGTGCTTATCATTCCCATCCTCGGTGTTGCACTGGTTTCCCATTCCTTTGTCATCATTTCTACAAAGCGCCTGAGGAGCCCAGCTAGAGTGGGGAAAGGCAAATGTTTCCAAAGAAGACTATCGTGAGGATCTCTAAGAGACTGTGGGGCTCAGCTGAAAGGTTCACAAATGCAGTCAGAGGAAGGAAGTATGAAGGACTTTGAGCTGATAATGATGAGGAACAGATAAGACTTCTGGAGACAACAAGACTAATAAAAAAACTAACCAGGAAGCCTGAAGGGGGGAAGAAGCTAGGCCCTATGAAAAACTGCAGAAAGCTCAGTAGGACAATTGGTCTGCCCAAGGACAAAACCAGCACAGCCATATTTTACACCAGAAGCTCAGATATAGAGGAAAATGCATAGGATTAAGAACTGATTCTTCTCTGATCAGTCAACAGTGGTTGAGGGTTATGCATGGTACCTGAAATGTACACATCTACCACAACTGCCATTGTATTGAGGGAGGGCTTGGGGGTGTTTCTGCTTTTTACCTTACAGCATTCACCCTTGATATTTTTAAGATATTCTAAATATGTCCTACATGCACCACTATAAAGTATGAAACATTGTGCCTGTCTGACCTTCCCCATAGAATTGTATCCCATCTAACTCTTACTGCAAATATTCAGATGTGGTTTTCACTTAATAAACCTTCAGTTGATGAACTTTTGGATGATATAATTATAGGATGAAAAAACTCTGAAATCTATGAACTGCAAATTAAACTTAGCCATTAAAATACCTTGTAAAAGTTCCAGCCCATAAAGAACAATGCAGTTTACAGGTTATGGGCAAAGGATGCTAGTCTTTCTGTTTGCCAGCCAAAGACACAGACACATGCCTACTGCACAGATGCCATCTGTAATTCTAAAACTAATTTTCTTGATATGGAGGAATCAAAGTACTTCAAATTTTTTATATAAAGTGAGGCCATGTTCCTACTTTTACATCATATTGTCTCATTTTGTATAATTCATATTTGCATAAAATGAAATCACACCATGTTCATTAGTATGTGTCTTCATTTATCTGGAAAATCTACCCTTCCCTTTCCTTCTTTTTCTGTCAAAATTCTACACATCTCCTCCTTTCTCTCCCTAAATGATCTTACCTAACCTCATAGCTTTAAATAACATCTCTGTGCTGATGACTCTCAAGCATACTATTTCTAGCCCCAGTGAACATTACATTACATGTCTATGAGACCACTAATGGGCATCACAAAATGAACAGAACTCAAACAGAAATCTGATGGGCACTCATCAGATGCAAGGTATTCTAAGAGCTACAGCAGAGAATGAGACTAACAAAGATCCCAGTCCCCATGAAGCTCACATGCTTATTTGTTATCCTCACTAAAGCCTAAGCTCCAGAGAGGCATGGACACAAAGTCCATCTTGTGGCCAATGAATCCTGAGTGCCCAGGGCAGGATATTGGCATGAAGCAAGCATTAACACATCTGCTGAACAGATGAACCGTCCTGTCACACGCAGCCCTCTGCTTCCCTGGGAACACCGACTACAAGTCAAGAGTTCTTCCTGCCTATCAGTTGGGATCCAGGTTGGGATCCAGAATGTCCACCGTGCCTCCTTAGAGTAGTCTGGACATTAGCCTCCATGGCTCAGCTGGGTCCCTAACTCCAGGCCTACCTGTCCTGCCACTCCTTACCACCACAGTACCCTGAGAGCTCCCCAGGTGGCCTGGCACTGGGATTTGTCCCACTGGGTCATAAGAACACCAATCCACGTGGTGGGAACTGACCATGCATTCATCATTAAACAGGCCAGTTTTTCTCTATTAAAAAACAAAAAAGTGTTGCAATTAAGGGCATGGATCATATTTTCTCCCTGGCTCATGCTACTCCTTCCCTTCAAAGTTCACATGAGACTTTCACCATCAACAAGGTATCACCTGTCCAAGTATTCACACGTAGAACTGAATACAATTTATTAAGGACATACTTTTGCCTCTTTCAACTGCCACGGAAGCAAGATGTTTACCTGATCTTATGAGTAATTATATTTATTCCAAAGAACATTTGCTAATTGTTGAAATGATCTAATCTCAAATAAAAACAAAGGTAACTATTAAAAGAAGTTAAGTCATTTTAAAAAAACTGCAACTATGGGAACAAACAATGAAAATCTCTTGAAACATTCTGGAGATCTCTGAAAATAGATACTTAAAACTCTCATTTCTAACATACAAGTATGTGAGAACAACATTCACATTTTAATATACTAGTTGACTTAGAAGTGCCCTGCTGCTTTGATTTCCTCTCTCTTGGCTTTAGCACAGAAGATGTCTACAAACACTACAGAAATAAAGGTGGGAAGCCCCAGCTGGTGGTCTGTTGAGGTCAGCTGGGTTTGGAAGATATTTCTTCCTACTTCTGGGACTCCAGCTTAAAAACTATGTTAGTTAAGTTAATAAAGTTGTAGGAGGGGCGCCCTGCTCTACATCTCAGAGCCAACTATCTGCCATTATATTTTGCCTGTATTTCATTCTCTTTGAAGTATTTTCACATATATTATCTCTTGTAGTCTTCAAACTTAAGCAGTCCTGCAATGTAAAAAGGAAAGGATACATTCCTCTGTGTGGAACCAGGAAGAGTCAAACAATTCACTTTAAATTCTACAATAAAAGTGACAGAACTCAGATATGCCTAGGCCCATCCCAGTGTCCTTTCTTCTACAAGGGAAAAGACAATGTGGTTCTCCACAAATCACACTCTACAGTCATCTAAAAATAGTTCCTCTGACTGCAGTAGATGGGAAAAAAATACATATATTCACCAATGGTTTAAAGTGCTGGGAGAGGCATTGGTCCTGGAGCTCTGGGCAGAGAGGATTCAGATTCACAAACTCATCGGATGGATGCCAACTCCTGCAATGACAAATATACAAAACACCTGCTGTGAATCACAAGCATCCTGTGGCCTTACCCCAAGGGAATCCATACAAACCAATTGCCAGGTACCCCATTTAGGCTCAAAGTCCCCATTCTGCTCATCCAGCCCAACTCCCTTTCCCACCCTCACTTCTCACAGTGGAACAATAATCCTCAGTTCACCCACTGAAATGGTGCCTGTTAGGATTACAGGTTCTTGGGCAGAAAGGACCTTCAGGCATCATCTTTAATAAGGATCACAAACTAAAAGTACAGTGGGGTCACATCTAGCCTCTAGAGATATCACATTTCATCTGCAGCAGTAAGTCTAAAAAATCTAAGCAGAAATTTAAAAATCACACAAAAAATCACAAATTTAAAAGTCACATAAAAATCTAGACTTCTAGTTTCTCTTTTAAAAAAAATAAAAACACAGATCTAACAAGACGGCTTCTATCAATGTCTGACACTGACAAAGATTATCTGGTGCTAAGTAGCAGCTGCCCTCACAGGCAGGCTTGACTGTTCTAAAATATCATCATCCCCACCACACCCTATTGTTCCCTCAACATAAAGAACTATGGCTGTCATTTATCATTGCCCTTGTATTATTGTTTCTACAATATTGAAATATCTTTATTTATGATTGTAACAAAAGTGGAAAAACTAAAGAAAAAGGGGACAATTTGGTATAATTTGCTCTTATACTCTTTGATAACACAGAGGGAGAACAAATTTTATAATATAAAATAGGTAAGATGATTCAACTCTGTATCCTTCACTTTAATATTTATTTTATAGGTAAGTATTAATTTTACTTGTGTGTGTATTTATTATATATTGTATTTATTATATTTGTTTTTATAAATAAATGCCAACTTCTGCATTTATTTATTATATTTATTATATATATTATATTTATTTATTATATGTATGTGCGTATTTATTATATTTATTTTTTGCTTCATAGTATGACTATGATGCAGCAGATAGTAAAAAAGGCCTGGATTGCTAGTCAAGATACCTAGGTTCTAGAATGACCTCAGCTTTTCTAAGGGAAAAAAAAAACATGATAGAGCACACACAGCATCTTACGTTAGTAGCCTTACACTATAGAAACTTGTGACCCCGGAAGATGTACAACACTGCAGTTGCCCACAAATTAGATGCAGGTGGGAAAGTGACCTGCCTCTCCCTTCATTAAAAGGAAGAGATGATGGAGGGAAAATGGGGATCTCAAGCCATGAGACAACATAGGCAAAAGCAAGGAGGTGTGAACAGCCCCAGCAATATAGTCTTGTCCGGATCTCTTATCACCTTCTGGGGTTTTTTGATGGTGTTGTTGCTGCTGCTGCTGTTACTGTATTTTTGGTTTTTTGTTTTTTTAGGGTTTTTTTGGAAATAGTTGGCCTTTATTTATAAAGCTCAGAATAGGAGTTGTTAATAAGACTATTATTTGAATATAAATCACCAAATTTATACAAGTAACAATGTCCAAGAATATGCCTTAAATCCTGGTGTGGACTAAATTTTCACATAATTATATATTTTTATGTTTTACGTTTGTGATAGAACAAAGGGATACTTTATTTTGGGCCAACAAAGAATAAAGCTTCTATATGAGAAGAGTGATGTGGCTGGTTTGATTCCATGTGGCACCGCACACAAAGGAGCATGATTTATACTTTGTTTGATTAATTATAGATCTTTTTCAAATGAGACACCATCAATAACAAGAAATTATAAAATTCTAATCCAATGGCAGAGTTCTCCAAAGGAAAACTGAAGAATCAGAATCTTGATGCAAATGTCCTGAATCTCTTGGGAACTTGTCTGGTCGAAATCCTTCCTCTTCCTCCTCCTCAGAGCCCAGGAGTGAACCTCTGCCTGAATCCTGATGCATCCTTCAGAGTGGGGAGCTACCCTTCCATTCAGCAGAAGTCCTTGCCTTCCCCTTCCTTTGCTGGCTTCTCTTCTCCTTTCGAGCAGGAACTGGGCATGCATGGCTCACCCCACGCCCTTCTGTCTTCTTCCAGGTATCTACCTATTTAGAAGTGTGCACTCTGATATGCTTTTAGCGAAGAAGCAAACTTAGCAACAAAGGCTCCCTGTGTGGTAGGGGAAGAGGGGAGAAAGCTGTCCGAGGAGACTGTGGCAACAGGATGGTAAATCTGTAATTCTTCAGCTTCCTTGTTATTGCCACGCACTATTTGTAATAAGTCCTTATTTATCTCTCTGGAAATTCTGCTGGCCCCCCAGGCCTACCCCTGGCTTGTCCAGCACAGGATTTGGGAAGGGTGGTACCCAGCACTGCGTGAAATTATCAATGGGTGCCATCTGACTCAGGGCAGCCGGGGCTAGGGTCACTGGTCCTGGGCAGCTCCCTCTCCCCTGGGGCACCAGATGCGCGTGGCCCCAGGACCTGCTGTCACTGTTGTTGTTGTTGTTTGTATTTTGACACAGAGCCTCACTATGTAGTTCAGTCTGGCCTTGAGCTCAGTATGTGGCCCAGGCTGGCTTTGAACTCACAGCATTCCTCCTGCCTCAGTCTCTCTGAGTACTGGGATTACAGGCCACTATGCCTGGCCTTTACCTCATGGGTAATGTGCCTTATGCCACATGACCTAGGATCTGCTGGGACTTAATGTATGGTGCTGATGCCCACTCTTGGAAATGTATCTCACCAAGGTCTGCTATCAAGAATGCCAAGGGCAACCAATCTCATCCCAGAGTCCACAGAGGCTAAGAAACATGGTGATAAAAACCCTGAGCCTTTCATGATGTCTCTGAGAAGACAATAAACAATGATTTCTTCTCATGCCATTCTAAGACTTTCCTGCCTATCCCCACCCCAGGGCCTGAATTTCCACAGCCAGAAACTACTGTACTATGCATTCAGGCCTCAAGCATAATATTCATGAGAAAATGTTACAGAATATCTGCCCATCAAAATCCTAAGTGGAGATTTCTTCATATATAATATAATAAAGAGATGAGCTATTGCTCAGCTGATGCAGAGCCAAGGGAAAACAGTTCAAAAACACAACTGGCAAAGGTGCTTAAAGAGGAATAAAGGCCAAATACATGGCCATGGTGACAGTTCAGGGTTCAAGGTCAGCATAAGCAATTGATGCAGCGGAGTCCACCAAAATTGTGTAAAGACTTCCTTCTCTGAGTAACTGGTGGGCAGTTTCCCAAATCTGACTGAAAATTAGAATCACCTGGAAAATAGGAGGAAAACAAATTCCCTAGGTCCCATGCCCATTAAAGCAGAATGTTTGGTTTGGAGGCCCTGGCATACTTTAAGTTTCCCACAGGTGATTCCAATGCCCAGTTGGAAAAAGATATATTTCACCCAGAGGCCTCAGAAGCTCCAGAAAAATCTCTTCAAGACCGTTAATTAAGCATCCTCCAAGAAAGATTCAAAGATCCAGGTTTCAGGGGAGTTACACATTTTTAGTATAATTACCCACTCTGTATTGCATCATGACAACTATCACTTAACTCCTTTTTGTTTTAAATAAATAAAAACAATACCAGCAGCTAGAATGATAACTGGATATGTAAAAGAGACCTTCATCTTCCTTTTGGATACCCAACAGCAGTGCCCCTAGATATACCGTGGGGGCCATCCAATATCAGCAGCAGAGCAGCAACTTCACACCAATGCAGGCTGCCTCTAGCTGAACAAAGGACCTGGGTGCATCCAATCACTAAGATGGCCTTCGAGGAACAGCTCCAAGGCACAGTACTCTGATCAGGTACTTCCTGCCTATCAAAGGGCAGGACACTGCAAATCGATGCAATATGTGGAAACCAGCCAAGCCAAACGAGCACTTCTCTTTCCAGATTTCCATTTTGTGGTCATGTAACACCCTGAGCAATCCCACACCAAGAATGACAAAGTAAATGCCATATACCACAAAGATGACCCATCAGAGTAAGTTGCTTCCTGAATGGATCAGCCTAGCCAAATCTCTTCCCTGATACCACTATGTGCCACCAGGTGACCTTCAGAGAGTCAGCACCAGAGAAACCCACAGCTGGCTAAGGTCAGCCTTCTTGGTTGCAAGGTTGCAGCAATTCATACTTCAACAAAATGAGAGGTTCAAGAGTCCCTTTCAACCTAAGGACCTTCCACTTGAGCCATATGCAAATTGAGAATATGAGTGGGACAAGAAATCTAGGAAAAGCTGAAGCTAGGATTTACCCTATCCTAGTGGCCCTCAATTTTTAAGGGATTCACTCCTTTTTCCTGCAGTTCTATTATATTGTGACCTATAAAACATACTCCTTTAGCTTCATGCTTCAAAAGACATCACGAGACTTGCTGCAGATTCTGAAAGAGACCTTGAACCCAAACCTCTCCTGCATCTACATGCTTTTCTCTATCCCATCTCCAAAATACTGACCAATACTGGCTGTTACAAAAGTCACCTTACCCATTTTCACTCTCACCAAACATCAACCTGCTCTGGACCTACTGGAGCTCCCATATTAAGTGTCTCACAGCACTATTCATCTTTCCTTCTATAGAGAGCCTTTCCTGGCCCTCGTCGTGGTCCAGGAAATTTGTATTTGTAATCCCATGGAAAAGTTATTGGAATCCCATTGAGTTAATTCCAATCTACTATTTCCAGTGCAACCCATGGCAAGAATGAAGACACTAAGGCATATTTGTAGTTATGGGGAGTCAAGGGGTCCTAAGTCCAGCTACAGTGATGGCTAGCTGGATCAAAGGCCTTAACCAGGGCTGAAACCAGGTTTTATTAATTCAGGAAAGAAGGAGTTTGGGGATGAGTGGCTGAGAGAATGGCAAGAAGTAGGTGAGTGCTGTGAGCTGGGCTAGGTAGGAGGCCTGAAATCATCTCTACAATATGCAGAGAGAAAAATATGCAGAAAGAGTAACCTGCCTAACACAACTGAGATGGTATCTAAAGTTTTGGGGTCTGAGTTTCAGGTCTGATGTGTAATCTTTTATGCCCTGGGAAGTTATATAGCCTCTTATCTTGAGGCTCAATCCCAGCCAACTATGTGAAGCACGGCTCTCCATCCTGCCTCGCCCTGGCTCACACATGTTTTGGGGGGACACATGGGAGATCAGAGAAACACTGCCCTGTTGCCTTGCTTCAAAGACTACACATCAACACCTCAGCTGGACTGATTTACATTGCTCAAAGCCAACTGAAGGGCTAAGGAAAAGTCCTCGCCTGCTCTGTACATATCAGTACATGGAAACAGGGTCAAGTTCAGCCAAAATAGAGACAACTGCTCCTCTTCAAAGAGCGTCACCCAGGTGGTCTTCCCCATCCTTCACAGCGTATCACTTATATTTTTACCTCATTTTTCCACTAACCTCTAGATAGACAAGAATCCATGTCATTTTGTTTGGCCTTTTGTTGTAATTTTTAAGTTTTAATGAGACTTTGATGGTAGTCCAATGCATCCCAATTTAATACCTTAGAAAGCTTCAGTTTTCCTCCAAAATACACCGAATTTCATGCCACCTAGGCCAAAGCCGGCTCCTCACTCCTTTGTTCTAAATCCAAGGTCCAAGTGCTTCCTGAGCTCACTCCAAACTCATTCTTCTCCTTCCACAAATTTAAATTTCTCCACCAACAAACAGAGTCCAGAGAGCAAATCCCCACCTGGTCTTGAGGCTGACCAACTTGGGAAGAAAACAAATCAAGTAATGATCTTTCTATTTCATTTTTTAAGCCATGTGGTTATTTTATTTAAGTTGGCTTTGTAATATGCAAAATGACATTGAAAAGAACTTTCTTTTTTCCCAGAACAAGTCTACAGGGCTGTAATCAGTGCCAGCATCCACAGGACTTGAACCCTACTGAAGCTTCACAGCGCTGCATGCTAGGTGGCTCCCACTTTGCAGATACCTGTGGTCTCTTGTCCCAGTGCCCAGCCATCCTCATAATGCACTCATGGGCAGGAGAAAGTGGGTCTTTGGGAGCTTTTTAAAGCTTTCCCACCTACTCTACGGATTCAGTAGGAGGGACGATGAGTGTTTCCAAGTTCTCTGAATGACACAAAGCTCATAAGTACAACAAAATTAGTTGAAAAGTACCAAAATGATTTTAGCTACCCTTTAAAAAAAAATCAAAGCACGCCTACTATAAATGAGTCACAATGACTTCATACTTGTCCTTGCAGTGGATATGCATTCTTCCTCCCCAAGCCAACGCTTTCCTAGCTGCTCCCCCAAACTAAGGCAGTGAAGGTCAAGTCTCCACAGATACCTACTCTATCTGATTCACAGCCCCTAAGAACATGTTCACAAAGCTAGAGCATATCCTGCAGATGGCCAGAGACTTGTTCCCCCTAAAACTTTGCATTTACTGTTTGCCCCTCTTACAGAAAAAGCTTTTCGCCTATCTCTTGCCTATTTGTGCGGGGCCAATTTCACTACTGAAAGTTCAAATCAAATATCATCTCTTCGCTGTGACCAGCTCTGACTACCTAACCTCACATCCACCAGCAAAAGCCACTTTCCTGCTAGAATCTCTTATAATCCATTATTATCATATTTACCCATATTCCCCTCCAGAGGAGCAAGAATACTGCTTGACTTGTTCATTTCTGTAACCCAGCACCGTAACAGTTCCTGACATACAGCAAGTGCTCAATAAAGTGATGATGAGGGCTGGGGATTTAGCACAGCGGCAAAGCGCCTGCCTGGCAAGCGCAAGGTCATGAGTTCAGTTCCCGGTACCGGAGAAAAACCAAAATAAATAAATAAATAAAGTGATGATGAGTTGCAGGGGGTGGGATGGTAGGGGTGGATAAGCAGGTAGAAGCAGGCAGGGGCGACAGGCCTCAGGGCCCTCCAAAGATGATCTGCAATGTGGCCTCATCATGGCCACTGAAAGGATCTCTTTGTGTCTCTTGCTTTGATTCTTCTCAACTTTGCTGCTACTTGCTGCTTCTACTACTGTATGAGATATGACCTAAAAATACAATGAATATTTAGATTTTTTAAAGAATTTTTACAGTTAAAGACATAATGCCATTAATCTCCCTCAAAATATTTCCCTCCCTTCAAACACACTTAACCTGTCATCTGGAAGTCCTGGTTCATGAGTATCTAGTTGCACCCTGTGGCTACCTCAGTACCCTGAATTGATTAAAAAGTTTATCTTTCATGATCTGACTGTGCAGAACAGCCAGAAGAATCACAGTACCAGAGGCAATGAATAAATTGGATGAGGGCATAGTACAAGATTTTCATGAGCCTGCCTTTCCATTGGATGCCACATGCCAGTAGCACTGAATTTTTTGTCACATTTCATAAAGATGGTCACAACAGAGGACTTCTAGGACTGCTTCAGAAAGTGACAAGGATGATGAGATGTGTTTATAGTGAGTGCAGGACCAGCATGAACTGCATAGTGAAATCCGGTCTCAAAAACCTAAAAAAAAAAAAAAACATTCTGCTGCTAAGCATGTTAAAAGCCAAAACAAACAAACAACAAAAATAGCTGGGAGTAGTTTATCATCATCATCACCCGACTGGAGACCTAAACAGTGAGAGGTAGAGAGCTGAGGCACAGAGTATTAGTTCCAGTTCAAGTATAGATTCAACCTCTCTTAAACTGTATAACCTGACATTTCCCTTCTCTGGCCCCAAGTCTCTTCCTCTGTAGGATGAAGGGGCTAGTCAGACACAAAAGGGCATATATTGGATGATCCCATTTATATGAAATGCCCAGAGGAGATAAACCTCTAGAGACAGAAGGTAGATTAGTGACTGCCAGGGAATAGGGGGAGAGAGGCCTGGGGAATGAATGCTAATAGATGTGAGTATTCTTTCTTGGGTGATAAAAATGTTCCTTAATTAGATAGTGGTAATGCTTACACAAATTTGTGAACACCCTAGAAAACACTAGACTGCGTACTTGAAAATGGTAAAACAGTGAATTTTACATTATATGAATTCTGTATGAATAAAAAAGAAAGAAAAGGCTAGATTAGATTAGAAGCTGAAAACTAGAAGCTCATCAGGCTACACCAAGACAAAAGCATATTCTTCAGACTTTACCAAAGTATTCAATATATTTGCCCAAATGATTTAAAAACCAAATATTTTCTTGATCGTTGTGGAGATTATACAAATGTACACATGATAAAACTGCACAGGGTTATACATATACATAAATAATTACATATAAAACTCAGTAAAATCTGAGTAAGGACTGTAGATTGTAGTAATGTCCATTTTTGAGTTGGACATTTTGTTTTTTGTTGTTTGTGTGTGTTTACTTGTTTGTTTGTTAAGATACTGGAGATTGAACCAGAGCCTTTGCACTGAGCTGTATCCCCTGTCATTTTGATTTTGAGATAGGATCTTGCTAAATTCCTAAACTGCCCAGGCTGGACTTGAATTTGTAATCCTCCTGCCACAGCCTACTAAAGCGCTGGGATTATTGGCATGTGCTACTGTACCTGGAAATTGCCTGGGTTTGATGCTGTACTATAGTTATTAAAGTACTATCACTGGGGGGAAACAAGGCAAAGGGCACACAGGACCACTCTACCTCTTCTCTTCTCTTCTCTCTTCTCTTTTCTCTTCTCTCTTCTCTTCTCTTTTCTCTTTTCTTCTCTTCTCTTCTCCCCTTCCCTCCTTTCCTCTTCTTTTCTCTTTTTTGCAATGGCTTGTGAGTTTACAATTATTACTATTCTTATTATCAAGCCAAAGATGTTATAATTTTAAAGGATGGCTTCTTAAAAATAGCAACCCTCAGCCTCAAGGATAACAACTGGATGAAGTTAGGTAGCAGTTACTCCCTTTAGACGGTCACTGGGCTCAGATTCACCTCCCCAACGCCTGCAAGGCCTGGTGTCAATTGCCATTTATTGTGGTTGTACACACTGGTTCTTCTTTTAGAGAAGGAAAGTATTTCTCTAGAAATAACAGGGAAAAGGACCTCATGTATCCACAAAGAAGGGAGACCACAACATTCTTTGTGGAAAAGAACATTCCTGCCAGACTGATCTGCAGTCTTTTGCCCTCCCTCTCATGCTACCTGTCTGACCTCTGAGGCATGTGAGGCTTGAAACCCGTAGGCTGTAATTCCTTAGGGCCAAATTTCTTGCTCTAAGTCAGCAAACAAATTTAAAACCAAAACCCCAGTAGGGGGAGAGGGGCGCACACATCTTAAGTACACAGTATCCCATTCTCCTCAAAATATTTTGGTTCCTTGGTCTCACCTTTCCTGGGATAGGATCCTTCTCTCAGCTACCAAAAGGGAAAGTTCCAGCCTTTATGCATGAACACATCCAGATGAATAAGCAGGATTCCTTTCCTCCACTGAAACTACAGCTCCATTTAGTCGGGGAAGGAAATGGCCCTTAGGGTATGCATTCCCCTACCTTTCTTACCATACCACCAGGACCCACCATCCCCAAGTCCAAGCGCTTAGAATTCAAGTCTCTGAAAGGGGGTGGGGCATAGTCACAGCCCAAGTAAATTGTCCAGAGAATGTTTGTAGCCCAGCCATTTCCAACCAGGCTGTACAGTGGATCACCTGGGACTCTAACCTGATGAAAGAATTTTAATATCCTCCTCCTTAGGTGACTCTCATGTACACTGCCTGACACCAATCCATCCTGAGGTGCTTTCAGTGATCTGAAAAACTGTGACCTCTCACCACCTAGGACACACCTCTCCAGTCAAGGCAGGTCAGAAGGGCACAGTTCTTTAGGGTGGACCCTAGCTCACATGGCCATGGAGCCCCTGAAACGCTAATGTGACTTGAGATCTGCCAGACAGATAACTATGCATACTGGATTTTGAAGAATTTGTATTTAAAAATGTAAGATGTCTCACTGACATTTTTATATTCTATAGCAAAATGGTAATTTTTACATATTAGGTTAATGAAAACACGGTTGAAATTAATTTCACCTGTTTCCTTGTACTTTTTAAATGTGCTTACTAGAAAATATTAAACTGTAGATTAAATTAAAATATATACCTTAAAAAAATAAAATAAAATATATACCTTGTATCATATTTAAACAGCAAGGCTCTTAAGACACTCATGGTTTTAGTGTGGCGGTTACAGTCATAATGGAAAATTCAAGGATGTTGGCCAAGCTGGTCTCCATCTACTCTGTTACGATAAGCAAGTCACTGATCTCTCTGATGTTCCCTTTTCTCCCCCACTGCTTGGGAATGATAACATCCTGCACTCTGGACTGCAGGCAACAGCAAATAAAAGAATGCAGCTGGAAGCACCTACCATGCATTTTCTCATAGCTGGTACTCAGCATCTGCGCACTGTCTACCCTTCTTCCTTCCCAACTTTGTTAAGAACAAAAAATTTGAAACTGGGACCTCTTGACATCCAATTTATTAACACACACACCCAGTTCCGCACCGTGGCAGTGGATGGCCCAGAGGGGCTCCATCTACAAGCCGCACAGGAATCACCTAGGCAGCCTAACCGCTCCCCTCAGGAGTCTGACAGGAATCACCTAGGCAGCCTAACCGCTCCCCTCAGGAGTCTGACTCTAACCTCTTGGTATGAGTCCAGGCACATGCATTCCTCGCAAGCGTCTTGGAGCAACATGACGGATGTGCTCTGGAAGCCACTCTTACAAACACTGATGTAGCTGAAGACTTCTGACCAACACCGTCAGGACTGCCTCAGGTTTCCCCAGCCCGGTCAGACCAGTCTGAACAAGGGAAGTATGGGCTCTGGACCGGTTAGGAACTGATCACAGGTCTTTCTCCAGCAGAAAGCTGTTTTCCCAGGATCTTTGAAACCTGCGTAGGAATGACTATCTGACCAGGACATTTTTCAGATGTCAAAAGGCAGCTGATACTTTCTCTTCTCACACAAGTCCTTTTTAAGGGGTCAAAAAATATGAACATGGGGCCTAAGGATATGACTCAGTGGTAGAGTACCTGCCTAGCATGGGTGAGACCAGGTGTTCTATCCTTAGCGCTGAAAAAAAAGATAGATGGAAAATTTCAAGGTGCCCAATAACTTTGTAACTGGGCTAAAAAGACTGCTGCTTACTTAGCACTGTGATCAGTAACACGTAAGGAGGCCTAGTGCAGATCCTCTCTCTGCCCTTCCTGGGACCCAGTAGCACCAAGTCTTGCCTGAACTTTCTGGATGCCACACTTCTGCAGAAGTGCTGGTCTTGCTCTTCCATGACCCAACAGAAAGGGGCTCTGTGTGGACCTGCAAGACCCAGGGAACTGTTTACTTTAGGCCTTTGGCATCTAAAGAAGTCACCACAGGGAACACGAATTCAGACAGGCAGCATGCACAGGTCACTGGGTCCTGGGAGGCAGGCAGGCAGACAGAAGAAAATGTTCTTTATCTAAGCCAAAGAATTGCCGCTCCTTCCTTTGGTCTAAAAACCCTCTATGTGCTAAACAACCTCCATTTCAAACCAGTACAAAAGATGAATATCTTAGAGAGCAAAAATTAAAGTACCCTTCCCCAAGACTATTTCTACCACTAAAATGTGGTCTAGAAACTCAATTTATTCTTCCTTCTTAGAGCAAATTTTTTTCTAATAATGGAAAAAAATATAATCTGAATGAATTTCCACATTCTCCCACTAAATCCACATTGCCTCAAATTATTTTTGAAAATAGTGTACGAGGGGGCTGGGGATTTAGCTCAGCGGCACAGCGCCTGCCTGGCAAGCGCAACGTCGTGAGTTCGATTCCCAGTACCGGAGAAAAAACAAAAATAGGGTACGAATCTGAGAACTCTGACATTTTTGTACTTTCAAGGCAGGAAAGTGACGTGGGGTTGTTCAGGCAGCAGTAACACAAACTACATGCTGACTCCAGCGCACCAGCTCTGGATGCCCACACATAGCATCTCCCTATATCACCTGCGTCACAGTGTCTGCGTCTCACTCTTACTAATGCCACACCACTGGTCTCTGCCCACAGACAGTGTGTGGTAGAACAAGGACATAACCAGATCTCCGTGTAGCCCGGTCTCCACACGGTAGCCATAAAAGCAAGAAATGTAGCCCAAACCTAAATGCTACCCAAAATGTTACCAACTCTGTTACTGGATGCCAAGACAGAAATAAATTCCTGATGCAGAGGAAATCACCACTGAAGCCTCTCCTCCTCCTCTACTACCTCGCGTCCTGCGCTCAGCAACTGTTTCTCCAAGGACTCTCCTCTCCTCTCCACCATGACCTCCAGCCCCCAGCCCATAAAGACTCTTCCTCGTCCTTCTTTTAGCCTTTATTCTTCTCTGCCACAAGTACTGGGTCTTTTCAGATACAAATTCAGCTACTCTTTACACACACACATACACACACACACACACACACACACACACGCTGACCATCCCTACCCCCAAGTCCTCCGAATTCAGTCTCTACTCATTAGCCTGACTCTAAACAGAGCTAACCAAGGGAAAATTCTCCTTAGAAGGCAGAGTAAGTGGGACAGCTGAGTAATAGACAAAGGAATTCTCAGCAGGGAGATGAAGAAGTCCATGGACCCTCACAGTGTACATGGTGAGGGTGAGACCTGCACACCGATGCCTACTCCTGCTAAATGTCACCACTCGGGCCAGCTGTGCCCAACATCAGAAAGATGCTCTTCATATCTAGGTTAGATCTCTGCTGATGAGAGAAGCCCAGCGTGGCCATTAATAAACCACAGCACCGTGGCTTCCAAAAGCTTCCCATAACACTCGACCTGGTTGTGCCTTATTTGGAATAAAAAAGTACGTGGAGACGGCTACTTTCCACCCTGGCGCACTGAGAAGTTAACGGCGATCTGAGTGTTAGAAACCGCGAGCTCAGCGCCATGAGGCGTTTTGGAGATAGCTCTGCTTACACAAATGGGTCTGTTCCTTTGTTCATCACTCGTGATGAGGGTTAGGCAGTAAGGAGGAAGAAGGGGAAACGAAGAGAAAGGGGACCCAGCCCTTCTTTGAGGAAAGCAAGCAGAGGGGACAAGAGCCACACAAGGCAAAAAGTGAGTTAGCTCTGGTTGTGGAGGAAGCCAAGACGAGAGATAAAGAGCAGCCAAGTGCGCAGCAGAAGGAGCGCTAACCAGCGTGCTGGCCCTGCCATGAGCTGCCTGTGGGGCCTTGGGCAATTCTCTGTACCTCTCAGTCTGTTTCCACTCCTGCAAAGACAGAGGGCTGGCTATAGGTGGTCTGAGTTCTCTTCCAGCACTGAAATTCCACAGCCGTATGATTTTACATATGCCTGCTCTAGGGATTGTGGGCAGGTAGGGAGAGGGACTACAGAAGAAAGAATCCAAACTATTCCAAAATCTAAACTACTACCGACGCTGATGACAGCTCTAAGGAAATATTCACTGCAGCTTCGAGCTGCAGTTGTTGAGCACCGTCACTCACCACAGGTGAGTTTCTGGGCCCCTCAGTCTTAACAAGACTATGTGCACAGTGTGCTTCAAGCAGGCCATTTGCCTGTGGGTCAAACCGAAGACACCCTGGGGACGCTGACTTCTGCCTCATCCTAATGAAGCCTGCACTTCATTCTCCCCGGTGTGCACACAAGTAGACAGACTCACAGCCCCCTGACTCCGGTCACACCACTCAACTTGCCAGTGGCAGAAGCACCAGAGAAGCCTGGATGGTCTGACCCCACCTAACATTAAATGCCGATTAGACCACTGTCTGGGGTCCCTGCAAAGCAAGGGCACTTAGAAACTGCCACACAAACGCCCCAAACCGGACAAGAGGGTGGGAAGGGCTCTGAAAAGAGGAGCCAAGAGCCACCTTTCCCTCATCCACTGCCTTGACAAAAGGGTTGCTCACTGGCCACTGAGATTCATACCCACCCACTCTCACACTACACACACCAGTTCCTGTCTTCACCCTGGCTAATACTCTAGAACTAAAGATCTTAACCTTTGGAGGGGGCTGCACCTATGCAAACGAGTTCACTCCTTCATCTACCACCCACGAGGGATATTCAAGGCAGTGAGGGGTGGGGAGGAAAGGGGAAACAGAGATGAAAATGACCCAGCTTCTTCTTTAAAGGAAGCAAGCAGAGCAGCTAAGAACTGAAGAGCATAACTGAAGTCACAAGCAAAGACTTCAGCACTTTCTATGTGTGGATCCATGGCCAGGTCTATCACCATTCCAAGGCCTCAGTTTTCTCATCTGTAGAACAGGCAATACCTATATCTCATTAGGTTATGAAGAAATTAAAAGAGGGAGTACATGTGTTTAGCACAATACTTCTCACATAAATATTAATTAGCATCACTATAATTTTTCTGGGGAAAGAGTCCAAAGCTACATCAGATTCTCAAAGGAGTTTATGACCACATAAAAACTTACAAATCCCTGTTCTGCATCCTACTCCTGAAAGAGAACTGAAGCCATCCTGTGGGAAGGGAAGTGCCTCCCTTACCTTCCTTGCTTCTCCAGAAGACAGATTTGAGGCTTGCTGCCCCCCCCACACACATACACCACACACACACACACCACACACACACCACACATACACACACCACACACACACACACACCATACACACACTCCTGCAGGGCAAAAGATAAAGCATTCTTATGAACTGCCCTCAGGCAATATCAGGTCATTTCTATGGCTGGGAATTACCTCCTTGGGCCACTAAAGACCCCAATTTGAGAGCAGAAAATTAGAACGAAGAGACAAATCCAACCCCAGTTCCCACACACTCAAGAGCAAACCCACTCTGCCTGGCCCAAGAGAGTTCAGAAGAAGTGATGCACCACGTGGTCCCGGCTTTCGTTTCAGCTGTCTGGTCACCTGTCCTGCTGTGGAGCTGCACAGACAGAGCTGACCGACTGCAGATATGAAAGAAGGTGATGGGTTGGGATGTAATGATGACCCAAAGCTGAAGCCTTGTTCTGGAAATTGCTGATCAAGGAGAAAAAGAATCAAAGGACAAGTACAGAAGGGGAAGAGGTAGGATACAATTTAAATCCTAGTTTCGCTACTTTTTAACCTGAAGACCTCAAATGAATTACTTAATATCTGAAAGCCTCAGTCTCCCTGTCAATACAATGGGAGAGGAAGCTAAGGAAGAGCCTTTGCTTCACAGAGGAGCTGAAAGAATCAAATGATACAATCTATGTAGACATGTAACTCAGGCTCTGGCATATGGAAAGTACTCTCTGGCAACTATTATTACCATTATGATGACTAGGAGGGTGGTGAAGGATGAGGCAGACACAGCTCAGCACAGCCACAAAGACTTGCTGCATTATTGGCTTGTAGGCTGCTTAGATGTTGCTGCATTTAAAACAAAATCAAAGTAAGTGTGTGGGGAGAAATACCAGCATCAGAAGGAACGTGGGGCCTTGAGTGCAAAACAGTTCCATTTGTAGAACTTTAAACTGACGCTCTCAACCCAGAAGGTTCCACGCAGGTAGCAATGAAGGTGGAACATACAGACGAGAGCCTAATAGAGGACCAACTAAAACCTCATGCACAGGTCACCCAACAGCTGTGACAGCCATCTCGACTGATCACAACAGGGAATCTACTATGGCTTAATAAACACAGTACTGGGTTAGGTAAAATCTTTCAAAACAATGGGTACTTAGAAAACAAATAAATATTAATATAACAATAAAAGGAGGGACCCTTTGATGGCAACAAAGTTGAAGACACAGTTCCCATGGCAGCTCTGGTGCTGTGCGTCCCTAAGCTCCCATCTGTCATCCATCCCGCATTCTCCACCTCATTATCCCTTTGACAGACTGAGAATTCATTTGAAACCATGCTATTTCTCCAAGTAATTTTTTTCTAATATAAAAGTAACACACATTCACCAATGGGGTGAATGTTTTGGGGTAGAAAACCCCAAAAACAAAGGTCTTTGAAGAAACTGACTAATCCATCCACCAATGTTAATGTGTTGATTGATGCTCTCTCTCTCTCGTTCTCTCTCTCAGCAAATCATTTTTATTTAAAGACTTAACATCACACTACAATTGCAACTATTTCTGATGACTCAGTAAAAGCTTAGAACTGGTTAGCAAAATGGAGCCAATACAAATATATACAGACACATGCATACGCACACCCACAGCACACATGAACATGTACACGTGCAAAGTACTTGCCTCTCATCCAAGGCCTCAAACTCTCACAGAACAGGATGGTCACAATATCTACCCCTGATTCAAGAAATTTTACTTAGAGGAGAGCAAAGAACCCCACCCACAATAACAATGGTCTTTGAGTATCAACAAGTCTAGCATTTCAAACAAGCATGTTAAAAAACATTTTTAAAAACCAAAACCTACGATGTGTTCCTTGGCATGAATTTGGGTCAGTTCTTGGTGGGGTTCCAGGATAGAATTTCAAAAGATACTTCAATGATCCTCATGTCACTGATACCATCCTATCAGACTCAAATAAATTAAAATCATAAGGAAAAGGAAAAAAAAATGAACCTCTCTGGCAACATACTTGGTGCGTAGAAAACAAAAGTTGAAACCAGCTCCTTTTATGGTTACCTCATAAAAGTATTTCTAATACCGCTTATGCCAGAGCAATGGGAAGAATAACTTGCTCACCAACTTCCACAAATATCACCCCAGGGATTTTTCCAGAGATACTGAAAGGACTTCAGGGTAAGTATAAGAAAAGAAACCCTTGGGCAGATAGAAGAACATATAACAGCTGCATGTTAGATTCATTTTTACCAAGACTCACATACACATTTATTCCTGTGTCTGGTCCAGCCCCCAGCCATATCTAGGCACAGTGGATGAGGACCTGGGGCAGGTGAAAGGCACTCACAAGTGAGGGGCAGCTGGGCTTTGGGATCATCACCAAGCCATCACCAGGGAGCTGCCACTACCCTAAAAGCCCACTTATAACCATTACACTACCCCTTCATTCAAGAGCCAGAACTTTCTGTGCATGAAATACAACCTCCTCCTCCTTGAAGATCTCAGTTACTAAAATAATATAATATATAGTATTATGTATATATATATAATATATATACATAACATTATATGTATAACTAATTTTGCATCAATTTCAGAATTTCATTTCAAAGTTATCCCAGTATAATTACCATTTAATATTTCCCTTTTAAAAGTATAAAGAACTGAAAAAAATCAGACCCCCTCCAAATTTAAAGACCCAATCTAAAAGTGGGAATCTGAGATGAATACACAGTTCTCAGATGAAGAAGTACAAATGGAAAATAAATATATTTTTAAATGTTCAATGTCACTGGTCATTGGAGAGATGCAATTTAAAATAATGCTAAGATTCCATCTCTAGAAAGAATAGATATTATGTAGAAGTCAACCAATAACAAATGCTGGTAGGTCTACGGGGAAAATGGAACACTACTGCTGATGAGAGTGCAGACTGGTGCAATCACTGTGGGAATCAGTGTGGAGATTCCTCAAAAAACTATGACTAGAGGTCCTATTTGATCCAGCTATTCCCCTTCTTGGTATCTTTCTGAAAAAATTAAAATTATCACACCACAGGAATATATGCATACCCATGTTTATAGCAACAGAGTTTATAATAGGTAACTCTTAGAAATAGCCCAAATGCCCATCAATGGATTAAAGGATAAAGAGGATGTGGTTTTTTTATACAATGGAGTACTACTCAGTCATAAAGAAGGATAAATGAGACATTTCTAGGAAAATGGATGCACTCTTAAGTGAAATAAATCAGACACACGTGTAAATATCACGTCGTCTGTGAGAAACTGAAAGTGTAAATAAGGGCCAAAATGTATAATAGATACTGTGAAATAGGAAGAAATGGTTCAAATAGGAAAGGGGACTAGAAAAGGGGGAAAAGGAAAGGAAGGAAGGATAAAGAAAAATGAGAAAAGAACGATAAAATGGACACAAAGCTTTTGTAAATAAGGAGGAGAAGAAGGATTGAAGGGAGGGAAGGGGAAAGGGAAAAAAAGAAGAATCAAGATAACTGATTTGAAGACAAAAATATGCAATGGAACAACTACTGGTGAACTCTAACCATCTTGTCTAGTGAAACTCTGTATTATCTCTAATGTTTTACTCAATAATTACTTTTTTATTCTCTTTAATGGTTTGAACAATCTTCCATTCTTACATCTGGTAATCTGAACAACGTAGTTGAAGATAACAATATGTAATATAAGAACCACTGTTAATTCCTATCATTTTGTTTTGAAACTCTGTATCACTTTTAATGTTCTTGCTATGTTTTGTTTATGTCCATGATGTTGATTTGTTGCTATTATTCTTTTGTATTTTTCACTACTGTCTTTAAAATTAAAAAAATTTTTTAAAAAGATATATCATGAGTGGTACAAATTTCCTACAACAAATGTGATCCTTATGTAAACTAAATTGTACCAATAAAAATAAATACAAACAAACTTTAAAACTAAACAAACATACAGAATCACATTCCAAGAGATACATGAAAAATAAAGCAGACAGAAGAAATCAAATGGCATCTAAGCCAAAACAGTTGGTGGCCCAGACTTTCTTATATGTAACTATTAGACACTTCTGTGGAATAAAGACTAAATATGGTACTTTTCAACACTGAGTAAAGCCCCCAGAAACTGTTTCCTAAAACAGGTTACTGCAATGTTCTCAACTAACAGGCTACATGATGCTAAAAGTCCAAATCAGATTAATGGGTACACACTGCTAAAATCGCAAATCAGACCAGCAGGGTATATACTGCCAGAAGTTCAAGTCAGACTTACAAAAGTCCACGAATGTTGGTTGTATCTGTACAGTATAGTGCCTATTATTTTACCAAAGTGCATCTATTACCTCACTTTATATCACTTAATGCAAGAACAACAGGAAGAGTGATTTGTTAACAACTGCACCTTTGAGGATGCTCTCAAACTTTCTCTGGGGATGAAAGTCCTACACAAGGACATAAATTCAGCAGAAGAAAACGTTCAAAAAAGAATCATCCAATATTGGATGGAGTAGCTTCTCAAAAGAATGGCCCCCTCACTGTCAGGGTATACAAGCAGAGCTGCACAAACTATGAAGCTTCCTAGTGTCCTTACAACTCTAAGGCTCACACTCTTCAAGTTTCTTACAGTGGAAGCCACAAGGCATTGCCCTGTTTCCTTCTCATTCTTCTTCAAGGAGAAAGATGGTAAAATCATTGACATAAGTTCAGGGGAAAGCTTCTCCAGAACTCGGGCCATAAACAGAGAGGCCAAGGGCAAGAGGTGGGAGTCACCACGCAGAGCCTGGAGGAAACAGGATAAGCCTGGGCAAGTGGCCTCTGGGAAAGGGTGAGGGGCTGAAGTGAAAGTGGTAACACTTGGGGATAACAGTGTGGACTGTAACAGCCCTTCTGGAAAAGGCAGAACTTTTAGAACCTCATTCAAAGCCCAGATGGATTCTCAGGAGACAGGCACCTCCCTACTGCCTATAAATCCTGGACATCACGGGATAAATATAAACAGAAGCTGTCAATCTTGAGTGTCCTGGAGCTGGCTCAATAAATGTGTCTTCTAGGACCCCAGGTTAACCAGGGTACAGCAAATACTTAACCAGGCTAGTGTATTTCCTATACACTCTACCTTTTATGATGATGCCAAGGCTAATAAAATAAGTTCGTATATGTACGTTAGTCCAGAAAATAACCCCTAAGAAATGCTCTAAATTCAATGCAGATTCTGACAGGGCCCTGATCTGTTTGGTGGTAACAACACGTGCCCCAATTCAAACCTATAACTACAAGTTTGGAGCAGACTTTAAAGGTCTTGTTGGCAAGATACCAAAAGGCTGAAGGCTGTGCATGTTCCTCCACATAAGGAAGCCTTGTCCCCTCAGACAATGAGTAACACCCGTGACTTTCACAAAAGCAAGAGGATTTTCCTTCCTCCAAAAACAAAGGGGAGGAAGGAAGAGGTAGAGTCCTCATCTTACACATGGAGAAATCAATTGATAATGTCCAAGAAATAACAACCTATAAGCTTTTGCTTCTTATACCACTAATCAGTGTCCTGTAGCCATTTTACAAGGAGAGGTATGTCAAGTTGTCATATAGTATTTTGCATTTGCAAAACACAAAAAACCCATTTTGGAAAATGATGATGTGATTTTTCAGAACTGTCAGACATATGCTGCAGCAGTGGGGGTAAGCAGCTCACTGCAAGTCAACGTCACCTCCGACTGTGTTGTTTTCTGAACTCTCTCTCTCCCTGCTCAGGAACCTTCTCTTGTGCCTTGTCTGTCTCCTCCTCTGCAGACTCCCCTTCCCCTCTTCCCAACCCTGCCGGTCACTCACTTTCCTCCCAACTCCACTCCAACTTCCTGTTTTATTCTCCTCTTCTCACACTGGTACCTGCGGCCTGCCATTCTAACCTGATGCAGTGTGGGACTAAGATCATAGTATTACTTTTTACATTCTCAGAATAAAATTGCACGCTTCTTATCTTTAAGTGTGAACCTGTAGTAAAAAGCATTTCCCTGAGCCATTTTCTAAAGCCCCTCTTGATCCCTTGATTTTTGCTTGGTTTTGGTTTTGGTTTTTAACATTAAAGGCAAATGCATTCCTTGGACCCAGGACCGGAGCAGGAAACCCTCAGATAAAAGGAGCCCTGATCCTTGTCTGGAGAAGCCAGTGTAGACCTGGAAGAGGCTCTGCGAGAAGAGGATGGCTTTCTAGAGCAGGGCCAGGGGAAGAGAAGGCCAGCAAGAGCCAAGGAAACCAACTTACTTTGTTCCTCAGTTACCGGCCTAGCGACACCCCCATGGAGAAGTCAGTAGCCCAAAAAGACACACCCAAGCTATCAGGGCACCCACCCAAAGAATCACTATCCGGCACTGCTTCTGAGATCCCTTCTGAGAAAAGGCTACCAAATGCCTGAGTCTTTTATTCATAATAGCTTCTTTTAAAATCAGGTCACCTATCCTATACCTGTAAAATTATTTTGTAACCTAGCTGCTAGACCCATCTCACACAAGCTTTTTAGGTCCTGATGTCTCCTTGAACATTAGCTCTTTCTCCCACCTCTGAGAGATCTATGCACTTCATGTGGCTGCCTGCCAGAGCTACGTGCTATCTCATTAAAAATGATACTGACCAGGACAGGGCTCGGGTATGATCTTAGGTCTGCCACAAGAGGCCTCCCACTAGAGGATGAAAACTTGATCTGGTAATTCATCTAGCAGAGAATCTATCTGCAGCCTTATCATCCAGGCTCAATGTCCTGTTACAGCCATAGGCTCCTAAGGGAATCTTCTGGTCAGATGTTCCACTGAAATCAGCATGCATTGTGCAGCACCTACAGCACAACTCAGCCCATGTCAAGAAAAGATTCCGATTCCTTTAACATGGCTCACACTCCAGAAACCTACACCAGAGTAAACTGGTACATTCCTCCTGGTAACTACTCCTAAGTCATTCTCTTGTAAAGACACATGAAAAGAAAAGAAAACACTGGACCACAAAAGAGGCAGCAGAACTGTCCCCAAGTATTTCCTCAAGAAAGTCAGGAAATAGCTCAGTTCAGAAAAGCAAACCAATAAATTTCCAAGCAATGTTTTCTACCATTGATGTAGACAACTGGGTAGGGTAGGGGTGTGACCCAGTTCCCAAAGATCAGCAAAAGGAGATGAGTTTGTACACAGTGAATGTTCCTTCTGGGCTTGCTGCAAACCTGTGTGTGGGCTGCTTCTCTGAAATAAACAAATTCTCATGTATAACAGAGGTTATGGGGTGACTAAGAGAGTGAGGATTCTGACAGAAAAAAAATACCCACCTTTGCCTAAAGAGGGCCAGTTACTCTGTCTGCACTAGGTCTCACCCTGAGACACCTGACCAAGGATACAGGGTCACAGAAAATGTGAATCTGAATGGGTAAGAATAGGCTATAATTAAATTCAACTGCATCCTGAACTGACACTGGTTTTAAGAGCACTGAAACACCCTGCTCCATCCAGCCAAGGCCAGAGGGCCAACTCCGGCTTCAGTCAGTACCCATAAGCCGCAGAGAGAGGCACAACATCCTGAGCAGCAGTTGGCCAAACACCACGAGGGAGGTGCAGCTGCCTAGCCTTTCATGTTTACAGGAAGAAAGACTGTTGACTCTGAAGATTTTTGATAATGTTTTCACTGCCAGTATTATTCCCAGCCCATTTTAAAATGCAATCTGTAGCCGGGTGTGGTGGCACATGCCTGTAAACCCAGCATTTGGGAGGCTGAGGCAGGAGGATCACCATGAGTTCAAGGCCAGCCTGGGCTAAAAAGTGGGCTCTAGGCCGGCCTGAACTGCATAGAGAGACCCTATCCCAAAGAGACAAAAAAAAAACATGCAATCCAAGCAACACCCCTTTCCGGATCTGTCTGCTTGTATTTAAATGGTTCCATCATTCTGTCAGCCTTGGACCATGGAAATTCCTTTTCTTTCTCTTGACCACACCTCAGTGCTGCCAAGCAGAAGAGCAAGGGAAAGCCAGGATCTCTGCCACTGCACAGAAGGGCAGAGAGAAAAAATTAAATGTATTTTGGGACACCTGGGACACCAAAGAGCTGCAGGATCTCTCAGGGTCAGATAACACCGTGGAAGGACTCTTGCAACTGGGTGTGGGGTTGTAATGAATTGGTTCCATGCTCTCCCTCTCAGATGAGCTACCCAAATGCAGTAGGTCATGAAAATGGAAAAAGACTGGAATTAGTTAATAAGTTCCTTTAGACTGAGGGCAAAGAATGGTCAAAGCAAGTGGCAATCTTGCTGGAAGGACCTGGCATGCTAGCAGTCAAGGCTAGAAAGAGGCATTTGCAAAATATGCTGAGAGTCTTCCCAGGACCTTTTGAATACTGGGTTCTTGGACTGTTTTCTGGGTTTGTTTTTTTTTTAACACAATCTTGAACACTGACTATTATGTAGAAAAAGGAAAAAAAAAACATTCAAAGAGGCGAAATACATCCTTGGGAGACATAGCAAGAATGCTATTTGAAGCAAGAATCTTTTCTTTCTTTCTCTCTCAACACACAACCTTGCACACACACCACATAACTGGCCTTAGGAGTAATCTGTTGCTATGGCTGATGACCGGCTCACTCTGTCACAGCCAGAAGGAGCCTGTGTGACCCACTGTTGCAGTGGAGTAGCTAATTACCCAGCTCCCTTCCTGGTGCTTGTCTACTTTTGATTAGAACCTCCAGCTTTTCTTGGGGTCTAGACTTGCCTGGGGTATCCTTACAAGGACTACCGATGCACTGATACTCAAGGGTCTGCGCTTAAAATGTCATTCATCTTGATGTGCTGTGGGATCAAGGTAGGCTGGTAGATCCTTGGCTTTGAGACCCATACAGGGAAATATCCTAGAAGAATCATGGTGAACCAAGCTACACATCATAACTAATATAGTATGTAGATCGCATAACCTCCATGATGCTTCTAATGAGACATAAAATTCCAGCCTACAGGACACTAAATAGTCACACCAGAGCTTAACAAATCCCACCCCCAAAAAACACTGTCATTCACCAACAAGCTGTGAAAATGGATTAAGTGTAGGCTACAAAGATCATCTTGACTTTGTATTCATATTGAACCTTGAAGCAAAAGTAGAGTTTATATAAGTAAAATATTGATGCAAATTTTTAAAGATCTCTTTAGAGGTTATAGTGGAAACCTTAAGGCTGGCTGAGCAAGAAAGCAACCACTAAACAAAAGCCTCTCCCCTTCTAGACCAAGCTTTCATGTATCTCAGGGATGGAGTATGGGCTCTCAGATACAGACGCTAAGGAAGACAGATGACAAGCAGGAGCACTAGATGGCTGGAGCAAAACTGGTATCAACCACATGTCAGCAGAGAAATTCTCTCTGGTTTCTCCCTAAGTGTAGTTCTCAGACACCGGCAACAGAATTCCTGGGATCTCTCCAGACCTTGGAACTCAAAGTTGTTCAGCATAGGGCCAGGGATATAACTCAACAGCACACCACCTGCCTGCCAAGTGTGAGGTCCTGAGTTCAAGTCCCAGGACCAAAAAACAAACAAACAAAAAAAATTGTTTAGTGTACTGTGTGGCCAGGGAATCAGCACTTTTAACAAGCCACCAATGTCCCAAAAGCTGTTAGCCTGCTACAGCTGGTCTTCTTCTAAAATTGGGGTAATTAAGGAAAAGGTTGGGTATCTCAGTTAGAAAAGAGATTTAATAACACATAGGCTAAGGAAGGTAAATGACTGGTAGAGATTATATCCACCCAGAGCCCACTCGTTGGCAGTCCACATCACCGTCAGAGACTTAACTCCAAGTAATTAAAAGTTACCAGCCCACACCAACTTCTTTTCTCCATGGCCCATGGGGTTACTGCTGGCAGCAGGAATGAAATTCACTTTTGAACTGGTCCACTGATACTCACCTCGAGTGACTATTTCTAAGACCACCTTCCAGTAATTTTGGAGTGGAACTGAAAAGGCAATTTTAAAATCACTAAGAGAAAGACCTACTTAATGTCGATGCTGACCTGACACAGAATTAAGAGAACAGCCCTCAACTGATGAACTAACCAAGCACCAAAATTTCATTTACAAGTTGGAGAGCTGGAACTCACACTGCATTTTCCCATGGACATGACATAGAACTAGTGGTTGAATCCCCAGGTCAAGCCACAAAAATTTGTGTGCTAGAGGGAGAGGCAGAAGGGCACAAATGTGCTTGGCAATACGCCGAAGGATTCCAATCCCAGCCTTCTACACATTAACCAATATGAGACAAAACCCGAGTTACTCAGCCTCTCTGAGCCTGTTTCTTTACTTAGAAATCATAACACTCACCTTGCGGGATGCTTGAAAAGATTAAATGACAATGCACATAGTGCCTGACACACAAAGACACTAAACAAATGATTGTAGTTTATATTATTTAACTCATAAAATAGGAGTCATACTCTACTTTTGCCTTGAAAACTATGCATTTTTAAAACAAAATCATACATTTGAAATCACTAACTGCAGGTATTAACCACCTCCAAAAGGATCATGAAAAAGCGGAAAGGGTGGAGGGCTCACAGGTAGCACAAGATGTCAGGCCCTGCCATCCCCCAGCCCCCGCCCCTTTGGATTTTTTTCAGCTTTTTGTTCAATTGTCACTATTCCAGGAACCTTTCTTGGCCTCACATACTAGGTCAAATTTCTCTAGTGTATGCTTCAGTCATCCTGAGCACTTCTTCTACATAGTCTTACACTGATTCTGATTTTTCTTTCATTTGCTCAATGTCTGTCTTCCCTACAACCCACAAGATCCATGAAGTCAAGGTGCAGGTCTGTTTCTGCTAAACATGTTTTTCTCTGGTACTTTGCCCTGTGCCTAGAACACAGTAGGCGCTCAAATATTTGTAGAATGAATCATACCACAGCAGCTGGACAGGGATGGGTAAAAAAAAAAAGGAGGTCACATGCAAAAGACTATGCATACATGTAGGTAACTCCCAAGTTGGAAGTCTGTGGCTCAGGGCTACATAAGGACACATATAACTCTTTCTGTCTCAGTAAAATCAATCTGACACTGCCATATTGCTTGGGCAAAAGAGCTGGTTATTAAATGCACAAGTTATTAAACCCACAGGCATCCTCTTCTAAGAGGTATACATCCTCAGGCTTTGGTCTGATCAAGAGCATGTGCTACATGAAATGAAGACAGTGCAGGAATCCAGCCAGGCCTGGGTTTGTTCCTGATTCCCTACATCAGTATCAAAGAGGAAGGATGATGCCAGCCTCAGCATAGCTAAAACTCTGCAGCAAGGCATGGAAAATAATATTGCAAGCTGCAATTTCCTGAGTACCTACATGTACCAAAAATAGCTCTTGGCAGTCCTCAAAAACCTAATGAAACGGACATGGTCACAATACTACAGATGAACAAACTGAGACTCAAGGAGGTTAGGAGCATGTTCGTGAGCACGTATCTAATAAGCAGCAGAGCCAGAACTAGAATCAGGGGCTGGGGATTTAGCTCAGCGGCAAAAGCACCTGCCTGGCAAGCGCAAGGTCATGAGTTCGGTTCCCGGTACCGGAGAAAAACCAAAAAAAAAAAACAAACAAAAAAAAAAAACAGAACTAGAATCAAATCAGTCAGATCGCCAAGTAGCTACACTTAGCCATTCTTAGCTACCTAGCCCCAAGTTGAGTATATGTTCTCGAGACTCTATGGAAGAGCTATAGGCTTCAGAGTCCATGCAACAAGGTATAAACACAGTGCAGAAAGAAGACGTAATTCTAGCTCAGATTCTTCCATTACTTTGTGATCCAGGGCTAGTAACTTCACTCCCTCGTCTCAGGAAGCTTCCTCCCCAGTAATGTAAGCATGGCCCATATGGTCATTAAAGGAAAGACTGCACTGTTGATCCCATAAAAACACCTGCCAGTCAAAACCGATCATGAAATCACACTGTCTGGCCCAGGACACAGCTGTTCTGCCACTCAGCTGTCTCTCACCCAAGTGAGAGGTTATGGAAGCCTTGCAGAGGTTTTTTGTTTTTTGTATTTTTCAAAATGACAGAGACCACCAAATGGTCTAGTAGGCTCCCTGAAACTGACTTGGAATGAGCCAAAGATAAGCAACAAAGGAAAGGAAGACTATTTACATACATTTAAATACATTTTAAATACATTTAAATAAACCTAAACCTCCCTTTCTTGGTAGAAAATTTTTTTAAAATAACATATGCTGTGAAAAAAGCAAGTAGGTATCTGTCTCCAGATCTCTCTTGGGCCCATCAGCATATTTCTATGCAGCCCAAGATGCTCTGCAATGTGTTCAGTGTATGTCCAAGACCAACTACAGAGAGAATCTTCAGGGACCAAGCCTATCCATTCATCCAAGTAACAGATTCTCCCCAGCTTTGGCCCTGCACTGCTGCACAGAATGATCTGCAATTTATGGTCTTTTTTACAAAGCCTTACAAGGTCAAAAATGAGTTGTTTCAACTCCTACAATGAAAAGGCTATGGAACAGCTAAATGGTAAGTACAAATGATATTTCAAAAGCCAAAACCAATCGTCAAAATGCAGAGTAAGCAATGGGCACAGCCAGTGCCAAGGAGCCTGGTACTGGCCAAACTTTCACAGCATTCAGGCATGTGCTGCCCCCAGTTCTGTAAATGTCCCCACCACTGCTAGTCCCCACCGAAAACGAGCACTGTTACCTCAGCTCCCTTCCCCTGCTGAACCAACACCAGAATAGGAGTCACAAAAGAGCTGATACCCATATTCACAGACACCTAAGCTTTCATTTTTTTTGCAAACTCACACTGATTTTTTACATGTATTGTATGTCAAGGCATGGAAGAAATGGCCAAAGACATTCTATACAATGTTTCTCAAAATACAACCTGAACAACAAGGAAGAGTTGATGGGAGGAGTGGAAGAAGGATCAAAGGAAGAATAAAGGTGGAGAATCATGTAAAAAGAAGCCCCATGTTAAGTTACCCCAACCTAAAGCTGCCTTCTAGCCTTGGCCTTCTTGTTCTCCATCCTCCTCACCCTACTTACAGAGGCCCTTCTGAGGGGAGCTCTGCCATTCTACTCTAAACATCAAGCATCAAAGACACAACAAAACTTAAACCTATCCAACTAAGCCAGCACTTCACTTCCTGCAAATCAAGAAAGCAAACTAAAAAATGTCAAGTGAACCATGACACAAAACACCAAACAGAATTTGAGGACATTTCAAGCTTCTTAAAAAAAGCTGCTAAGTGCCTAAATATACTACCTAGATAAACCATTTCAAACCAAGTAAGACAAAATTTTATTTATGTTGTAAACATTTTAAATTATTCAAAAGTAAAAAAATTATTATTACTGTACTCTGGATGGGCCTGGAAAAGCTAGATGGATTTGTCAGAGTAGGGCCTAGAATAAATATAATTTAGCAGATCAAAAGCTATGGTTCTCCAAATTAGAGAAAAGGGTACTAGACAACTAAACTAAGACAAGACTTTCACTTGGTAAAATGGGTTAAAATGGACATTTCTACAAAAAGATGTATAAAGTGTTTTCATATGTTAACTTGACTACACTAAACACCACATATTCTACCACATACATACTAAGGATAGTTCTTGTTTTATCCCTGCCTCAAATTCAAAGTAATTACCACAGTGGGGTCCTGCACCAGAAAGTAAGACAGGAGAGTGCACACCTACTATGTGCTGGCCTCTGAGCCAACAAGATGCCCCCTTGGCATGACCTCTGTCTCCCCAGTCCCAACACAACCGTGGAAAGCTAAGAAAGGAAAAAAGGATGGAAGGTCACACCATGCCTCCAGATACAGCTGACATTTAACAGCAGGGAGAGGTGACTAGCGTACAGAGAGAGCTCAGTAATTAGTCTAACGGAGAAATATGTCAACCCCATTTAGAAATGACTTTCTCATCTTAAGAGGGCAACAAAGGTAGATTGGTTAACTCTTTCATCATCCTTTCCCCGATAACTTCTGAACCAATATTCCCATCTTTCAGGCCTCCCTAGGGTAGGGGAGAACATCCTCCTCTAATTTTAATCTTGTTTTTGGTCATCAGTAACACTGAATTTGGAATTCACCAGGACCCGAGAGTAGCAGAAAAAGAGAGATGGCAGCATCCCGGGAAAAGGATGAAGTCACATCACTAACTTCAAGAAAGCAGGTTTTCTAAACCCAGCCCAAGGCAGTTATAGGCTAAAGTAAGAAAGTAGGATA
Source organism: Chinchilla lanigera (assembly GCF_000276665.1). Lineage (NCBI taxonomy): Eukaryota > Metazoa > Chordata > Mammalia > Rodentia > Chinchillidae > Chinchilla > Chinchilla lanigera. The sequence continues at coordinate 1,815,702 of NW_004955507.1, forward strand.
ATGAAGCTTGGACAGGATCCCAAAACCCAAGCCAGAGGCGATTCCTTTTCTCCTTTTTCTTTTCCCTTCTGTTAATTATTCATTTTTTGTCTTTCTACTCAATCAACACATATTCTTGAGCCCCCTACCTGACATATTCATGTTTCCCAATTTAATCCCACCTTCATCAAATTTTGAAATCCATCGTTCACAACACCTAACATTTCGTGGATTCCACTTTTCGGGGATCTTGCAGAAAGTGTTTTGTAAAAAACATCTCCGATGAGAAATTCTACCAAACGTTGTTTTATGTTGTTGGATGACAAATTCTACCAGTCTCCACAGTCCAACACCTTCATGTCAATATTCACAATCAGAGCAGAATGTACATGCACAAGGTACTGATAATGAATACAGAGCCAGAGTTCCTTCTGCATGACCACTTGTAGGACAAGCAGCAGACCATTTATAAGCTTGGCACTAACAATCCAACAGTAGTGACAGCAACCACAGTGTATAAGAACAACTTGTCTACAGGTTAGGCATAAGGCTGCTGCGTACAGAAATGTAAAATTCAGTCAAGCCTTACAATACCTAGGAGGCCAGCTTTACCATCCTAATTTAATGAGGATGGAAACTCAAGCTCAAAGACTTTGCCTACCTTGAAATAAGAGGCAATATTAAAATGTATATTCATGACTGTCCAACAACTCTACTCCCTCTTTCCCCAGTGGGGTGGAGAAGTGAGGGAGGACTTCAGAATGTCTGGAGCCTACTTGTGGATGCTCATCCTTCTGCGCATGGGAACGACAGGTGGAAATGAATGCTGCGAAAGGAAATCTGTATGCCAGGAATAAACATGTGAACATTTTCTCTATGGCACCAATAAGGCACTAACCTCCCAAACCATTACCTTACATTTTTACATTTGAACATTTTTAAAGTAATTCATTTTTGCTATGCAAAAGACTTCAGCACGACAGGCAAAGTCTGACCTGAATGGGCTGTGTTGCAAAGAAACAATTTGTTCCATTTTAAGTAACATTCAGAGATCTGTGTAGAACTTTCAGGTTGCAAACCTAATACAGACTCCTCCTAAGGCTATCGGAGAACTACTGCTCGTCCACTTCATTCTCAGCTACCACATACGAAAATGACAGGAACGTGTGAAATATGGCTCCGAGCTTCCTGACCCGGCAGAACTATAGCCAATCTCTGCAACCCCAAGTTCCTGAGTACCGCAGCATGCATGTGTGGTGTTCAAAAAAGTAATTATAAGAAAACAACAGACTCTGTCTTGGAAAATCACATTCATCACCATTCCTACCACAATATTATTTTGGGAAGTTTCCTTGCAGTTTTTTTCACAAACCTTTAAGCACGTGATTGTGACCACAGTTTATAAACAATTTTGATTTTTCTTCTTCCTCCAACTCCTATTTCTGCTTGATTATCAAGGTTCACTTGTTCTATAGCAGCTTTCCTAGCCACTCCCTCACCCAGCTGAAATGGACTCCTTTCGTTCTGTGCCTGAAGGTATGGGATGTAGGACAATACACCAATGTTAAATAAATTTCTCCTATGAATAAATAATCCCTGGCAACTGTAAACCAAGAACAATTCCTGGCACAATTATAAAACAAACAGTTCAGGCACATTTAGAAAAGAATGTGAATACTGGGGAAAGGCAATAGGGGTATACAAGGACCACAACGCTCCAAAAATCCACTGATATGCTCATGTCATTATTACCAAGGTAGTAGGTGAGCTGAAATGAAAAGATAGCATATATCTGGACTTCAGTAAAAGATCTTCATATGAGTCATTTGCAGGTAAGTTAACAAAACAAAGCAGTTAGTTTGCTCTGCTATCTACCTAAGCTGGTTGACAACTACTTTGGCTCACAAACATACTTATACATATCCCTCATGCAATAATTAAATTTGACTGAGCTACATGCCTCTCTTCTTTCTAGACCAGGAGGCAGTAAAACTGTAGCCCAAAAGCCAAACCCACCCATCACTGAGTTTGATAAAGTTTTATTACAATAGCCATGCTATTCATTTACATGTTGTTGATGGCCACTTTGGCATTACATTGGCAGAAGGGACTGGTTACGAGGGAGTTATATGTATGGTCTGCAAAGCCAAAATTATTCTCTATGTATCCATTCAAAGAAAAAGTTAACCCACTTCCAGGAAAGCTATTTCACCTCCTCCTTGTGTCCTCACACCAGCACACTGCCTGGCATACAATGGCAAGTAAACACATACACAGGCATTATTCATGGCCTGATGACAAGGGAGAAAGAGGTTAGTGGTGTCATAACATAGGATGCACCCTATCTAGTGTCTTTCTGACACTGACTTAGCCAAAGACAGACAAAGGACATATACTTACAAAACCCTTGGGTGACACAAATAGGGAAAAAAAGATAATGCTATGAATGACAGGGTCAAGATTCAAACAATCTTGACCATCTAGCATTCTAGGCCAAGAAGAAAACTGACAGTGCAAGTACAGGCTGGGAGCAGTTTTTAACTTCAGTAAGTCCACAAAACCAGACCCGGCAACTATTCGCATGAAATGCAGGAGGGCACTGTGACTGCCCACAAGGCTCATCAGCACCTGCAGTGCCACGAGTAATGCAACCTTCACTCACCCAGTGTCTAGTCCACAAATAAATGATAACACTCCTGTTATACCCTGCCACAGTCAGGGAGGGGATTTAGCTCAGAACACCACACCTGTTTAAATGTACTTTTCAATGGATTCTAACCATGTGATTTAAAAGGTACCCAATGACTTATAATAAAAAGTCCTTATTCCACTCACTGCTGCAGATACCCAGTGCCCAGCTGAGAGGCAACCAAAATGACCTGTTTCTTATGCGTCCTTTCAGAGCAGCTGTTTACATACACAAGCTAATAAGCACCTGGTCGCCTCTCTTTTTTTCCACAAGTGGTAGTACAATACATACAGCTCCATACTCTGCTTTCTCACTCACAAATATACCCACAGAAGAGCTGCCTCATCGCTTTCTGTGGCTACACAGTCTTCCACTTCTTCATTGCATGGTGCCTCTATACTGGCGGACATTTAAGTTAACGCAGTCTTTTGCTGGTACACATGCTGTTAGGAATACACATACACCTTTTCATACATGCACAGACACACCAGTAATACAAACTCCAAGAAGTGAAATTACAGGGATATAAAGTAGGTGCATTCATAATTTGGATGAATACTGTCAAATTGGACACTGCCTATTAGAGTGTAATAGACAAAATAAACAGAATTTTCCAAAAGAAAGATCTGGAAATTATGCCCCCAAAGAACCAGTGAGGATTAATGTGGAGAAAAGAGGGCTGGGAGAAAAGGTGAGCACCACATTCTTCACGAATTCCTAGGTAGCACCAGTAAATTTAGTTCTTCTTCATTCTCCAAGTGCTTGACCCATCCTTGGGGGCTTACCTATATTATTCACTGATAGTCACAGCAACCCAAGACACTGCCATTCCTATTCTCATTGTGCAAGAAAAGAAACAAAGGTCAGATTCCTCTTGCCAAAGGCCACACAGTCAGGAAGTACCAGAGCCTAGCTGCAGATCAGACCAGGTAACTCCACCACCTGTGGCCCCTCACCCCATAATCCCTTCCCTCAGGGCCAGGCCCTGAGGTCAGAGCAACATTCTCAGACAGACTGCATCCACAACCACCTGGGTGGCTTCCACTGCACAGGCCCTGCCCCAGATTCTGATCTAACTTTTCAAGGGACAGCAGACACGGTTTTCACAACACCCCCACAGGTAATCCAGTGTGCAGCTAAGGCTGCACTAGTGTTTAATTTACAACATTGGGCAGGCATCTAACTAGGGCAGGCATGGCAAATACCTGCCGTGCTTGTAAAACTAACTTTGAGGCTCCACCCCTTAAGTTTCTGAGTCAGCAGTTCGGAGGTAGGGTTGCAGAATTTGCATTTCTAACAAGTTCCAGGAGATGTTGGTGCTACTGGCCCAAGATCAAGCTTTCAAAATTCTCCAGAGCGAGGACTACTACGCTTAGTAATTAGCAATTAACATTTTACAAGTTTCATTATGCCAATGAACCTACTTTGCTTTGGAAGGTCTAATGGGATAATGTCCTCTAGGACATGAGGTAAAAAACAGATACTCAAGTGTCTCACTCAAGTTTGTAGAAGCTATCTATGGTACAAAAACCTTCATTCCTTTTCTTTTTTGTAAACTTCTTTGGCTTATGCTCAGGTTTTCCAACATATTATCTTAACCACACCAAGACCAGACTCTAAATTCCAAGAAGGCAGGAATCTTGTCTTATCTTGTTTTTTCTTATTCTTCCTGAACCTAAAAAATAGTGTTCAATACATATGCTTGAACAATGGAATTAATTATGGGTAAAAATAGTGACACCTAGATCCTAAAGGAGAAAATGCTAAGACAAGTTGATTTTAGTTCACATTAAAGAATTTTAACATTAGAAACATTAAAAATAGAATAAACTTTACAAATATAAATAAATAAATAAATTGCCTCGGTGAGTAAAGAGCTTTCTGTCCATGGAGAAAGACTGTCAGAAACCAAACAGCCAAATGACAGAAAGGTCAGAAAACAACTACACACTCCAAGGCAGTGTCCACCACCTCTAATACCTTTTCCAAAACTAAATTTAATCTGTGTGTGCTCGGGTAAAGAGGAGGTACTTTAAGAATCCTTCTTGAATCCTGATCAACTAGTCTACCAAAAGCTTCACTACATAAATTTGTATCAGTTACTGCACTTTTGTTCCTCAGTTTCCCTGGACACAAAATGAAGAGATTTGTCAGTAAGTCTCTTGGGATTCTCTAAGCAAGTGACTGCAAATAATAAACAACTACCAGATGTACCAAAGCAGTACTTAAAATGGATACAATCGATGTCTGCCTTTCCCCTCTGCCATTCTGCACTGCAACTAACCCTGCATCTAATTGACATTTCCTTGAAAATTAAACTTGAAGGAGAACCAAGGGCAAATTCAAAACCACACTGATCTACCCTTCAAGTTCAATGTCTTTACCAGTTTAATTACTAGCCTGTCATTTTGTTTTTTAAAAAATATCATTCTTCCAGCAGCCACTTAGGAGATAGCCACTGTGAGCAGAGAACTATGCAAGACCCTTTGGGAACACAGTGAAAAAAACACACTGGGTTCTGCCTTTTGGGGTGCCTACCTACATGCACAACTTTGGATTTCTGCCTGGGCAATGTTGAGGGGCTCATCAGAATTTACTGGTGTGGAATTGTGGTTTTATAGGTTAATTTTAGCAAGGAAAACTACAACTCAGAATAATGCCAGAATATCAGAACTAGGAGTGAACCATGATCCTCAAAAAAAAAAATACTCTTAACTTTTAAGACCTACACTACGAGGTACTAAAGTTTTCACCTTCATAATGGGCCAGAACAGAGTCATGTCTGACCCAGTCCTTATCTAAGAACCATTTCATTCACACATGAACGAACGATCCAAAGGGGTAAGCCTGGGACAGGTTCTTAGGCAACAACTTCTGAATATCACCATTACTGTGATGTCTTAAGAGGCCATCAAGAGATTTCAGAGGGGAAAGAATAAGAAACTGAGGAAGTCTCCCAGGTAGCAATATAAAACTTTTATTTACTTATTTGTACATTAAAAACTGTGTTTCCAGACATAACACCAAAATATGAGAACATACTCAGCCACTAAGGAAACACTGGGAATCTTTATTAGGAACCCTGCAAAGGTGACAGGGTAGGGAACAAAGCAGGAATTCCACTTTTTGTCAAAGAGCAACTGAAACACTTGGCTCGAATGTTAGACAACACAAATGACCTTTTCAGAATGCAAGCACCTAAAAGAGAATGACTCAAAAAAGAGAAACCAGTCTCTCTAAACCAGAGATGAAAAGCTGAGATGCGTATTGTCACAATTCAACTCATAAACAGATTTTGATATCACATCTAGCACACACTAACAGGACTTTTCTTTCTTAAGGAATAGCAAAACTTGCCTCTGGAACCGTTCACAACCACACATTGTCAAGATTCACAATACTTCAACTGTAGAACAGCATGCTAAAGGCACAATTACAAGGAAAACAACATCAAGAAAGTTAACATTTTCCCAGTTCCTGCTGGGAATGACTGAGGAGCCTGAGGGATGGACAATGAGAAGATGAAATTATATAGCTCAAAGGTTCCAAAACTCTAAGATGTCGCTGCAGCGCTTATTGAGAATCGCAGGCCCCTCCCCTAAAGAGCAGGCCTTTATGTCGCCACAAAACTCTGTCCGCACTCTAATCACATGGTCTATTTCCTGCTCACCTCTGAGCACTCGCAGGGCATGGACCGGATGCCATGCATTGTCACATAGCAAGTCTTCATGATTTCTTTTGTTGCAAAAATAAACTCTGTTACTACCCTCTACCTAGAATGCCTTCCAAGATGCTGCTCCACCTAACGCACTGCCCACCCATCCTGTATCCAGCTCAGCTGTCATCTCCCCCAACCAGACACAAACAGATGTGCCCTCTCACCTCTCCCAGAGGACGCTGTACATACCTGTTAGCACTTATCACACAGCTTTGTAATCATCTTGTTTACCTGTGCAACAACTCCTCAAGGACAATGGTTTTTCTCTTTGAAACCTCAGCACCAAGCTCAGCTTGCCATATGTAAGCTGCCCAACAGATGTTTAAAAGGTGGTCAACAAACGTTAGGTGGGCAGAAAGAATGGAAGGGAGGAACTATACTTCACAACTTCTTACAGACTCAAACAAAACTCTTTGTACGTGTGCTTCAATGAGGCAGGTGGGGGAATCCCTCTTCTTTCCTTTGCCCACATTTGAAGTCAAGTCCTTTCCCGCCTATTTCCAGACCCACTATGACAGCTTGAAAAGGGCCTCACTTGGGATGCTCCCTACACACACCCACCTGCGGTCTACCCTCAGCACACATCCTCAACTCCCTCCTCCCAGCTCCTGCAGGGCTTACTGAATTCCTAGCACCCTCGCACAATGGCCAAGGCCTGTATCCTCCGCACTGAGCAGAGGGCACTGATCCCTGCCAGCCTCACACTCACCATCTCCTGGTGGACCTCTGCAGAGACGGCAGTCTCCAGACAATACCTCCCAAAGCACAGGCTGAGGGAGGGGCTCCAACTGTCCAGAGCTGGAGAGGTGCTTTTCCGGCAAAGAGGATTTCACCATGAGAAAAGACTAAAGCGAGACTTTTGCCCTCAGCTGCCTCTGCCATGCCTCTGTACTCTGGGCAACTAATAGCTCACAACCAGGGAGAGCTTACCGCATGGAGGTGACAAGTCTTGGCCCACACCCTGATATACCTCACCTTTCTTTGCAAAGCTCTATACACTTGGCAAGGCTAGCTCCACCATTTACCTGATTCCTTCTGACCCCCAACGCTGCCTGCCAGGAACCCATTTTACCTGTGTAGAAACTGCTCTGAAAGGCTTTTTTTTTTTTTTTCTTTTCCCTTTTTGAGACAGGGTTTCACTATGCAGTTCAGGTTGGCCTTGAATTCACTTTGTAGCCCAGGCTGGCCTCGAACTCATAGCAATCGCCCTGCCTCAGCCTCCCGAATACTGGGATTACAGGCAGGTGCCACCACACCGGCCTGAAAGGCTAAGTCTTTGCCCAAGGTCATAGAGCTAAAAGCAGAACCCCAGTTCATACTCTGTTCAGATTCTCCCTGCAGGACGCCTGACTGCTGCCCACCTGCCCACGCCTATCACTCATTTCCCAAACCCAGAATGGTTCTCTTGCCAACAGTCAAAGCCTTCCATTTTCAAAGCCAACAACCCTTAAATGCTTTTCGGAGAGATTTTCCTGTCCACATTTCAGCTGCCATATAACAGCTCTATTTCCTAATTATTTCTTGTGTTTATTATGTTCAGAATATTTTCTCCTAATACCCTGAGAATTACTCCCATAGGAAACATTCAGCTCCTTTGGAATGGACATGAAACTAAACCCCCTTCCCTAAGAGCCTTCCTTGTGGGGCAGGACCAGTCTGGTGGACACTGAGAAGCCACAATGCGGTGTGGAGAAGCAGCACCGCTGGGAACCATGCAGTCTTCAATCCTGGCTTCAGCACCAACAAGCTGTGCAGCCCACCTCAGTCCTGAGGCTCAGTTCTCAGCCCCAGTCTCACCATCCATGAAGTATGGAAAATAAAACCTAATTTAAACTGGGTGTGGAGACATAAGCCTGTAATCCCAGCTACTTGGCCAGCTAAAGCAATTTAGCAGGACCTCATCTCAAATAAAAAATAAATACCTAATTTAAAAGGTTATTGCCAAGGGCTGAGGATTTAGCTCAGCGGCAAAGTGCCTGCCTGGCAAGCGCAAGGTCGTGAGTTCGGTTCCTGGTACCGGAGAAAAACCAAAAAAGGTTATTGCCAGGATTTAAGATGTTGTGTGCTTACAACTAATACAAGGGCAGATGGGGTACCCTCCCCTACAAAAATAAGTGCTACTGTTATTTCAACTGCAATCTGGCACAGCCAACTTGGGGATGGGTGAAGCACAGTGTATTTTTCTCATGTCCACAATGCTTTTACCCTAAGAAATATTCGGGAACTCCTCCTGTCAGGAATACTCCTAGTTCTGGAAGAGAAATCAAAAATAAAGGGGTTGCTTTGACACTTCAAGAAGACAAGAAGAGATGATTGCTCTTTCAGGGCTAAAATGGCTTCTCAAACACCTCACTTCCTCTCAACCCCCATAACCCATGAGTACGTTATCTAAGACCAGCCACTAACCCCCACTGACCCTCATTTCCTCAGCTGAACAACAGAGATAACCTGTGCCGTAGGCCGTGACGGTAGCCTTCCAAGACTCTGATTCCCTCTCCTTCCTTTCTGACTGAAGCTCCACTTTGAACCTCCATTTTGTCCAGGTAACACCCATCCTCCACATGGCTCCAGAAATGTAATGCCCTTCTCATCAGCCACCACTGGCTCCAAGAAGACATGTTACATAAATTCAACCATTAAACTATAGTGGAAAGAAGCTATCAAAGCTTCCTGACTCCTGAGAAAGAACACCAAAATCAATCTGTATCCTTCTTTCCCTGGATACCGTGTCCAACTGAGATGTCTAGAAATGCTGTAGCCATTTACTCCCAGCCTACAAGGACGCTAAACACCAACAGTGCCAGACATGGGGAGCCTCCAGGGTCTTGCTGCCATCACTGGGCCACCAACACAATCACCTCCAAAGCCCAACCTATGTCTGGATTCAGAATCATTCCCTCACACACCTCTAGGGAGCACAATCCACCCTTCAGTTCAAATGAAACCACTCCTGTTTGAGAGACAATGCATTTCCTAATTGCTAGTCACTCTGACTTTGTTACTTGTAGCCGAAAACATCCAGATATACTCTCATAACCTAAGAAGCATGGTAAAAATACAGACACTTCTGCCCCACTAGGGAATAATATCCATTTTTAATAAGCATCAAAGCTGGGTGTGCTGGTTCACACCTGTAATCCCAACACTCCGGGAGGCTGAGGCAGGAGGATCACAGGTTCCACTCTTACCTGGGCAATTTAGAAAGTACCTTTCTCAAAATAAAAAGCATGGCCAGGGATATAGCTCAGTGGCACAGCGCCTGCCTGGCAAACATAAGGTCCTGAGTTCGATTCCCAATTCTAAAAAAACCAACCAAACAAAAAAGCACTATGGCTGTAGCTCAGTAGTAGAGTCCCTGAACATGATTACCAGTATTGCAATCAAAAACAAAAACCCACTTTGATGGAATGTAGAGCCTCCCAGTACCTTGCCAGGCAGTCAGTCTCAAACAGCAGTCCAAAATGTTCCGAGGGAAACACCACTCTTCCTCCCTACTTCTATGAAAAGCTACTGCTGAAAGAATAGACCAAGGCAACAGACAGGGCAGTGTGAGTTGCTAAATAAATCTCACCTCTTCCCAAAAGGCTGCTTCTGCACACTTTTACGCAACCATCAGCTAACATTTAGCCAAAAACACTTCTACCATGGCAACCAGAAGATACTGGCTACTCTTGCCTACACAGCTGGATCCATCACCCAGACTTGTTCACCGTGCCAAACACAGTCTGCAGCACAAAGCTCAGGCCTACACACCAGCATCCCCGTTCTTCCTGTGGTCCCTTCAACTTTACCAAAAGGTCATTTTCCTGGCCTGGCTATTTCCTATCCTAGACTGACCACCCCTATGGCACCAGGAAGCTGCAAAGGAAGTTAGAGTTATTACAAGATGAAAGAAGGAGCTGCTGCGCTACCAGGCTGACTCTCAGACAATTGTTTTTGGAATGTCAGAGGGACAAGGGTCGTAGCCACCCCTTCATTCCAAGAGGGAAAATGAAGACCAAGTGGGGGTGGGACTTGGGACCCCCATTCATTGGGTTCTTTCCTTTTAGCACCTTCAGGATCATGGGAGGTGGGCTTCCCACTACAGAATGCTAATGGGAGGAAGAAGACGCAGACAGAGACGCTTGGCTTGTGTAAAAGGACAATAAAGGAAGGGGCAGGCACTAATTCAAGGGGCCTTTGCAGGGCATGGGTTGCTTAGATAAACCACAAAAGCCAAAGGCAGCAAAGAACATCTCACCTATTCTTTTCTATGTCAATATGCTTGAGACTAGGTTCATTTAATTCATTTGAGCCCCCAACCCCATTCAACAAATTCTTGAGTGGCTGTGAAATCCAGAACACTACACCAGGAGTTGCAATGACAGAGAAGATAACGTAAGAACCTCAGTCTAACAGTGAAGGTAAGGCAAATATAGTAGAAAGTAAAAACAAGTTCCTTCTTCAGAAGGCCTCCCGACACTCCCTAGATCAATAGTGGTGAGGTACTCTCTGCTCTACACTTCAGCACCTTGGGATAAAGTTATAATTGCAGCAGCCACACTGCACTATACCTGTCTGTTCATTTCTCTCTATCTCTCTGTCTGTCTGTCTCTGACTGTCTCTTTGTCTCTGTCTGTCTCTCCTTATCTCTGTCTGTGTCTCTGTTTCTCTGTGTCTCTCTGTCTCTGTGTCTCTCTGTCTCTCTCTCTGTCTCTCTCTCTCTGTCTCTCTCCGATTCCTAGAGCACAAAGCTGGTCGCCTTGTTCACCTTCATATAGCTAAATCTAGCACAGGTCCTGGGACTAGGATGCACTCAGTGAACACTGGTTCACAAAATGGGTCAACAGAGGGACGGATACATGAATCATGCCTGAGTGGATAAATAGGTGGAGATGTCAAGGAACTGCTGCCTGTGAATCAGGAAAGATTTCCTGAAAGGTTGAGGCATCTGAGCCAGAGCTTTAAGCCCATTTCAACCAAAGTGCCTAATATCATGTTAGGCACAAATCTGGACGAACGTTTCCTAGATGAGTCTACTACTGAGTTGACTTTTCCTAAGAAGGAAGCTTCCCACTCGAAACAGCAATCAAACTGCTAAGTCAAAGGAAGGGCAACTGCCTAGCCATCTCTACAAACACTGGCCTCAAAGACGGTGCAAGAGTTAGGAATACAGTTCAGTGGTACAGCAGCACCTGCCTAGCCCATACGAGGCCCCAGGGTCCAATCCTTAGCACTATAAAAAAAATGTTAAAGAAATGGGGAAAAAAGTGCAGAAGAATGAAGACACTCCATTTGCCCCAATATGGAGAGTTTCCAGGATATATCATTAAGTGACAAAAGCAAGCACATCACCTCTCCCCCTTCTATATGTCTCTGCACATAGGTATCTCATAAGGACATACAAGAAACTAATGTGAGTGATTATCTATTTGTTGGGTAATATTTAACTTATCGCCTAAACTAGGACACTTTTGAGAGTGAGAGGAAGTATTATTTAGGGATCATTCACTGGGACAAGAAACACCAGCTGAACTTTCCTGGGCAAACTGGAATATAAGCTCTCTCCACCCAAAGGTTGGCAGAGTGAGTGGACAAAGCAGAGATGGGAGCAAAAGTGTTCAATGAATACATTTTCATGTGTTTTGATTTTCAAACCATGTATGTATATTAACTGTTTTAAAATGTAATGATCTTTGAATGAGAAGGAAAAAGCCAAAGAATTTAGATGTCTAACTCTATTACAAAGAAGTTCATTTAAAGGCCCAATGAATGGCTACCCTGGAGGTATCCGATGCACTCCTAGGTATTAGATGAAATCACCACTCATCGCATAACTATTTTGCAGAGCACACGAAAACATCTCTGACAGTAGAGAGCTGTACATGGCCTAAAAAGGCTGGGAGTCCGTGTCGGGTCAGCCAAGATGGGGAATATTGCAGAATATAAACAGTGCGAGACAGACAAAAAGCAGTTCAGGTTTCACACAATCATGGCAACAAAGTGAGATTGATTCAGGACTGAATCAAGCTCTTTATATTGCTTCTACTTAAAAAGGAAATGTATTGACTACAGTCCCCCTCACAAATTTATCTTTCCTGACATCAAGCACATTCATAACCTATTTTAAATTCCAAGGAACAATGCTGGGTTTAGGAAAGTGAATAGCAGCAGGTTTCATCAGGCTGTTTGGGAGGCTGGGCAGAAGCTTCTGACTTTTAATTGTTCAGGAAACACGCACAATGCAGGTTTGTTTTTGTGGGGTTTTTTCCTTCTTATCAGTCATAACTTCCAGTGAGGAAAATGCTTGTCCAGGATGCCTGTGCTTCAGATGGGAGAGGCCCTGGATGGTATCCTCAGTTTCATAATCATCTCTTCCTTTCAGACATCTCTACAGCTGCTCAGGCTCAGGCCTGAAGTTCCTCAATGAGAGGATGTCTTACCCCAACTTCTAGGCTTTACCAGACACTTGGGTTCTGACCTTCCTCAGGCCAGCCTCACCACACCCCACTGTGAAACTTTCACAAATTCCACAACGTCCTGTGGATTGCAGGACCATAAATTTATTGCCCAGTCAGACAGAAACACTGTTAAGAATCACTGAGACAGGGGGACAGGGGCTGGGGATTTAGCTCAGCGGCAAAAGCGCCTGCCTGGCAAGCACAAGGTCGTGAGTTCGATTCCTGGTACCGAAAAAAAAAAAAAAAAAAAAAAAAAAGAATCACTGAGACAACTGGAAAACCACTGCAAGAAACGGGAACATAAGATTGTCCTCTAAAGGATAAATTCAGTCCCTTTAATAAACCTAAGTTCAAGAGTCTCCACCATCTGGTTCCAACCCATCCTTCCCATCTTCCACATCCTGTCCATATCACACAGTCCAATCACAATGGGCCGCAGCTGCTCAGGCAAGCCTGGTCTTTATTATCGCTGCAGTTTTTGTTCCCGCCATTTTCTCCTCCTGCCTCCAGCCACCATCAGCCCATAACACTCTCCTCATCATCTGCCTAGGTCTAAATCCCATCTCTCCTTCAAAACACAAATCATTCATTACTATATTCGTTCAACAAATATTTACTGATTGTTTATTATATCAGGCACATGATGAACAAGATGAAAACTGCTACTTTCCATGAAACTTTAATGTGTTTGTGCCTGCCACTGCGATAACTGGTCCTAAGGATGGACAAAGAATAGTGTGCAGCAGAGTAGACACACTCACTACCTCACAGGGCTATGAAGTCCTGAAGGCAAAACCCAAGAGACTGCCCCCCACCACATTTCCCACAACCTTGGATAGAGCAGACATTCAACAATTACTGAGTAAAATCATTAACACTGCTGGCCATCACTGAGGGAGGCTGAGTCAGAAGGACTGCAAGTTTGAGACCAGCCTGGGCAACTTAGTAAGACGCTGATTTAAAAATAAAAAATACTGGGGATGCAGCTCAACATTCTCTGGGTTCAATCCACTGTACCGCCAAAGAGAAAGAACAAATGAAGTGGGGGAGGGAGGAAGGGAGGGAGGAAAAAAAGAATGTTAAAGAAGCCTACTTGTTTAATCCAAAGAGTTTCCCAACAACGTACTGTGAGTCAAGGGAGAACCTGAATTCTACCGACCTTAGAGAAATATCCCAGGTACCAGGATTATGACTCTTATCTGACTGTGATAGTGAAAGGGAACCGAAGTCCCTTGATCAACTTCAGGCTGTGTTTCTTGGGGTTAAGTGACTCCACCAAGGTGACACAGCTAGTTAGTGACTGAGCCACCGGAGGGACCCGAGGGTGACCAGCACAGCAGTCCCTAGACAGGAGGATATTAGAGGAGAGATGTGAAACTGTCAGCTGAACTGGTCCATCAGCTTTGTGAAGGAGGCCTGGGGGATGGAAACGAAGTGGCTCGCAGACTTAAGGCACACACATACGTGTGGCTGAGCAGAAACTTGGCAAGAGAGGGCTAGCTCAATACTAAGGCTACAAAGGGAATGCGCTCTGAGACAGGGCTCAAGCACATCTTTTCCATGTCTGTCCTAGAAGAGGGAGACAGGTCCGTATCTGCTTCCCTCAGGATTACCAACTCAGGAGCAGGACTGCTCTAATTACCACTGTAGTGCTCAGAGGAAGCTGCTCAGAGAAGTCTAAGGAAAAGCGAAGTATCCTGGGGCTGCCCTGGCCTTGTCTGCAGTTCTTCCCAAAGCAGATCTATGGAGTTAAACAGTAACTGGTAACAGACACCTTGGCAAGTTGTATACTCATACCCGAGCATCTCTATAATGTGTATATCCCTCTCTCAGACCTTTCTAATGGTGACTAGTCACAGCAATAATTTAATCAAGTGAAAAAAAGCACAGTTAGCATGAGCTAAGTTCTAACTTTAGTTACACACAGTAAAGTACCTCAATTACTTCTCACCAGCATGGACTGGACCCTACTACCTCGCACCTACTGCAGCTCATGTGTAGCCCTGGACCACCCTACCCCTCAAGCCTTGCTAGAACTTTTCTTCCCAGCTTAAACCCACTGCTACCATCTCCCCACCCCTAGGACCTCATGGTTCAGTTGGTGAGGAACTAAAACTGCAAATACCCATCAAGGTACAACAGAAGGGTCTGGAGCTACAAAAATAACTCCCAGTTCTTCAAGTCATCCCGTACTCTACGTGGCAGAAATACAACCAGATCCCCAAGCAGATATTAACATTGGCATTCAACATTTCATGTGGAGTAACTCTGCAGGGGGGAACTGTCTTCTGCACTGTGAACTGTTTAGGAACATGCTTGGCTTCTGCACACTAGATGCCAATAGTATCTTCTCAATTGTGACAAACAAAAATACCACCAAACATTGCCAAACATTCCCCAGTGGTGAAATTTTCCCACACTGGAAAACACTGCCAAATGATAACCTTTGTAAATGTGCTATTCCAGCCATCCCCAAATGGTCAGATGCCTGGAACTTAGTCCAACAAAACAGCTCAGAGGTTAAAGGCTTTGAATTGAATAAAACCTGTGTTATTTTATTAATATTTTGAATGTCCCCCAAAGGTTCTTGTGTTGAAGACCTGGTCCCCAACCTACAGATACTGCTGGGAGGTGGTGGAACCAATTTAGGCCACTGGGGGTATGCCCAAGAAGAGGACATTAAGACCATGGTCACTTCTCTGTTCTTTCTGCTTCTTGGTAGCCATGAAATGAGGCACTTCCTACAGCACGTCCTTCTACCATGATGCACTTGCTCACTGTTGACCAACAGGGCCAAGCCACCACAGACTTCTGAAACTGAGAAGCCAAAATAAACCTTTCCACCTTAGAAGCTGATTGTCTGAAGCATTTTTGTTACAGTGACGGAAAAAATAACTGACCTACTCAGGGTAGTGTCTTGGTTCTGTGTCTTACTAACACAGCATCTTAGGTAGGTCACAGTCTCTTTGAGTTCATTTCTTCGTCTTCAAATGGGAGCAATAAAGCAGCACCTACCTTATGGAGAGGGAGGGGAGGTCCCTTATGGGGAGGTCATGCAGTTACATAAAATGACAAAAAATTTGCCTGGTATAATGAGTGTTCAATAAACTTTAATGATTATTTATTTACAAGCTTGGAAAATTCCTTTTAGCCAAGCCTAGAGTTTAGTCTTCTATTTCTGTGGCTTCTGATATTTCTCATCCTTATTAGGCCCTCTGCACCTGCTAAATGCCTTTGGTCCTAACCTTTGGTTTTAATTATCTTTCCTGCTGGTTCAAAGGCATGAGGTTAAAGTGAAGGAAACACACACACACACACACACACACACACACACACACACACACAACTTTTAGATTCAACTCTGCTCAAACCAACTCTTCAGACGAAAGTTTCCATTGTGGTCTAAAAACAAACTTTTCCACAGGGAGCTTTAAAACAGCCACAAGGACCAAAGTCTCCAACTCTTCTAGTTCCCATTTCCTTTCTGCCCCAATCATGGCACATCCTTTCTGACAGTTTCCTAACCTATAAATGAAGAGTTTAGATTCTGATGAGCTCCGAGAGCTTCCCATCAGCAATTTCTAGATTTTGCACTAGTAATGGGAATATAATGTTGTAGCATGGATGGCAGCTGGATCCACATTTTAGGTAAGTGCTTATCTTAGGAATAAGCATCACAATAAAAATCATTTTCTTTTTTCTCTACATTTCCCAGAGAGTCAGCAGAATTTAACGACATGGAGATTTATTGCCATTGGAGTCAGAGATCTGAATAAAGTGAAATCCCCTACCGCCACTGAGACCTTGGGCAAACAAGTTCATCCCTCCAAACCCTGTGGCCTTATTTGTAACATGATATAATAACAGAAATGATGAAAAAAGTATGAACCAGAGATCAGGAAAGCACCTGTACAAAGCTGGTGTACACATTAAGTATTCCTTCCTTCCTGGAATCTTGACTGTAAATTTTGTACAACTCCATGTCAGTCTGTCCTCTAGAAAATCCTTCCTTTTGTCCTTTTTCTTATAAAATTTTCCTTCAAGGATGTGTCCATAAGCTGGGCATGGTGGCACACGGTTGTAATCCCAGCACTTGGAAGACTGAAGCAGGATTGTCTCAAGTTCAAGGCCAACTTGGGATACATACTAGGTTCAAGAACACTGAACTATATAGTGAGACCCTCTCGCAAAGAAACACAAACAAAACAAAGCGAAAAAAGATCTGCTCAAGTCCTCCTATGCCAAGAAGCCTTCTCGGCATAGACTTTTTAAAGTCCCAAGGCCAAGTTTCTCAAACTTTTGCTTTGAGGAAGGGGATGGTGTTTACTAGTTCCCTATCCTAAGAATATCCTTTCTCTGTATTCAGGAAGATTAATCCCTTCCTTTGTGCCACCCCAAAATGGAACACTTACCTCAACATCAGAATAAGCTTAGATTTTATACACCCATTATGTTGAAGAGTCATAAAATCACCCTGAAATGAGTAGGGTAAGTCAGGACAGCATCCTCTCCCCGCAAATCCTCATCCAACCTGGTCACACTGTCTCCCCCAGGATTCTACCCACACCAAGAAGATAAAGAAAAGGTTTCTTCTCAGACCTTCTTAGAGGAAGCCTCACAGATCTGCAGCCCAGTCCCTTCCCTTTGCCTAAAACCTAGGACTGTGACGATGCCACACTTCTGTGATGAGCCTGGACCATAAAGGTAGCCAGTCCCACTGACATGAAAATGAAGTTCAAGAAAGAAAGGAATTGGACAATGGTTTCTCCAGTGGTTCAAAGGCAAGGCTGGAGTTAGAAGAGGGCTTTCTATGTACCTGACATAACAAGCCTCTACTCATATCCTTTTCACCTACCAGTTGGTCTGAGCTAACTCCATTGTTCCAGGTTGCAACCTTGCAGTCACCTCTACCTCTTCCTTTGCCTAATTTCTGTCATCCTTCCAAAAGCAAGATCAGTAACTCTTCCATGATAAAGGACTCTGATCATCCCAGCCTCCAAGTCTACTGCCTGGTCCCCATCACCACATGCCCAGCAGCTGGGGCTAAACTCCCCAGAAGCCCACCCTACCTGCCAAGGCCTACTTCCTCTTCCTTCAAAATGCGTTTTTCATGTCATTCTCCTCTTCAACAACCTTCCATGGTTCTTCTTTCTCCCTGCATCATGTCTCTCTGCCTAATATACCTGACTGCCAGGAATCAGTCTCACCAATTGCAGCCAAGTTGGGCTCTCCCTGCTGACTCATGCCCGATGGACTCTATGTTCCCTCTAGAGGTTTTTGTCTACAACACTTCTGTCTGTCTTAGTCACGCTCCTCTCCCTGGGACAAAGTACCCAACACCAGCAACACAAAGGAAGAAAAGTTTATTTTGGCTCAAGTTGTAGTGGGTTCAGTACATAGGTAGCTGGCTCCAATGCAGAAACCACATGGCAGAACAACATGGTAGAGGAAATAGGCTTGTGGGGGATGGCTCACACCATGAGGGCCATGAAGCAAAGACAGAGAAGAACTAGAGACAAGAATATACCCTTCCAAGTTATATCCCTAGTGACCCACCTCTTCCAACCAGGCCCACTTCTGAACACAAGACCTCAAGGGACATTTTAGAATCAAACCACAACGCCTATTCTTCCTGCAAGACTGTCTGAGACCCCTTCACAAGGAAGCCTCTTCTGACCTCCATAGGCCATAGTGATCTCAGACTCCTCTATACATAGTTACTGCTACACAGTCAACAGTCTAAACCTATTGGGCTCTTGGTCTCATACTGTCACTGTGATGGCTGAGCTGTATGAGTGTGACTCCTCACCAAACCATAAACCAAGAACCCACTAACATGGCCATCCTTCCACCTCCTACCTCAGCTTGGCACTTAAACCACAAATATTATCTCAATGCCTCTAATGTGCCCAGAAAGTTCTTGTCCATGCTCTTAAACCTTCCTTACCTTTCAAGATACAGCTTAAATGCCATCTGCCCTGTGAATTCTTTCCCAACCCTTCCTGACTCCAGCTCCCACCTCAAAGTCTTCATCTCTCTTCCTGAGAACCTCTTAGTTGTTCTCAAGCCAGTGCCCCAACCCCCACATCCCTCCTGGGATCCAGGGCTTCCGTTTCTTATTCAGTCCTGGGCCTCCCATAATACCTAGTACCAAGAGGATGCTCAGTGAATGGCCTTCACAGTGAACTGAAACAGGATCTGTCTGCTTCTCAGGCCAGTCTAGGCTCCTGGGTGGCCTCAAGCTCCCTACATCCAAATGACCTCTTACTGTTCTTCCAAGATTGGATTTGGGCCCAGACTGAATCAAATGACTTCTTATCATTCTTCCAAAATTAGGCTTTCCTCTTTAATTACACTTTATCTACTCGCACTGTAGGTGGACTCTAATTACATAATTACTTCAAACTCTGGGACTTAAAAGAACAGAAGAAAGAAAGAAAGAAAGAAAGAAAGAAAGAAAGAAAGAAAGAAAGAAAGAAAGAAAGAAAAAGAAAGAGGAAGGGAGGGGAGGGGAGAGGAGAGGAGGAAGGAAGGAAGGAAGGGTAAGAGAGAGAGAGAAAGCAAGAAAGCAAGAAAGAAAGAGGGAGTATTTATATAGGTAAGTAAACACAATAAATACGTATGTACCATTTTCTTATTCATACACAGACTGAAAATAAAGCCTGAGAGGAGTCTAAATCACATTAAGATAAAAATCCCACTAGGCATGAGTAGACCAAGAAGAACTTCAAGAAGAAGTCTGAAGAAGGCCCTGGAAAGAATCACCCCTCTTCTTCTTCAGTGAGGCTAGACATGTTAGAATTTTAAAGACAGGCCTGATCCCTCAACCTAAATAACCGTCCTCTTCTGAATTCCAAATATCCTCTGTGTTGCATTTCTCCTCAGGCCCATGTACACAATCCCCCTCTCCCTTACTAGACCAGTTCTATCCTACCCAGCCTCACTCAGCAGGTAACCTTGTTCTCTGTCCCTCCCAGTTCTGCAGAGGCCAGGGATATAGCTCAGC
Source organism: Chinchilla lanigera (assembly GCF_000276665.1). Lineage (NCBI taxonomy): Eukaryota > Metazoa > Chordata > Mammalia > Rodentia > Chinchillidae > Chinchilla > Chinchilla lanigera. The sequence continues at coordinate 1,835,534 of NW_004955507.1, forward strand.
GGCACAGTACCTGCCTGGCAAGTGCAAGGTCATGAGTTCAATTCCCAGTACCAAAAAACAAACAAAAAAAAAATCCAGTCTGAACTACATATTGGGGCCGTGGTAGCACATGCCTGTAATCCCAGCACTCAGGAGGCTGAAGCAGGAGGATCATTGTGAGTTCAAGACTAGCCTGGGCTACAAAGTGAGCTCAAGGCCCGGCTGAACTGCATAGCAAGACCCTGTCTCAAAAAGACAAAAAAAAAAAAAAACTTTCTACAGAGGATTTCACCCTGCAGGACTTCCTCCTGCCTTATATTCCAGCCTTGTTCAGAGATTTGCCCTTCACCCAGTGCACAAAGCCTCTTTGCCATCCTGCCTTTGCACATGCCCTTCCCCATCTCGTCTATCAGGAACACCTTCCTTTGGCCCAGTTCCAGCCCTCCTCTTGTTCACCCCCTGCCACCCTTGCCCAACACAGTGCTTCTGAATCTTTGACATACAAACCTGTTCATCTGCCTACCTCTCGGGGCAGTGGTCACCAAACTTTTTAATTACACCTTCCTATTAGTGAAATAGCTTTGAGCACATTAACTTACAAGTTAATTATAAAGCCATACTGCTAAAAATAGGGAAGCCGTATCTTTCCTTTAGAGAATAAATAAAACTTCAACTGGTAGTGGTTTTTTTTCTGCACTTCAATGGATATCTGAAGAACTCTGTGAGGAAAGCAGGGGCTTTTTATTCCCTTTATAGGCCTAGAATCAGGTACAGAATAAAAACACAACAAATTAATAAATTATTTTATTCAACAAACTTTGGAGCACCGCCTATGAGCAGGCCCTTGCCAGGAGTAACTGTGAACACAGCAGGCGTGGACACTCACTGTGGATCCTGCATAGCGGTGGGGTGGGCAAACAAACAAGCGTGACAAAGCAGCTGACACAAACACTATAAAGAATGCTCCGTCTAGAACAACTGAACCGTGAAAGCCCTCACATGGAAGACTTCACTTGGTCTGGAGTGTCAGAGGTTTCCCCAAGCACATGATCCTTGAAGTGAGATTTGAGGGCGAACAGGGAAAAGTGAAAGCAGAAAAGAGCACCCCAGGCTAAGGAGCCTGCATTGGCAAAAGTCCTGAGGCTGGACAGAGAATGGTAATTCACAAAAGCCGATAAAACAAAGAAGCCCAGAAAGGACAGTAGGCTCCTCTCTCCTTTACTTCTGTTAGTCAAAACAGACCACACTGGACAAGAAGCGTGTGAGGGGGTAGCCTGCTACCACCCAGCCTGAGCCAAGATAAGCAGATGAGCGGATGAGCTCTCGGGTCCCCAGCTGGCCCCCTCCGGACGGGACCTCCACCCTGTGCTTTCTGAGGAGCCCAGAAGTACCAAAGAGACACCCCTGAAAACCCTGCAGGTTGCCATAGCCACCAATCAATGACTCCTGGGCAGTTTAATTTTTCAAACAGAGTGTTAAATATTTTATATTTTCTAACAGTGTTCTCTTTTCCTGGCCTGCAATACAAAGAAACACCCTAATTCAAATTAAGGACTCACTCAAAACAAATGCCACGCTGGAAGGTCCTGCATAAAGGTCTGCATCAGGATCTCAAGAGTACTTTAGAAATTCCTGTTGCCAGGATGTTGGTTCCTTGAGGGAGCCACCTGGGTAATCCAGAACTCCAGGCCACCAAGTCTCTTCTCTGCTAGAACTCCTTCGACCCCAGGAAGAGAAAATTATTCACAATTATGTTTCAGGTAAAATAGCCCACCACTTTAAAAATTAAAGATAAACTGGATGTGGTGGGAGAAGTCTATAATCCCAACTACTCTGGAGGTTGAGAATATAAAATCGTAAATTTGAGGTTATCCTGGACAACTTAGTGAAACCTTGCCTCAAAAAACATAAAAAATTTTAAAGAGCTCAGCATGTAGCTCATGTAGAACACCCCTAGGTTCGCTCTTCAGTACTACCAAAAAAAAAAAAAAAATTAAAGATAAAACCAAGAATATGCACTGTAAGACAAACAGCCAGCTACAGGGCCTCCTGCACCAGCTGTCTTGATGAAAAGCCATATCTTCTACAGTAATAAAGCACAACTAATATTTCCCAGGTCTCAGAGGGCCTCACCCCCTCTACTTGCCAGTGCTGGCTCATTCATGCATTATGCCCATCACAGAAGCTCCACGAAGCAAACACAAAATAGTCCTAAAAGGCCTACACTGTGGCGCCTGATTCTCAGCAACCACCACCAAACACTGACGAAGCCCTCAGCACTTGCTACTTTCTCCAGCTACTCTAATTTCCGGCTCTTTGGGGATTTTGCTTTCTCTGGGCCATCTATTCATTTTGTCCTGCTTAGAGGCAGGTTGTACCCTGGACTTAGCCTCTCCACCGAGATCCCCATTGGCCAGGCCACCAGAACAGCAACTAAGATCTCCCAGCTCCAGTTCTAGCTTTTCTTTACCTCATCCCTGGCTTCAAGATCCTACCAGTCTCCTGTCAGAGTCCACTGTGTGCACTGTCTAGAAAGCAAGGCCAAGCACAGGAGGGTCCCCAGTGCCTATGCTGCAGCACCTTTGGAAAGGGTCCCCACCATGAACCCACCAGGACAACGTTCCAACTTCTTCTAGTATCCCTTTGTTATAAGGAGCTAGAACCCCTGGACAATAGTCCATGCTCACAGGAGACAGTCACCCAATACTGACTCTTCCCTGGCTAAAGACAAACTCTAAGTAGAAAAGAGCAACCTGCAAATGAATCATCTATTTATATATCAGACAAGGAAACACTCCCGTGCACAGCCATTAGGTTCCTCACAGACTGGGCAATAAAAGAAACTGTTTTGATTTCACAAGGTATAACCTAGTGACCTTTTATACTGGAAAGCCAAGCTCAAAGGTCAGTCTACAGGTTGATGTCAATAACCTACACATAAGGTATTATATTAATGAGTAATGAGCTCTCACACTGACATGCAGGCAGAAGGGCAATTCTGGGATCTATTAAGCACTCATTCCTGTTACAGTTGCCAAATAACAGCCAGAACACTATGCTGATGCTGGAAAGTCAAAGCCCAAATAGGAAGGAATGGCAAGGCCTGCTATATGTTAAGGTTCAAGTGATCAATACTCCTGGTCACTGGTACTCAGGCCAAATGTGTATTCCCATGCCAAATTGAGAATCCAGATTTCCAGGAAGTTTTGTGACAGATAAGGGCTGCTCAGCCACTTCAAGAAACCCAAACTCAGACACACCATTGGTCTCTGCTACTTACCCTGTGTGCCCAACTTGGGTGAGGCAGGCTGCCACATCCATTATACCCAGAGTACCCTCACTGCCTGCACTTTCCCACACACACCTTGTCACTCCAAATAAAACTTTTCTACTTCGTCACATAAAATACTCTGTGTACTGCCTGATAAATAAGAGCGTTGATCATCTCTTGGTATTATTAGGACATAATCTTCAGGAGGGCAGAGTCCCTTACCAGCATCTGCCTAATGAATGAAATGAGACTGAGGCTACTAAAGCACTTCTGAAGCTAATGTTCCATATGCAAGCAGGGATTACCTACCAAAAGGCCACCCTCCCATCCCTGGGGCTGTCCTATCTTTCTCTTCATCCAGCTAAATAGGGAACCTCTAGAATTCTGTGCTACTTTAGATGGCTTTGCTGGCAAGAGAAAACAAAGATATCCAAATTGAAGAAGAGACCAGCCCTAGGTGCTAAATTACCCTGACTCTGTCCCTTCTCTCTTCTGCACTCCTTTACCAAATCCCTCTTCCCCACTGGAGTGATAGCAAATGTCTGTGACCCCACCCCGCCATGACAGAGATGCAGTGAGGGGAGGAGGAATGTTTAAGGGGCAAGAGAAAGGGTCAGCCTAGGAAAGAATGAAGCAGGAGGAAAGAGAAAGCAGAAGGGTCCTTCTTCAGAGTCCTAGTGACCAGTAGAGGACTCAGGGGGCTTTGTGAACATGCTGGCACTTTTACATCCACTCTCATGACCAAAGCAGTCCTTGGCTTAGAAACAGTGAATTTTGTCCCTCTCCAGATAACCAGCCAGCTCTACAAACACAGCCTCACCTACATTCTTTTTCCACTCTACAGTCTCCTGTTTGAAAATGCTCCCTTGGCTCTACCAGTAACTTCTGTCCCCATCTCATTCTCAATAACAGTGAACAATATTTACTGCAAGTTTCCATGAAGCCAAATCTATCCCTGAAATTTCCATTACTAGCCCTGGTATCTACGCTCATAGGTTTGAGAAAACCAAAGTAAGTTATGAACAAGCACATAAATGGGTTGTTTTGTTGTTTGTTTGTTTGTTTGATTTTTGAGACAGGGTCTTCAACCTAGTTCAGGCTGCCCTCAAACTCACAGCAGTCATCCTGCCTCAGCCTCACAAGTCCTGGAATCACAAGTGTATGCCACCACATTTATCTTAAATGTTTTTAAACTACAAATACAAGATTTTATTTGTAATTCATTTTCATAGTTGAGATAGATCCAATTGGATCTTACTTACAACAATCCGATTGGATTACCTTACAACAATGTGAGATCTATTAAACAAGATCATGACTGCAATCCATGTGGAAAAACAATCCTATAATGTCCAAGCTGTACCTCAGAACTGTTCTCTCCACTGACCTTAACAGCAGCACATCTGAATCTCCCAACTCAATCAGTGAGCCAGGAAGTATGCCGCTGGAACCGCATTAAAGTAGGCCCCATTGTCCAAACAAGCTCTAGTGATTATGGCAGAATGATTCAAGTTTTCTTATTTCCTTAATGCACTCCTTGGTAGAAGAAACCAACATTTACTATATACCTTCTATGTGCCAAGGACTAAAGTAGACACAGGAACCACGAAGATAAAGATGACAATTTATTCTTCATAAAAAGTCCAGTCTAGAAAGAGTAGGAGATAAAAGGTCCAAAGAACTGATTTTGTACAAGACACTAAAGAAAGACATATAAACCAAACACAATTGGCTAATTGCTATGTAGTAACTGATTTAGGTTCCTGCTTTTTCTGTTCTGCTAAGTACAAGTTAGGGAAGAAACCACTAAACAAGTAGCCAACCCACAGCACAGAACCTAGAAAAAGTTCCGGAAGTAGAGGCACCAACAACTCAAAGGGCAGAAGCAGGACAGAGCTACTCTTTGACCAGCCTGCTGAACACTGGTCCAAGGAGCAATCTGACCTACCTTCCCCTCCCCTAAAATCTGCTCGAGCTGGTGATGACTCCCCCTTAGACAGCAGAAAGTAGTCATTGTTCAGGCAACTCATATCACAGGCTCGGGATCCAGACATAGCTGAGAAAGGCAGGAGGAGAAGGGGACAAGTTTCAGAGGACAGAAGGTTTGAGTGAAAGTCTGCAGAGCAAGCTTGATAATAGCAGCCCCTTTCCCCATCAAGGCTCTCAGAACGCAGAACATTCAGGTTGTTACCCACCTCCCACTAACCCCCAGGCAAAATTCCCCCAGGAAAAGCCTCTTCACAAAGCCTCAGAGAAAAGATCTACTGGCACTAAAATCTAGGTTTCTCCAGAAATAATGAAAGCTGCAGTCTGCTGGATGACCCTAAAGAAATTAGCAAGCTCTTCCATGTCACACAGATGCCCAATGTCCCCCCTTAGAATATAAATGGACACTAGAGCATCAGCTTGTATGGAAGTATGACTCTAACAGGAAATAGAGTAACCCGAACAAGTAAAACAAGATACTTGAGTAAAATAAAGTGCGGGGAATGGTAAAACCACCAAACAAACACCTAATATAGTTGTTGTACCCAGGAAACAAGAAAAAGACGCTATTTTTAAAAGAAAAGGGGGCTTCAGCAGGACTCGGTGGTAAAGCACTTGCTTAGTGCAAGGCTCTGGATTCAATCTCCAGCACAAGAAAAAAAAAGAAAAAGAAAAACCAAACATTCACAGAATTGGGAAACTTTTAGAAAATAAAACATGCATGTATGTATGCATGTAAAAACATGAAGGCAAAAACAAAAAAGTAAAAAGAGTTGAAGGTAAAGCTGAAGAAGATACCTCTCAGAAAAAGAAAACAATGACAAAATGGAAAACAGGAAATAAAAGACTTTAAAATTACAAACTCAATCCGTGAAGCCCAGCAGTCAACAGAACTTCTCAAGACAAAACACAAAAAAATAGAGAAAAAGAAAACCAGAACTGTGGAACAAATTCTGAAACCAGACCATGGAAAATATTAAGTTCGTGAACTGAGGTACCACGGTATAAGAAAATTTCCCCAAATTGAAGGATGCGAATTCTCAAAGAGCACAGTAGAGGCCAGGGATATAGCTCAGCAGCACGCCTGCCAGGCAAGTGCAAGGTCATGAGTTCAATTCCTGATACCAAAAAAAAAAACCAGCACACTAAACATAATTTTAAAGCAAGGAAATTTCAAATATAAAGAGAAAAGAGGCTAAAAACTTTCAGTGATAAAACAAGTTGCCCAGAAATGATCAAAAATCAGAATGATATCCAAAGTTTTGACGTTAGCACAAGAACTTGAAGAACAGTAGAGCAACATCTTCAAAACATTAAATGAAATGATTTCCAACCCCAAAATCTAGATCAAACCATCAATCAAATATGATCAAAGAATAAGACCATAACGTGTTCAAATTTTAAGTGATCAACTTGCACAGACCCTCTCTCAGAAACTCTTACAGGAATACAAAGAAAAAATGAGAGGGTCCCAAGGTAAAGGAATTCTTGGCATGTGTCATGCCACAGACCTAGAGGTCAAGGAACAAGACCTGACAAGAAGGATAGGCGTTTCGAGCAGGGACGTCTCCAAGGAGGAAAATGTGACAAAATAAAACAAACACATGTTATATAACAGAGATGTTTTTATCATGCTGTCAGAGACTTAAAGAATAATAAGTATATAGAAAATGAATCTGAAACAATAAGGCTCTATTAACTCTAAAAACTATACAAAAAAGGAAATACCATCATAGCACACTAAATGGCTTAGCCATCATCATTATTTATATAGTCAAAATAAGTTTCTTATATCAGTGTAACCAAAAACTGTGATATAACCATAGAAAAGATGGGGAAGGAAGGAAAGCATGGGAGGGAGGGGCAGGTAACTGGTAAATAGGATGGTAATATCAGGAGGGAATGCTAAAAGGGTTAGAAGCAACTGGTAGAGTAATGGCCCTTCAAAGACACCCATATCCTAACCCCACACCAGGAACATGATAGGCTACTCAGCAAAGGAGAGTGAATGTTGCTAACCAACTGATTTTAAAGCAGGGAAACTCTCTGAGATTGTCCAAGGTAAGCACAAGGGTCCTTAAAGATGGAGAAGAGAGAAGGGAGTCAGAGAAAAACATGACTACAGAAGAAGGGCTGAGTGACGCAGGGAGAGGACTCGGCCAGCCGCTGCAGTGTCTGAAGATGAAGGAAGCAGACCCTAAGGTAAGAATGCAAGCAGCCTCCAGATGCTGGAATGAGGAAAAAAGCAGACTCTCCCTAGAAGGAATTCAGCCTTGTTTGCACCTTAATTTTAGCCCAGTGAGAAACTTTTCAGACTTTTCACCTACAGCACTGTAATACAGATCTAGGTTGCTTTAGGTCACTAAATTTGTGGTACTTTGTCTCTGTAGCATCAGAAAATCATATTCAGTGACTGCCTCTGAGAAACAGGTCATCAAGAGGAGGAGGGATGACAAAGACTTCTTTGTAAGTTTTTATATTTTTCTCGAAGTGTCATTTGACTTTTAAAACCATAAAGATGCCAGGTGTGGTGGTGCATGCCTGTAATCCCAGCACTCAAGAGGCTGAGGCAGGAGGATCGTTTGGAGTTCAAGACCAGCCTGGGCTACAAAGTGAGCTCAAGGACAACCTGAAGTGCACAGTGAGACCCTGTCTCAAAAAGACCCCCAAAAGAATAAAAGTAAAAAAATAATAATAAAACCATAAAGATGCACCTCTTTCAGATGTGAGGGAAGCCTGAAAGGAAAAGTAGGAGCCAGCTAGGAAATGGAGGGAAAGGCCTCTGAGGAGGGAACAAGTTGGTATGGGCACAGCCTGGTCTCTTGGAACATGGAAGACCTAGCAGGTAAGACTGCAGAGGCAGTTCTCAAACCTAGCAGATCTGAGACTGCCCAGCAGATCTGACGCATGCCCTGTTCACAGCTTCAATAGGTAGAGTATGCATGGTTGTGCATACTTAGGAAGGGCTCAAAATAAACACATTTTCCTGGACCAACAACAGTATTCAACAGCAAAACTATTTAAATACTTTTATACTAAAACTAGCAAAGACATATTATAGAGTTGAATACAAAACTCACGTGGATTTTTAACATAAAAACTGGAGACTTCAAGGTCCTTTCTCATTATGAAACCTACTTTAGATACAAAACTAATTGCTGACCATTCAGCATCAAGACTAAATCTTCTCTGTAATTAATAAGGGTCAGAAGAAAATTACGAGACTATATAGCACACATACATCAAAGCCTCTGAATTTCATACCAGCAACTTGTCAGTGGTTGCCCATCCTCCCACAGTGGAGACAAGGTACCTACTGGGTACTACACAAGAGCAAGCTGACAAGCACCTTGTTCTTTTCTAAAGGTATCTGGGTCCTGAAACAGCCCATTGGGTTACCACAGCCTGGAGAAACAGAGAAAACTCATCATGCTAAATCCTTCCTGCTTGTCCTCTCTTGGCTATAGCCTGCCAGCCTCCCCCACTCTAAGCGTTGCCAGAATCACTGACAAGAGCCTCACTTCCACCATCCATACCCGTACACCTACAGCACAGACCTTGTTAAAGGACAGATTGAAAATGCTGCTTCCACGAAAGAAAGTCAAGAAATAGGGCACATCTCTTGGGAGACAGAGTCCCTCTGGTTCATAATACAAGGGTGGAAACTTTTTCTATTGTTATAGCTGCTTTTGTTTTTAAAACAATAACCACAAGACAGAGATCTGAAATTTTTTTCTATACAGAGTCACTACTGAACACAGAAAAGGGGCAGAAACCACACTGAAGTAAAAAGCATTTTGATTGAATTTTGGGGGGCTGGAGATATAGCTCGGCGGCAAAAGCACTTGACTGGCAAGCGCAAGGTCATGAGTTCAATTCCCAGTACCAAAAAAAAAAAAGTGGCTGGGGATTTAGCTCAGCAGCACAGTGCCTGCCTGGCAAGTGCAAGGTCATGAGTTCGATTCCCAGTACTGGAAAAAAAAAAAAGAATTTTGTTTGTTTTGTGTGTACACATATACATTCAAAAGAGTCTTAGCTCACCTGGTTTTAAATTAAGAGCAGAGAACATGAAATTTTAATGACACAACGATATATTAAAACACACTACAAAGCTATATTACTGACAGTAAAGGAAGGGTGAGGAAGGAAGGCAAAGAGAAAGATACAAAGTTGGGGGTGAGGATGGGCTCAGGAGGGAGGTGCAAGAAAGAATGGGTGACAAGACACGGGGCCATACAAAATGCCTAGCCATACAAAAAAAATAGAAGCAACTGAACGATCCACAGACACATGTCCTAGGGCCTGCAGAGCTGGCCAAAGGAAATTACACAGTTGATGGCCAGCTGCTGGCTTGGGCCATAGACTTCAAAGAATTGTCACCTTTTAGCCTTGCTTTGAATGGTTAATGCTCTGATTAACCACTGTTCACAGCTCTTTAAATGTTCACTGAACATTCTGAGGCCTACCTCAGGTTCCCCAGATGATCTACAATTTGGTGAATCAGTCATCTACAAGACTCTCCCCGGAAAAGGGAATACATGAAATGCTCGCTCATAAAACATAGAAGTGTCCAAATGCACAATGAAAGTCAGAGGAGAAAATGCTGCTTTCGTTTAAAAAAAAAAAAGCCAGATACAACTTTGTGATTTACATTTAAAAGAAAAAACTGGGACTTCAGCAAAACCTGGCCCCACCTCCAGCACTTGGTAACATCACAACCAGTGTATGTGTCACCTGACTCCTCATTCGTTCGCGTTCCACAAGCCTCAGTAAGACTAAACTATGCACCCTTCACTACCCTCTGCAGTCTGAGGGTCACAGGAGACACCCAAGGGGGTTCCAAGTCAGGCTCGGCCCAGGCTGGACTGCCCACCCATCCGACCCCCACCCGCGCACCCCTGTCCAAGCCAAGCCACTCCTTACTTCACTCCAAGGGCACAGAAGTGCTCTGCCTTTTCCCAGCTGATACAGCCTCCTTTTCAAGCTTCACCCCTTTCTCCTCTCAGCTTGGCTCCAGAGATTTCCTCCTCCCCACAGGACTTGTCCCCAACCTCCTATCTTCTCTTGCCTGCTTCTCCAGCCTCCCCTTCTTCCACTCCTACTTCCTCTTCACTTTTTCTCCTTCCTCAGAAGAGGAGGGAAGGCCTTCACAGAAACGTCTAGAACGCACGACCCAGACTCTATCACCCTGGGTTCCTTCCCCATCTCCACATCTTTCCAGCCACATAACCTCAGTCAAATGGCCAAACTCCCCAACCTCTCAAATTCCTCAGTGAGTGAGGTGGAATGGGTCAGTCACAGAGGCCTCTTCCCACTCCCATGTTCTCAGTATCTCAACGTTCACCTGTACAGTCTTAAACAAAATGGTGACTGACACACATACTGAGAGAGAATGAATTCCAGAAACTCCCTTTCCTCAGCAACCTGTCATCCCACGCTGACCACCCCCAGACAATCACCCACCCTGACTCTGCACCTCTCATTCAAGACCATTCTACTCTAAATTATTTACAGACAGTAAAAATTCACAAATCACGCCAATCAAGGAAAAGATGAATTTGAAACCAACAGGAGCCTGAGTCCTACAATCCTTCTTTCATGCCATTGCTCAATACTGTGAATTTAACATCGTTAGCAAACACAAAGAATGTAAAAATGCCAAAACAAATTTTACCTGTGAATCTAAGAAGAGAAGTGCTACTGAAAACCTGAGAACATCTTATGTTCTAAAGCCCTCTAGTTTACCAACAAGGAGTCAGGCCCAGAGGTGGAAGCCACTATCCCCAGAGTTGGAAGACTGGTGGCCAGAACAAAGACAACTGTCCTGCCGCTGGTCTAGAACTTTCCCACCAAAGCTCTGTGAGTCCATCTGCCCCTATTTCACAGAGGCAGGTTAAATCCGAAACTCTAGTGAGTGCCCTCCACAGCAAACCTAACTCCATGTTCAAGGAAGGGCATGGACAGCTGAGCTGGGATGACCAGGTGATTACCAATGCTGCACAATAAAAGCTTTCTGTCCTGGGCCCTGCCCTTTCATTCTCTGCAAAGAAAACTCACACTCTGTTACCTGTACTGAACTCTATTTTGGAGACGGAAAGAGGGGGAAAGCTGAACAGTTCTTTGTTCTGCCAGTACGAAGCACTTTCTCGTCCTTTCCCATGACTTCAACCCACTCCCAAATATTCCCAATCTCTTTTAAAAGTTTACAGGAACTCTTCAACTACAACAAATACGAACAGTGAAGAGGAAGAAAGGGCCAAGAGGGGTTGGCACTGTATGAAGATGAGGATGAGCTCCCATCTCCTCACCCACAGGACAGAGAGCACTTTGTTTCAGTTACTAATTCCCTGCAGGAAAGTCAGCAGAGCCAGTTGTCCCAGGTCCTTCAACTGACAAATGTGCTCTCTGCAGCACCTGGAAAACTCCTTCCTAACCATCTATTCCAACAGTGCCCAGGGCAGAGGTACCAAAAGACCCGCCCTTCCCTCTTTGCCCCCCTCAGGCTGAGAGGGACACCTCAGGGCTTGGCTAGCTAGGAGCTATTTAAAGCAGCATCAGAAGGGTGGGGCAGAAAATTGCTGGCAGTATCCTCCTGCTCCTCCACCCCTCCCCCCTACAACACACACCCACTCTGTAGATAGCCATCTACCTCATCCAAGTCTCTGAAGGCTGAAGCTATGGAGCTCTCAAATGTTCACCATGTGTTTTCTGTCACTGACACTGCTGTCTCCCTCACTGTCCGCCCTACCTGTAATTCACCAGCCCCTTTAAATCACTACCAAGGAGAACAGAGACAGGCAAGCCATCCCTGGCCTTCACCCATGAGAGGAAAAGGAGGCACAAAGAGGTGGGGTAGGGATGGAGTCAGAGCCCTGACGTGCCAAATAGGTTCCATGTCTGTCTAAATGAAGCTCCCTCCCACTGACAGTGAAATCACTTCTAGCAATTTCAGCAGGTCGGCCCTGTGACAACGGGAGCATCCCAGTGACCTGTTTAAAGCAAAAATCCAAAGGCTCAGCAAGAACATGCTGGGGAAAACCCGGAAACCAGATAATAGGAGCCACCCTCAGTGGGATTCCTTCTGCTTTTATGTAGCAATGTAATAGCATAATAAATTCTGGCTGCCCCAAGGAAGCATGCACGGGTGAATTTCAAAGCCATCTTATGAGAGCTGAGGTGGGGGAGGGTGTTGATGCAGAATTCGACAGCACATTCTCCCAGAAAAGGCCCATAATGACTTCAAGCCTCCTCCCCCTCTATTTTGAATGTCGCTACCGCTTATCAAGGAAGCCACGTCGTAAAGCAGCAAGGTGGGAGCCAGAGATGCCCGGGAATTCGGAGAAAGGAATCGCTTTCTGTCCCTCTCGGTGATGAGCTGCCTAGCAGGATGCTGTCGGCCACTCGGCGAGATGCAGGGGCACCGCGAGATGGGCAGGCACCGAGTCCCCGACACACACACCCGACGCGTCGTCCTAGCGCCCCCGCAGCTGCCCACTGCTCCGGGACTGGGGGTCAGATGGATGAACGCACCTGAAACCCTCCATCCTGCCGCTCGCTCCCTCCTCCTTCCTCTGGCTGCTGCAGAGAGGCCCCGGTAGTTTCACTTCACAGGACAAACCCACCCGAGCTACCACGTCTCCCCCACCCACCCCAGCGCAGCCGGCCCGGAGCTGCGGCCACGCTCCCGGCAGAGGCCCCGATCGCATCCCCTACCCACCACGAAAAAGGAAAGAAAAGAAAGAAACCTGGAATCCCCCCAGATCCCCGCATCCTGGCGAACTTTCCTTCAGGGACTAGGAATTCAGCGCGCGGGCAGGACGCACGGCTCGGCCGCGGGGGACCAAGGTGTCCCGTGACCACAGGGCGATGCTCTGGGGGAGGGGGTCCCCAAGTCCCTCCAACAGCTGGCCCTTTAAAAGCACCTCCTCCGAGCGCGGAACAAAGGCGCCGCCCGCGGGGGTCGGCCGCGCACAGCCCCGGCGCCGCGGCGGAGC
>NW_004955507.1:1848863-1931154 GCF_000276665.1 Chinchilla lanigera
GGGAGGGCGGCGCGGGCGGGCTTACCTTGCGGGTCGCCCGGCGGCTTGCTGCGCGCGTCCTGCCCCACTAGCACTACACGCTGCAGTCGGCCCCGCTCTGTTTTTCTGAGACTCGGCGCTGACTTCACCGACACTCCGCGGCTGGCCAATGGGCTGCGGCGCCGGGCCCCTCATTAGCATACCTCTGGAACCGTCCACTCTGGCAGCGCCCAGGGGGCGGGGCGGGACCGGCAGTGACAGGAAGGAGCGTGTGCGCCAATAGGAGGCGGGGAAGCGCCCGCCGCCCCGCCCGCTACCTTGGCAGCCAGGCGCGGGCCCGAGGACCTCCCCTGATAACGCGCGCGCTCGCTCGTTCCGAGTAACCTTTCCTTCCAACGCCGGCTGCGCGGGCCAGTCTCCTGTTCAGGTCTTTCGTAGGGGTCGTCCCGTGGGACGCTTGGAAAGAACCCCAGGCATGAAGTAACGACTACGTGTCTTGACGTGTCTTGACTACGTGTCTTGAAATAGCTTCATCTCTGTGCCCCAGTTTGCCCATCTACAAGATGGTACAATAGTACCGATTTTGGAGGATGTAGTGAAGATTAATGAAGTTAACATTAGTAAAGTGTAGAGATTAGTGCTTCGCTGTCGTGCTAAGTACGTGTTTGCTGCTATCGTTATTGCACGCTGTACCAGGCAGGGTGCTTAGAGCTTCCTAGATACTTTCACGTTTGATCTTCATAGCCTTATAAGAAAGGCACTATTACAATCCCTGTTTTTCAAGTGGAAAAACTGAAATATGTTTCAGTGGCTTGCCTGACTTCGCACAGCAAGCAAGGTAACCAGACTACAAACTCAGACTCAGAGTCCAGCTACTCTTACACACTCAGAGCGCAGCAAACATCTGCCCTGGGGTTGTTTTCCAGGCCCCTCCCATTAAGAAGCTTCCATTTTAGTGAGGGGGAAGGCACAAAAAAGGTCGTCTGCAGCGTGAAGAGTAGAGTGAATAGAATAAAATAGGGTAATGTGCAAGTGGAGAGAAGGGCCCTGCGTTAGATTCTGCTCTGAGGTAATCGCTGTGCTCACTACTCAGGGCCTTCTCCAGTTCCCACCACAATTACAGAAAAGGAAACAGAGGTCGCCACCTGCCCTAGGTCACAGAGTCAGCGAGTGGCTAATCTGGAACTTGCTTCCTCCACGCCCAGCAACGCAGATCCCTAGGACATCCCTCAAGGTGCGACAGTCACCCTCAATCTAAGCATAACTAAGTCTCTTCAGCTGCACTTGGCAGGAATCTTCAGCCAGACCACGTTTCCAGTTAACAGACAGTGTGTGGTGGGGTAAGGGCAGGCCTTGGTGGGTTAAGGACAGGCGCTGGTGACTGCCCTGGCTCATGGGAAACCCATCCGTCAAGGAACACCCGCTTTGCTGTGTTAAAAAAAAAAAAAAAAAGCAGAAGACTCCTACCTTCCTGGGCGCGTACTGTACAACCCAAGAGACAAGAAGCCACTACCAAGCCTAGGAAGCCTCTAGTCTATGCCTCATTCCACTGCTTTGCAAAGAATAATTCTCGGGCTCTAATATTAATCGCAACACGATCTGGGCAAAACAACTCTTTCTGGGCTGTAAAATAATAAATGGCAAATATTCATTGCACATGTCTAGTCTGCTATGAACTGTGCTGTACGTGTGCTAAGAGCCTTACATACGTTAACTCACATCACACCACAACCCTAGGCCACTAGGACTATCATTAGTGTGCAGTTATCCACAGCGATGGAACCCAACACACTGAGAAACTAAATCAGTTGCTTAAGCAGCAAATTCAAGCCAATGCAATTTAGAATAGTAAAAATAATAATAATAATCCAAATGTTTGATTTGAATGAATTAGTTAAAATAACAGTATAGAATATCATATAGTCATAAAAAATGAGTTATATTTGACACTTTTTGTTTTTGAGACAGGGTCTTGCTTTGTTGCCTCGGCTGGCCTCGCTGGGCTCAAGTGATCTTCCCTTCCTAGGTTCTAAGTTGCTGGCATGCACCACCCTGCCTGGCTATTGACATTTACTGACAAACGAAGATGCCTATAATATATTGTTGAATGGAAAAGTAGGTTGAAAACTGTTTTTATATAATCCCATTATAATTTTTCTTATGGAATTACAAGCAATTATTTTTGTTCATCTTTATTTTTCTGAGTTTCTTCCTTCTCAAACATCTATCAAATTGTTCAATAAAAAATAAAACAAAATAATTTTAAAATGAAAAAGCAGACTCTATTCAGGGAGATATGATCTGTAGTTAAAGCCATCTCTGTAAGTGGGAAATTATCTCAAGGAACCCTAAGTGAAGACAAAGTCTCTAAGTCATGCCTCTGCTGATTCTAGTCTGTGACCTTGTCGCAGTTCTCACTGTAAAGCGTAACATGACTACGACAGTTTGCGAGAGAAATGAAAAAATATGGGAAGGACAGAAAGGAAGAGAAAAATAGAAAGAAAAATTCTACTATCCTTTGAGGTCCACCTCAAATATCATGGTCTAATGACATTTTAATGCCAGAAGCAACCCAAAAAATCATCAACCGTAGTTGTACCGATTCATTCATATCTCCAGTCATTTGCTGATTCATCTGGGAACCAGGCATGGTGCTAGTTGCTGGGGGTATGGTGGTGAGAGAGAGAACTGCTTCCCTGCTTCCCAAAGGCAACCCCTGTGGAAACAGAAGCCGAAGTAAACTGTGTGAGGCAAGGCCTTCTCTATGTTGAAAAGAGTCCCATACTTGGTTTAATACTCTGTTCTCCCATTCTTAGAATTCATCACTTTTGAATAAGGGGCCCTAAATTTTCATTTTGAACTGGGCCCTATAAATTATGTAGTCTGTGTGGGACAGGAATACTAAAGCCTTATGAGCGTCAGTGACAGCCTAGAGTGAAGCTTGGGGCCCTCTACTCTCTGTATCCATTTCCCTATACTACACAGTCGCATTCCTGCTTCCTCAGGGAAATGGGAGTGCTCCTGCTTTTCAGCTATATGTGCTTCATTTCTTCTTTTCATATGGAACTTGCTATATTCACCATGAACTTACATATAGTTTTATTTTTCATTCCCTCTCACACCCGATTTTAAATTACACGAGGTCATGGCTCATGTCTGCTCATCATAAACAGTGCTGGGAGAAATGTGCTCAAGTTTAATTTAATCTTATTAGTAACTCCTCATTTTCTCTTCATGTGCATCAGATTATTCCCAGCAGTCTTTCTGATGTTGGAGAGAAATAAAAATATGAAGCAGGAGAATTGTACACACAAACCAGGATCATCAATATGCTATAGGAAGCACCACTGGAGCAGGCCAGGAGTGTGAGGAACTAAGACAGGAGGGGGAGTTGTCTGCCTTTTCTCCATCTTCAGGGTCGCTCAGGCTGGACATGGGGAAATAGATTATCCAGTCCAGAGATGGCATTAGCACAGTGGTGAAGGCTACAGATTACAGAGCAGAGACACCAGGCAGAATCCTGCTCTGGCGCCCAGTGTGGAACACTTGGACATGTTTTCTTCACCTGTAACATAAAAGAAACACTCTCCTGAGGTTCACTTTCAAGCTATAGATTAGATCATGCATGTAAAGTGCTTGCACACTATCTAACACACATTAGCCCTAAATAAGTGGATTTTATTATTATTACTAGAAAGCAACATGAAGGAAAATACTTTCTTAAAACATGAGGGTTTTGGTAGGCTTATTTCTCCAATAAGTTGAAGGCTGACCATAGGCATTTTCAGAGATACTATGCTAGACAATAGCAGGAGAGAAGAAAACTGAATGAGAGAAAAAGAGTTATGAATCAAAGGGGTTAGCTGCTCTATCACTAAAAACAATGTTGATGATTTGTGCCTAATTTATTTTGTAGCATCTTACAGAAAGTGATGTATGTACTGGAAATACCAAAATTGCCTTAAAGAATTGATTCTCGTATTTCTTACTGGGTACAGGAGTAAAAATGCAAATCTACACACCGGGGCCTAAGGTCCAGAATGGATTTGAAGGTCATAAGGTATCAGATTGAAGAATTGCACCTTCTTTGGAAGTCAGTACTGATGGGCAGCACTTCAGGAAAGCTGGATGAGATGGGAGGAGTTTGGTCAAATGAAAAACAGTAGGAATCTCTGTTCTTGGACTCGTATGAACCAGAAGTCCCAACACTCTAGTTACCAGGCCTCTGTAATCAGTCCAGAAGCACTTGCTTCAACATGCCCTGTGTCACTGCTTAGGTAAAAGCATGGGTACATAAGAGAACTCCAAATATTGTATTTAACCAAATATGCATGGTTGGGTTTGAGGATTATTTTATACTATTAGTTAAAATAAACACATTTACATGTAGAGCTGAGTAAACATTTGGGAGTATCGGAAGTATGGAGTGCTTTTCTGTCAGCTATCTTGTCCAGAATAATCTGCCCTTGGTTGAGGCTTTAGAAAGAGTGAGGAGGTGGCATTGTGAAGGCAGCTGCTAGAAGATCTGATTTTTTCTGACCGGGACCGGGGATTTATTGATCAAAAAATGCTGAGCTAACTTTAGAAGACTTACTACTGTAAAATAATTTAGTAAGTAAAGTGTTTATTAGAGAAAACCACTTTTAGGGTTAGTGGACACGGTTGATAAGTCTAAGAGCGGCTTTCTGAATGACACTGGGGAAAAGGGGGAAGGAGCCAGGGAAGAGGAATGAGGAAGGGAGCACAGGGAAAGAGGCAGCAAGAAGGTGCAAGACAGCAGGGGATCATTCTGAATGGAATGAGAGAAAAATACAGTGATTTCAGAAATGAGGCAACTACCTTGCAAAACTAAGGAAGCCATAACAAGGTTAAAAAATCAACAACAATGGCGTTAAGAGAATGACATTCTGGAAGCTGTTGAAAGCTTGTGACTAGAAGAATTCACTGCAGGAGGTCATTTCAGAGGACCAAATTGAGTCACATGAGTGTCTTGGGATGTGAACTACTCGGAGATGCAGATGTGAGAGACGTCATGTGCTGAGGGGATGAGCAGAAGGGGGATGGCTGTGGTCCCCATCAGCTTTCAGCCTCTGCATTACTTAGCAGGCCTGGCCTGTCACTGCATTTGCTTGCCCCATCCTCACTTGGCAAAGTCTAGATTTTTTATCTACCTCAGTTCATTGCCTTGAATAGTACTTGGCTGTTCTCTCTAATCACTTGGGCATATTCTTTAGGGATCCTACCACCTGCTTCCACCTGTCTGAGCCAAAGGATTCATCCAGGAATACATACACTGTCTGTGAGAGTAGGTAGTTCTGGGAGTTACCTATTCTCAATAAGTTCCCTGTCTGGAGCCCTCTTTAAATTGGTACTCTGAGTGATGCTTGCCTGGCTCTGTCCATAAGGAGAAAATAACCTGAGAAAATCATGGCCAAGGGAGTGAGGACAACTGCACTTGTACAACACAGAACTGGACAGAGATAGCTTTCTCATCCCTGAGGCCAAAAAGACCAAAGACTTCTTCATTTGATCTTGTAGAGAAGTAGAGCAGAACCAGAAGCCAAGCTAGAACCAGGTTTCTATAACTCTAGATAGCCCAAGGTGTCACCTCCAGAGAAGGATTATGAATGGCAAGCCCTCCAATCAGACAAGAAAGTAAGGACCCCAAAGTATCAGTGGCAAGTTGGACACAGTGTGACGCCTGGACAAGGTTCAGTAAGTTAAGTAATGTGGTTCCATCGACTAATATTCAAACCACAGTCTGCCCTGTAGATGCTGGATGGATGAGGCCTACACTTTGGCCTGCTCCAGAACCGCTAATATCCAAAAGCTCATGAAGAACAGGAAGCAGAGCTAGACAGGTGGTCCTGGGTTCTAGGAAGAACTCTGAAGCTGATCAATTAGCTAGTAACATGTGCCTACTCTGCCCCAGGTCTCTTACTCAGAGATGCAGAAACAGAAAATGAAGATAGAGCCCTACCCTCGCAATGCTAGTCTTGTGGGAAAGACTGACAAATACACAGAGGGAAGGCCAGGTAGTAGATGCACTAGTCAATAATATAATGATGTGTAGTATATTCATAATGGTTTGGGAGCATCTTTACTGCTAAAGAAACTCTATACCTATTAGCAATCACTTGCCAGTTCTCCTCTCCTTCCAGTCCATGGCAATATCACCAATATCCTTCCTATCAGTATAGATTTTCTTGTTCTGCCCATTTCAAATAATGTGGTCTTACACTATCTCTTGTGTCTAGCTTCATTCATTTAACATGGTGTTTTCAAGGTTTGCCCTTGTAGCATATATAAGAATTTTGTTATTTTTCATGGCTCAATAATATTCAATATATGTACACTACAATTTGTTTATCCATTCATCAGGTGATAGATATTTGGGTTGTTTCCACTATTTGGCTATTCAGAACCGTGCTCCTATGAATCTTCACATACAAGCTTGTGTACAAGCATATGTTTTCAATTCCCTTGGGTATATACCTAGAAGCAGAATTACTGGATCAGACAGTAACTACATTTAACTTTTCAGGGAACTGCCAGATTGTTTTCCAAAGCAGCTGCACAATTTGACATTCACTCCAACAGTGTATGAGGGTTGCAATTTCTCGTATGCTCACAAATACTCATTATTGTCCAATCACTTTTACTATAGCCACATTAATGGGTCTGAAGCAGTACCTCATTGTGGTCTTGGTTTGTAGTTCCCTAGTGACAAATGATATTGAGCATCTTTTTATGTACTTATTGGCCATTTATCTTCTTTGGAGAAATGTCAGTTCAAATATTTTGTCTTTTAAAGTTGGATTATTTGTTATTTTATGGTTGAGTTGTGTGAGTCCCAGTAGAGGCCTTTTATCCAGGACTTAGGGTAGAGGAGATGAGTAGAGATGTAGATTAGGGAAGGCTTCCAAGTGGAGATAATATCTAAAACTGGAAGGGTGAATAGGAAAAAGTAGGACTATTATTCCTTTATTCAACAACTACTTACTTAATTTTCATACTTCCTGATACTGGGGCCAGCAAAAATTAATCCAGTCCTCACCCTTGAGGAGACAGTCAACTATTCCACATTATCTATAGGCTTTCCAGGATCCTGGGGTGACCTCACCCTGAGTCTTCCTAGGTTTCAACATGTGTCCTCAGTTTTCTGGCCACGCTTGAGTTTATCCTAATGAGCCCTTGGGAGAACTTGGGTGGTTGCTTATTTCCAGTGTTTGCCTGAGAGCTAGCTGGTTGGCCAGACCTGTCATACTCAGATCCCTGTGATCCTTTCCCTACTTTCCTGAGCCAAATTATTCATTGCAGTCAAGCCTCCTAAGGACCAAGTGGGTTTCCAAATATATAGGGCATCACTAGTGGAGATTTACCCTCCTTAGAATAGGCTGCTCCAATATATTGCAACTTTTTAAAATAGGTTATAGAACAACAGTATTGCACAGTTGTGTTTTAAAAATAATTCTGCATGGGGAGAAATTTGGCAAGGATAAATAAAATTTAATAGGAATGATTTACATTTTTGCTTTTGCTTATTCATAGTTTGCAACTTTTTCATGATAGTTATATCTTGCTAGTATTTTAAGGTAAAATAAGCTTAGTGCCACAAAAAAAGATAGGAATTTAAAATCACCATCCTATATTGTATGTTTTATAAATGTGAATAAAGTTTGTGTTTTGTTCTCTTTTGGAAAGGTCAATCATGTAATTTGCTAATTACATCACCTGGTAGAGAGTGATTTAGAAACAGAGGTTAATTTGCTTATACAACAGAAAATCCTCACTGGTTCATATTGGCTGCCCAGGCCTCTCAAATTTGGCTGCCAAATCTTGGCATTCACCAGGCTCTGGGGGTGTGAAACCCTGGGTGAGGGAGCTCTCTTGGACTGGCCTACAGAAGCTTAGACAGAATTGCCACAGAAGCATCAAAACAATAGAATGTGATGTCGTGGGCATCCCGGGGGGAAGGATACTAGATTGAAATGCACTTTTGCATCATTGATTTTCCCTGCTGATTGAGTCCTGTTTATCTCATTTGGCAGATAAGCCTCAAAGTGCATGAACTATTTGTGCCTCATTAGTTTCTAATAGATTGATTCTGCTAGGATTGCGAATTGGTCATCTTGTATTGCAGCCTGTAGAAGCCAGTTCTGGCTCAGCCTCAGAGGCACAGGAACACAGAATCACAGCAGCCCCAAAGCCACCACCGCTGGAAAGAGACTGGAGAGCTGCTCTAGGGCCAGGCCTTAAATCTTTTCTGGAACCAGGTAGGATAAAACATGAGTGGACATGAAAGCAAATGAGCATCATTTCTGTTATCTTTTATTCGTACTTCATGTATTCTATTTGGTGTCTCTGTCTTTTCCCTAGTATTTCCCCCCTCTCTCTCCCTCTTCCCCTCCTCCTCCCCCAGTCCCTTTCCTCCTTCCCCCTTAGTTCAAACAAATTTGAAGAATATAAGATGGCAACCACTGAACTACTTACAATATAATGATTCCAGAGAAAAGCAAAATATAAAACTAAACTTATGGTATAAAGGCATTGCTTTATAAAAAGTATAGAAAAGAGCCAGTTGTGGTGGCACACACCCATAATCTCAGCTACTTGGGAGGCCAAGGTAGGAGGATCACAAGTTCAAGACCAGCCTACAGGAATGCAGTTTAGCAAGATCCAGTAAAAAATAAAAGGGCTTGGGATGCAGCTCGGTGCCAGAGTGTTTAGCTAGTCTGCCAGAGGCCCTGGAGTCAATCCCCAATACTGAAGGGGGAAAAAATATACAGAAAAAGAAGATTAAACAAAAAATGCAAGCCAAATGCAGATAGTGGTAGCTTAGGGGTGTAGAAATATAGATAATATTACTATATATAGATGATGTTTTCTTTAAATTTTCCTGTATTTTCAAAATTAGTTAAAATAATTAGTAGCATATTATCAGAAATTTTTCATTAGAAATACAGGTACATAAAGGCATAAGATGGCACACACATGAGTGTGTAAAAGGAATTCATTTATTCCTTCAGTGAGGTATATTGGCCCCTGCCAGTTAAAATAACAGAAACTAATTCAAACTAGTCCAAGTGAACAAAGTAGGTTGACTTGGCAATTAAAATGTCAAGGGTAAACCAGTTTCTAGGAAAAATTGACCCAGGGACCCAAGGGTCATCATCAGATCTCTCTCTTCTCATCTCTGCTTTTCTCTGAATATTGACCACATCCTTTTCTACTCCAGACCAGACTGCCTTTTCCACCTAAAGGGGAACTAGATGCTCCCAGACTGATACCCTTCAACCCCTGGGAACCCAGAAGCAAGAAATCACTCCCCAGTAGCTTGGTTCTATGAGGCAAATACTGCGGAGAGACTGGATGGACTAGTTGGGGTCATGGACCATGATGAGTCGTCCCTGAAATAATCAATGTGACAAGGGGATTTGTCAGCCTAGATCACATGTCATGGTGAGGAGTGATGCCAAAGGGAATGGATGAAGCACAAGAGCATTCGAGCAAAAAACTTCCTAAGACAGAGAAGTCCCCCCTGCAGGGTCACATGATGTAGTCTAGCTAGAAGCTAAACCAAGGCAGGCATGGTGGTGAATAATCTCAACAGCCTGGGAGGCTGAGGCAAGACAATCGCAAGTTTGAGCCCAGCTGGGTTGCTTCATGATTTAATGAGACCCTCTCTCTCTCTCAAAAAAAAAAAAAAAAAAAAGGAAAAGAAAATTAAAGTCTGGGGCTGTGGATATATCTCAGTGTGAAAACATGGACTGATTATTAAACCATAGCACAGACAATAAATCCTAGATCATGGGAATCCAGGGCCAGAAGGATCTGAGGAAGCTTCAAGGAAGAGAAGGGATATGAGCCAGGTTCAGAAAAATGATAAAGTTTGAAAACAAATAGAAATTGGAATGTCAGTCCAGACTATGGGAATGTCCAGGGCACAGCCATGGAGATGGTCAACGGCAAGATATATGAGAACAGAACAAAGGGCCTAGGAACCCTCTGTAATAGTCTAAGTTACAGGAAAGAGGGGTAAATTGCAGCTGGAGTGCAGAGTCCTTGAAAGCTAAGCTTACAAGTTTGAATTCTATGTGGCTGACAACGAAGAGTCACAAAAGTTAGGCAAGGAGTGGTGTGATGGAGGTGGCATGTAAAAGCAACCTGTCTGGTGGCGGCAGCAGGACAAACTGGAGCCCAGAAAGATTAGTGTCAAGAAGTTACTGTAATAGTCATGGTGTAAAGTAACAAGGGCTGGAACTGGGGAGGTGACCATGAAGCATGGAAAGGAAGCTATTTCATTCATTGACTCAGTCAGTCAGCAAATATTTATTAATCACTGAGAACCAGGAACTGTGTTAGATCTGGGCAATACTCACGGAGGAAAGCATAGCAAGACTTTTCTTATGCTGAGACACAGGTCCTCAGTAAAAGGTGGCTAAAGATGGTCCTATAGCTGACCAGGATCATGGCACTGAGTATTAAGAGTCATTAAGAGTAGAAAGTCAGGAGAAAGCCTGACTTTGGGCATCTAAAAGCAAATAGTTTTGAGTTTGGTTTAAGGTACAATAGGGCAGAGAGGTGGAATCATCCAGAAGTCTTGGGAGATATGGGACAGCTGAAGCTGGAAGGCAGGTGAAGGCAAAGGGTGAGGATATGGACACCTCTGCAAGGAAGGAAATCCAAATGCACTAGAACTTGGGAAGGTCTGAGCCAGCCTGTCTGAGCTTCATTCCAAACCCAGAGCAGTGAGAGAAATTGGGATCTCTTTGCCTGCCTGCCTCAGGTATACTATAAAGCTGTACACAATTGTGCCCCTTCCTGTGACTCCGAGAACAATGGTCCTGTTAGCCACACTCAAGCTGAGATGACTTTTCAAGAAGTTGATTGTTTGAAACCTCCTATGTTACTCCCTTTCCACCTCCAGTTAAATGACATTTTTCCTTCCTTTCAGTTAGGAAAGGGTGTACTGCAACCACATGTTTATCCCTGTGGACAGGAATAAACTTGTTCATGTGTAGCAAGAATATTTATATCCAATCCCATAATATCACAGCAGGCATAATTAGAGACAATCCTGTGATTGCGTTGTGGGTATCAGGCATCAAAAACCAAACCAGAGTGCTACAGAGACCAAGGGGGTATGGTTATTGGAACAGAGGGCTGCTGGGCCAGCTGAGGCCTCGTGAGAAGCCTAGGCAAAGTAGGGTGGGTTATTCACAGGTTACTGAGGGCCTCCACCAACAAAGCTGGGCAAGGAATTGACAATTTCACAATGATACAGCTCCAACTTCTACTTCAGTAGAACTTCGTGCCTTTGTTAATAACTATAAAATTATAAAATCAATGCTTATTCTTTACACAGAGTACAGAAAATGTGGAAAATAACCATAATCCCACAATCCAAAAATAGCATTAATAGTTTTATATTTGTCTTTACAGCATGGTACTTTGCATGTGTGTATGTGTTTTATGTTATACTGTAGAGTGTTCTTTTTATTTTTATTAGTATATGTTTGCAATAAGCAATAAATACATTCATCATGGGGAACTGGTATATGTATTGGTATATATATTACGCCTATATGTTATTTATTTCATTTAGTATTACAACGATTTCCTCATTTGAGAGGGTACTGGGGATTGAAACAAGGACCTGCACTCTGAGCTACATCCCCAGCAATTTTTTTTCTCTGAGACAGGGTTTTACTAAGTTGCTGATTTGCTTAGATGGGACTCAAACATAGAATCCTCCTGCCTCCAGCCTCCCAGGGTACCGAGATTACAACCATGTGCCACTACACCCAGCTATCACATTATTTAGGTATATTCCAAACAAAGCATTATTCAAAAAATGTTTACTGTATGCCCACCTGGTGAGAAAGATACCATTATTACAAAGGTGATTTTCCGAGAGTCAGGCTCATCCATTGCATTTCAGATGTGCTGATCCGCATGATTTCTGCAAATGCAGGAACCTAGACTGCATTAATTTGTGGTAGTGGTACACTTTGTTTATGCTTTCCCCTATATATTAAAATGTTTTTAATATGATATATTCACATAATGAGACACTATACAGCAATTAAATAAATTAGAGCTTCATCTATCAATATAAGTATTAATATAAGATGTGTAATGCAGATATGTAATATAAAATATAATTAATTGACTATGTGTGTAGAAAAGTTTCAGGCTTACAGAAAAATTGAGCAGAAAAATAGAGTTCATTCTCAAACCCCTGCACCAGTTTCCTCTCTCTTCAACATTTGGCATTTATGTAGTACACTTGTGACACAACTGATGAGCGATTATTGATATATTGTTAGCTAAAGCCCATGGTTTCCATTAGGCTTCAGTCTTTGTTGTACACACTCTGAATTTTGACAAATGTGAAATGACACGTACCAACCATACGGTATCAGCTGAAGTTTCACTGCCCTAGAAATCCTCAGTGCTCCACCTATTCCTGCCTCCCTCCACCCATACCTGGCAACCTCTGCTCTTTCTCTTCTCCACATAGTTTTGTCCTTTCCAGAATGTCATGTGGCCAGAGCCAGAGTATGTAGCCCTTTCAGGTATGCTTTTGAATAAGTTGTTTTTAATAAAAAGTTTATTACCCACTATTATGAAGAAAACAAAAATCACCAGAAAGTTCACTATTTTGAGATAATCACTATTAACCATACAAGCAATTTATCTTAGTTTCACATAAATAAGATCATTGTGTGCAAAATATCATATTATCTTTTTTCCACCTCACCACATAGTATGAAACTCACATGACTCTAGATGATTTTTTGCAATTTTTGGAGGGTACTAGGAATCGAACTCAGGACCTTGTACTTGCCAGGCAGGCTCTGTGCCGCTGAGCTATATCCCTAGCCCTCTAGATGATTTTTTCAATTTTTAATTTTGCAAGAATGTTTCATTGTGTGGAATAATAAATTAGTGAGTTAGCCAATCGTTTACCATCAGACACTTTGGCTGTTTTCACTGGGGCAGCAATTTTTCTGGCCTTAATCTCCTCTTAAAATAGAAGGGAGTCTTAAGGTTTCCAGAGACTGAGAATACAAGACTATACAGAGCAGCCTTCTATCTCTGTGTCACCAGGACATGTTTGACATTAACTATGAGCTTCCTGTGGTCAAGAATATTGTTTTTTATTCTCTTTTGGCAAACAGTTTTTTTAGCATGTAGCAAGTACTTCATGAACATTTAAGTGCCCTGAAAACAGTTACTATGGGGTCATCTCTAAGGAAATTCCTGAGTCTCTGCGGTACAGATCTCTTAAGCACTGGTTCTGTCCCTAAGGACCAAGAAAGAGATAAGTGTGATGAGAGGTAGCCATACTTTGAAGAACAGACCCAGATGGATGCCATAAAAACTGGGACAATGGCTTGGGTGGGGACAGAGGGCAGTGGGCGTGTGGCCAAGAGACAGGAAGGTAGGAAAATAAGAACTTGGCACTGCTGTCCTGGGGCATGACAGCCTTGAGGGACAAGAGTTTTGTGTAGGCAGAAGCTGTAAGGCTCCCCAGAGAGGATTTACCTTTTTCAGGCAGTTTATCATACAACTGGAAGTTGGAATCTGATATGGGGTTCCTGGTTCAAATCCCAACTTACTCACTCATTGGCTATTTGACTTTGGGTAAATAGCTAAGCTTTGATGGCTTCGGCTCCTAAAGGGGAATATAAGGGCAACACCTCAGAATTGTTGTGCAGATTAAATGAGGTTATATATGCAACATGCCAAGCAAAGTACCTAGCATGTTGTATGTGCTCGGTAAATGTTAGCAATGATGATGATGATAATGATAAAGATCTATTCTTAAAAAAATTGACCAGTCAGCCCAAGAGTACAACATAACCAAGTCAAGATGAACATGATTCTTACATAAGCACTTTCCACCTAGACAAAAGCTCTGTGCATTTCGTCATGCCAGACATGACCTGGATTCAAGTGGGTGGGGAACTACAGGAGCAAAATATAGGAACACCCCATTAGATAACTCAAAAAGGGTTTGGGCAATTTTCATGACTTCTGCATGCTAGCTGCAGTCCAGATGTATGTCCCCTGTGTTTGTATTTATTCTCGTGTGTAACCATCTGTCATGGCTATTTTTCATTTGCCAAAATTGGTCATTGAAGATGAGTTTTCAAATGGACACAAGGCCTTTGAAGTTCTACTTCTCACCCAGTAAGGAGGTTTCTGCCTCTCCGTGTCCTCCTCTAATCCAGGAGACATCCTACATCCCTCCCTTTCATTCATTCCCTAACAACCTTTACAACTCTATCTTCAGAACAGACCTAGATCTCTCCTCTTTCTGCATGAGCAGTGGTACTCTAGAAAGCCTCCTTCACCCCTCTCTGGACTACCAACCTCTGACACTTGTGGGCCATTCTCCTCCAGAAGCCAGGGTGGATTAAAAAACTGTAAACTACATCATGACTCTCTACTTGTCTTAGACTGTGTTCCTAAAAGCAGATCCTGACATGAGGATTCACAGTCAAGTATTTTACTTAAAAAGTGCCCCAGAACACAAGAGAAAGGGGACTGGGGAGAGGTTGGACAGGAAAGGAAGAGATACCAAGCAAGAAGAAAGCCTCAAAGCCTAGACTTCAGACACAGTCCCAGCCCACTCTGGAAAGCTAAGGGTTGTGAACTGAACAAAGAATCTTGTTCCTCACAAAGACAAGGGCCTGGGGTCACTGGGGTAGCTGAGCCTTGGCTAAAGAGGCTTTGGAAGGTGCTTTCTGTGTGACAGAAATCTTCTATATGACAGTACTTTGCTCCAGTGGCCAAGGGCTCTCCTTGGAACAAAGTTATAGGTGCTCAGAACCACAAGCACAGAGAACCTGAGAACTCTAGCACAGTGCAACTCACCTCACTTTTGAAAAGGCTTATCTGAAAGTACAGTATGTCCTAAGACTGAACTCTGTTCCCTTGCCTCTTCACCTCATTTGTACAAACTTGTCTATTCTCTGAAATGACTTAAAAGATTATTGCTTCTTCCTCATTAGACTCTTGAATATTCAATGTCCCCCTTTCCCTTCTGCAGGTTAACCAACCTCAACTCCTCCGAAGTTTCTTCACTTGACAAGGATTTTAGACACGTTAACATCCTTAAACGTTGTAGTCTGATGAAATTCTTACCGACCCATACAAAACATAGCAATCTCTCCCATGCCACCCTGAATACTCCCAGTCCTAGAAGGTAATATAGGTGGAGCTAGATAAGGATTTGGAGGAGTCTCGCACAAGGGGGAAGCTCCGCAGACTCAGCGCCTGGGCAGAGCCCGCTAGCTCTCTCCCCCACATCCCTGAGACCACAGAGGCAAAGATGGTCTCAGGAATGTAATTCCTGGCGAAGTATGTTACATTACTTTATGACATGAAAGCTCAGAAATGCTTCACACCAGAGGAGATCAAGAAAAAAAGCAGCCTGTCATTTTTTGTCTCAGTGCAGACAAAAATTGCATCATCCTTGAAGAACACAGAGATCTTGGTTAGAAATATCGATATGACTATCTCTGACCCCTTCATGCACTTTGAGTGAATTCTTCCTGAAAAAGATTTTTGCTATGCTTTAATGCGATACAAGCGTTGAAATCAAGGAATCCAGAAGACTCGATTTTTTTGTCTGTGGGTGTGGACCCCAGGATTAGCATCTCTGAAGAGTAATCTATGCGAGTGCTAAGACTGCCATCAAAATGAAATTTCAAGGTATAAAATATGAATATCAAGCAAATAAGCCAGAAGACTTCAGTCAGGCTTGTACTGCTGAAAAGCTAGGTGAATCCTTATTTGTAGCCTTTGAAGGATGCCCTGTGTGGACCATTTTTTAGTGCCAAAAATCGAAAGCTTCCATATTTAATGTTGTCCTCTTGCTCTGTAAGTAAAGCAAATGTATTTAGGCCAGGTCTCACTGAGGGGGAGATGTCTTGTCATCTTTTAGAGTAAATATTCTCTAAACATATGCAAATGTGGCTCTAAATAATCTAAAATGTAAAGTTAAAAAAAAATTGGAGGAGTAAAGTAGAAGATTATCAACTAAAGCTCCAGACTCAGCAGACCCAGAACTGAATCTCAGCTCCACTTACTGGATGATTGATCTTGTTCAAAAATGCCTATTTTGCTAAACGAGTTTCTTGATCTATATAGTGAACAGGAAAACAAGAGAGCCCACTTTACAGAGCCATCATAAGAGTTAAACAAGGCCATGGGTACAGACTACTTAGCATAGGAGCCACCTTTTTAAATACTAAACCCTTCCAAACGTGACCTCTGACCTCTGACCTAGGGGCTCTCTATGTCCCTCAAGCTACTTTTTCCTAGTCCAATCTTCCTGTTGCTCAGCTTAATCACCTCCACGCTTCAGTCATGATAAGGCATCCTGGGGATTTCTTGGCTACAGTTTCTTACCATTTTCTCATCCTCACTCAGAATTCTACCTCTCTAATCCATTTCTTATATATCCATCCTCCTTTTCTCTTTTACTTGTTCTCCTTGCTCAATTAATTCTTCCTTGCTCTTTCTTTCTCTCTTCCTTCCTTTCTCTTCCTTCCTTCCTTTCTCTCTCTCCACTCTGACTTTCTTCAAAGCATGGAAGCTTTAGTCAGTAATTTTTTTTCCTCCCCTTCTGTTCTGATTCCTGCCTCCACTCCAGAGGAAATAACTGAGAGGAAATAACCAATGTGATAACAGTACAATTGACAGATGCTAGTTCCCTTACACATAGACATCTTAAGGTATTTTTAGTCTGCTTGCCACATACTAATAGGTAAAGAAATTCAGGTCTGAAGGGAGCCATCAGGGGTGAGAATAGAAGGGAATCAAGAGAATGAGGCTTTTCCCTCTTGCCTTGTATTTTTTCTTCCTATTGCATTAATAAAGATCTCTACTATGAAAGCTGTCTGTCATATTACTGGCTTTAATGGTGTATTTGTTAATTGTGATAGGTCAACCTGATGAATAAAAATTGCCTAGTGGATTAGTAAAGCTCTGGGTATGTCTGCAGATGACTGATACATAGGTGCAAACTGTGGAGATACAACTCAGCGTTGGTATAAGTGGCACCAACCAACACGCTTGTAGCCTGACTGGAATGAAAAGGGAAAGAAGGAAGTCTGCCCTTTTTCTTTGTAGGTGCTGTGGTCTTTGCCATTACCTTTGAATGTTTGTCTCTAGTTCCTTTATTATATTTTTTCTTTTGAAGATACTAAAAAATTTAAAAACATTAAAAATTAAATTTCAAAATTTCAAAACAAGATGATAAGAAATCAATAATGGTTGTTATCTTGCATATTGTTATCTTCAAAGTAGTTGTTCAGATTACCAGATAGAGGCATGCAAAATTGATCAAAAAATTAAGCATTAACTGTTTCTTTCAATAAACCAATAGAAATTAGTAATACCAATATGTTAGCTAGCTTATGTGTATATATATATATATTTTTTCCCCTTCCTTCTTTTTTCCCTTCCCCCATCCCAGTTGTTTTTTCCTTTTGAGCAGTTTCTTTCCCTTTCACAATATCTATTGTACCTTTCAGATTTTATTTACTTTTTCAGTTTCTTACACTAAGGAGAAAATATGATGTTTACACATGTGAGTCTGATTTATTTCACTTAGGAGTATGGTCTTTAGTTGCATTCATTTACTTTTAAAAGATGTGAGTTTATCTTTCTTTATAGCTGAGTAATACTCCGTTGTATAAAAATACCACATCTTTTTTATCCATTCCTCAGTTGATGGGCATTTGGGTTGTTGCTACTGGAAGAGAAAGTAGGTAGAAATCTTGAAGACAGACTAGGCAGACAGTAGACAGATCGTAGGCAGAGAGTTCATGAACAAAAAACAAACTTCACAGGAAATACCTCAAAGAATCAACAACTAAGATCTCATCTTATCTAAAAGTTTTTGCACATCAAAAGAAATCAACAACAGAATAAAAAGAAAACCCATGAATTGGGAAAATATTTTAGCTAACTGTCCCTCAAACAAAGGACTTTTATCTAGAACATATAAAGAATTAAACAAAAAAAAATCAATCCTCCAAAATTCAAAGACCCAATCCAAAAATGGGCATCTGAGATGAATACACACTTCTCAGATGAAGAAGTACAAATGGCAAATAAATATATGAAAAAATGTTTAACACCATTGCTCACTAGAGAAATGCAAATTAAAACAACACTGAGATTCCATCTCACCCCAGAAAGAATGGCTGTTATGAAGAAATCAACTGATAACATATGCTGGCGAGGCAGTAAGGAAAAAGGAACTCTTCTCCACTGTTGGTGGGAGTGTAGGCTGGTGCAACCACTTTGGAAATCAGTGTGGAGATTCCTCACAAAACTAGGATTGGAGGTCCCATTTGACTCAACTATTCCTCTTCTGGGTATTTTTCCAGAAGAACTGAAATCATCATACCACAATAACATATGCACACCCATGTTTATAGCAGTGCAATTTGTCATAACTAAATCTTGAAAACAATCCAGTTCCTTCAGGCTTCCAATGCAGACCCTTCAGTTTCCTGACACAGACTCACACTAGACTCTGCAGTGAGCTCCAGACCTCCAACCTTCAACTGGAACCTCCAACCCTCTTGTGCACAGACATTTTGTGTTCTTCTACCTCTGATCTGGAAGGCAGCCACTGGGACTCTCTGTTTCCAATCCTGTAAGCCTACCTAGTAAATCCTTTGTACGATCACACATCAGTTTTACATTAAATCTGTTCCTCTAGTGAATTGTAACAAACAAGTGGAAATGCCTCTAATATTTTATCATTATGATTTTTCATTATGCTTTATGCTAAACACCCTTTATGCAATTGAAGTATTCTTTTTGATGCTTGGTGTGTATTATATAGTTGTCTTTATTTGACTTGAGTTTCTAGGCAGGAAGCAGAGCATTGAAAATCAGGAAAACAGGATGATAAGGAGATTGGCTTGGGAGGTGTCCTGGGAGTATCAGGAGAATGAATTGAGGCCAAGCAGGCAGGCTGGGGATTGATGGAATGTCTTATCGAGAGAGACTGTCATGGTTGTGACAGTTGCTCCTCACACTTAGCTCTTAAACTGACACATTGCAATTCAGCTCTAGTGAATCTGTGAGTATAGTAATGACAAATCTGGACTCTAGGATTCTTACTTTTTTCTTTTATTAATTTATATAAGCAATTCTAGGTCTTTGAGCAGCTTTTTGGTAAGAATTGGAGCAGATAACTGAAACTTCATCCCCTTTTCACGTGAAAGCCTTTTTGGAGGTGGACCTGATGCTCGTTTTCCATTCCAATCAGCTGCTATGAAAGCTACTTCTTGTTCTTGCTGTGGGCAAATCAGACCTCATTTTCTCCTTGATGGAAATTCAGGAAGGAAACCAAATAATTCCCAACAGAGACAAGAGTTGACCACAGACATATCCAAAAGGGCTTTTAAAGATATCAATCTTGCATGTGAGAACCTTGGCAACTGAGGTTGGTTGTTCACTCTACATTCTCAGCTTGGCAGGAGGTTGGGAAGACAGGATGCGATTCTGCTGTTTAGAAAGGAAAATCTCTTTGAGGGAGAAGGGGTTGAGAGTGAAACATGGATGAGGTGCATCTGACATGGGAAGACTTTCACTAAAAATGTTTGTGAAAAGCATCCAAAGTAAACTACTGAATACTCGATATAAGCATTTCCCAATGAACCAACCTGAAAGGTTGCTGAAATGAAGGAACATCCTAACATCAAAGTTACTGTGTTAGTTGGTTTTCTGTTACTGTAATTAATACCTAAGAAAATCAGCTTATATTGAGAAAATGTATATTTTGGTTCAAAGTTTTAAAGTTTTAAACTCATGGTGGGTTGGATTTATTGCTTTCAGTCCTCTGATAGCAAAGGTAGAGTAGCACATCATGGAGCACCTGGAATAGCAAAACCACTTATCCCATGGCTAGGATGCAAAAGAGAAATAAGAGACCAAGTTCCCACAATCCCTGTCTTAGTCACTGTATCAGTCAGGATTTTACTAGAGAAACAGTTATAACGTAAGATATAAAAATGTATAAGAAATTAAAAGATTGGCTTACAATGGTCAGCTGCAGAGTTGGATGAGGAAGCGTGCAGAGGGTGTCTGCACACTGGAGACTGAAGGATTCAGTCCAAGGTCTGGAGTTCACTTCATTGTTCCATGCAAGTCCGTATCAGGAGGCCGATGGATCCATGATAGAAGGCTTATGAGTCTACACCAGAAAGCTGAAGCATCCAAGGTGGAAGCCGAAGAGTCTGCACTAGAAGCCAGGAGACGACGTCCAAGCTGAAGGCATAGATTGGAGCACCTCCAAAGAATGGAAGCCCCTCTGTCCTTCCTTACTTCCTTTTATATCATCTAGGTGATGATCCACCCCACGGTGGCTCCTTTACACCCTAGAGTATAGCAGTGCTGAGCCAATTTAGTTAAACTTCTAAACTTCTCAAGTTGACACAATCAATCAACCACTACAGTCACTTAAACACAATTCCTGACACCCACAGTTTAAAGGAGGAGAGGTTCATTTGGGCTCATGTTTTCAGTCCAAGGCAGAAACGGCCTGGTGGAAGGTCAGGGCAGAGGACAGCTATTCATCTCTAGCAGTCGGGAAACAGAAGGCAAAAGGAGGAGCCACCGGGGGAGATACACCCTTCCAACTCATGATCCTAGGGATCTACCTACTCCAACTAGGACCTACCTCCTAACAGCACAATTACCCGTAAACTCAGCAGTGGATTAATTCACTGATGAGTGCTGTGTCTGCGTGATCCAATCACCTTCCAAAAGACACACCTCTGATCACATGAGACTTTTGGGGGACTTCCTAAATCTAAATGGTAACACTCCTCGCGGGTATGCCCTGTATGACCTAAAACCTCCAACTATGTTTCCACCTCCACGTTAAACTTTCCATTACCTTCCAATCACATCAAACTGGAGACCAAGCCATTAACCCATGGAAGACATTCCTGGTCCATCCACAACAGTTATCTATTGATTGCTATTCTATGCTATGGATGCTTTTGTTTTGGTTTTGCTTTGACCACGACTGATGGAAAATTGGTCAACTTGCCCCTAGGTAACAAGAGTTCACTGAGCTTGACTTCTTACTGCATTTCCAGTCTTTACTGAAGAGGGGTAAGGAAAACAAGTGTTTAGAAATCTGTCATAAAAGGGAACATTTAAACAAACTGATAATGTATCAAACAGCTTTGTAATATTCTCAGGAAGTGGTAATTAAATGACATTTAGAAGGAAAAGTGAAAGGAACTGGGATAGATCAGCTTTAAACAGAGAGAGTAACAGGCTAATATAGCAACTGTCTCCAGAACAGTAAAAATGATCACCTGCACATTCCAAACCTTCTCTGCTCAGCCCATGGTGGTGCACTGCAAAACAGTAGACTTAGCTTCAGGAGAACTAGGGTCCAGTTTCACCTCTGCCAACAGGAGACCTTGCTAATCTCCTGTCTAGATCTCAGTTTTAGGACACTTGGGGTAGAGATCCCCCCGCAAAGATCTCTTTAGGGATGCAGAAGAAAAATATTTGGATTCAAACCATGCCACAGACATGGTACTTATAAATTATTACATAGCAAATGCATTTATGTAATGATCAGACTCTTTCACATATGAGACTGAAAAGGAAAAAAGAATAATGAAAGAGACATTCAGCAGCAAGAGTTTGGGAACCAGACTGAAGGCGCTCTTGAGTCAACTTGGCTTCTGTATCATCCTAGAATCCTTAAGCCCCAGCACAATGCCTTCTCAACACACAACCATGGTGTGCTCATTAAGTTTCAAACAAACACAGGCACGGGGAGAACATATAATAAATTCTCGTGCACCTATCACCCAGTGCCAAGGCTCATCCATACCTCAGGCCAATATATCTTTTTTGTGTTCTCACTAACTGACCTTTGTACTGTACCTGTTATGGCTTATATCTAGATGTCCCCCAATGGCTCATGTGCTCATAGTTGGGGTTTTAGGAGGTGACTGGACCCTGCATACAATATAAGGGACTAAAAGAGGCTTGACCCACTGCTGTTGTTGCTTTTGCTATCCCGTGGGTACCACCAACTGTTCTCTGTGGCAGCCTGTCTGCCATGCTATGCTGCCTTGGAGCCAGCCAATTATGGACTGAAACATGTACAAGCTGTGAGCTAAACAAACCTTTCTTTACTCCACAAGCTGCAACATTAAATTCAGAATTCCTGCTTAATGGATCCATATCAGTCAAACTTAGCCTGATCCATGTGTATGTTTTTGCCACCATTATCACACACCCATAAAACCCATTCCCATGCTTGCTGATTAGACCTCTGCTTATAAGAGTTAGAAAACTCAAGAAGTTCTTTGGGAGAACAGCGGATCTCCTCATAGGTCACACTGTGTACCTCACCCTTAAGAGTGTGGTTATAGGACTAGAGGCAAAATGGGTGGTGAGGGTGGGTCCTGAGGAGTGCCAGTGTTATCATGCTTGGTCAACATAGAATTAGTTTCCCCAGATATACTAGAAGAGGCCAATACCAATGTGGGTGGAGGTAGGAAAGCCTCTGCTGCTGTGGGTGGGGCAATCTCTCCCTCTGGCAAAATAATCTCATTAGCATCTGGAAACTTGACATCCTCAGCTTCATCAGGATTCTCCAGCATGTCTCCATCCCCATTTATGGGATCCCATTCTTTTCCAATCAGTGCACTCACCTTTGCTTCAGATACCCTTTAAGGCTGAGCATTAAACTTACGTTGTAGTTCATCCAATCGAATTATGAGGGCCTGTGTTAGGGTTTCTGCAATCTCAGCCTTGTGATTAAAAGAGAACAGACTTTCTTTCAGGACCCACTTAGAAACTTCTAAGTTTCTTATGTGTGTCTGGAGCTAGGAATTTGAATCTTTAAGCTCCTTACTTTCCTTTATTAATTTGTCCTCACAGTCAGATGGCTTTAGATTTCCTGTGGTTGTTTCAAGCTCATTGTTTTCCTGCACTAGTTTGTCCAGAGATGCTAAGACCAACCAGCCAGCAACATTATATTTACTCCCCTGCAAAGATATTCAAAACTTTCATGTAGGAAGTCTCTAGATTCCTGCTGTCTCACAAGTGGTAGATTGGGATTTTCAAATAGATCTACATAGCACACTAGTTTAACCAGTTCATGCCAAGTCTTATCAGTATCGCCCACAGAATTAGGAGAGATGGCGTCTTTAGGTCTCATCAAATGGGAAAGCCAACTCCAGGAACCCCTAAAACCATCAAAGAATTTCATCATTATAATTCTGTTTCTCTAGAGCCACTCAGTCCACTGATGGGTTTAGAGCTGTGTGTGATGTTGGGAGGTGAAGCCTGGTAGGAAGAAGGGGATCATTGTGGGTGTGGCCTGGAAGTATACATCCTTCCTACTCCCCGAGTCCGCTCTGCTTCCTTCTTGCCATGCCGCTCTGCCTTGGAACCAGCAGACTATGGACTGAAACCTCTATAAACTGAGCTAAATAAACTTTCGTCCTTCAAATTGTGGGTGTTGAATATTTTGTCCCAGCAGTGAAAATGTAACTAAGACAATACCTCCCTGCAAATTATTTTGAAGCAAGTTTCAGATATCATATAATTTCACCTGCAAATATTTCAATGTGTCATTCTAAAAGGTATTCTGTAAATATAACCATGATGTCATTATTACACCTAAAAAACTACCAATGCTTTTCTAAAGATTATTCAACATCAATTCAATAGTCTAATTTCCCTTCTTATGCCGTAAGATTGTTTTAAGAGTGTGTTCAAATAAAATCTAAATGTTGCAAATAGGTGGTATGTACATTAATCTAGAGCCTCCTCTTGCCAACTTTTTAACTTATTTCTTGAAGAGTTGGGGAAATTTGTATTTCTTACAAACTGGTAATTAGATGAAAAACTGGATGGGATGCAGCCACTATTTTTTAGCAAGCATGATTCACAGGCAGCTTTCTGTCTTTCCATCGAAATGTTGGCAGCCATTGATGGCTATTGCCTAGATCCATTATGTCATTAAGATTTGCAAAATGCTGACATGCTCACTTCGTTTCTCAGCTTCATTTTCTCTTCATTTATTAACAGTAATATTTCTACAAAGAAAAACATTTCCTCATCGATTATCTTGTTATCCTGACACATAGTTGGAAAAGAAAGGGTAGAGAAAATGTCTTTTCCTTTATTTACAGTTTCAAATATGTAGACTGATTCTCTGATATTCTTCAAAAGATGACACATGGGTATTAAAAAGCACTATGCACACGTGGGTTTGAACGCATTTAATGAGTTTGCACTCAGGCAGGTTTTAACCCTTATTGATTATCCCACCACATGCTGGTGGTGGACTTGTGAGCATGATACCATAAATAACACAAAGTTGGCCAGGTGTGGTGGTGCACGCCTGTAATCCCAGCACTCAGGAGACTGAGGCAGGAGGATCGTTGTGAGTTTGAGACCAGCCTAGGCTACAAAGTGAGCTCAAGGCCAGCCTGAACTACATACTGAGACCCTGTGTCAAAAAGACAGTAAATAAATCAATAAATAACCCAGGGCTAGAACCGCTGTAGCCCTGTGGGCTTGGAGACGGTGGTCAAGGGCGTCAGGGTGGTCATAGGAGCCTCTTAATCTGTCCCTGAACCTTCTTGCCCAGCTCCAGTAGGATCTGCCGGGTTCTTATGTCCTGTGAACTCAATTTCTGCTGTGATCCCAAGGTCCTGCTTAGCCTTATCCTCACAACGGAAGGGGAGGCCCAGCCCTTGGCCTCACATATTGTACACACTGAGACACAACTTTTCCCTCTTTCCAGATACTATGAGGATATTTTTTGTAAGGTAACTGATTGAGTCAAGGTTGGAGGCTATGTGTATGTGCCCAGGTGGTTCACTCAGACCAGACAATGAATATTGAAACCTCCAGTGAGGAGGATTGGGAGAGGGTTCAAAATCACTGCCTCTGCCCTTGGAAATCAGGGGAAAATAGCTGCACAGATGGGCCCAAATGGGGATCTAGACTTAACTGACTCTTTATACTACCTTCCTGCTGTTCTCTCTCTCACATCTCAGCTGGGGTGATGTCATTTGGAGAAGTTACTAGAACTGCCAGGAATCTTCTTCGATTTTTTTAAATTTAAATTTTTTAGTACATGTTTGCAGTACATATGATTGAAGTCATTGTCAGGAGTTGGTTCATATGTGTAATACATCTTAAAGCTTTTTATCCTCTTCCACTCACCTCTACCCTCCTTCCCTCCATCTCTTGGTCCCCTTCCCTTTTGCAAAATAGCTATCTCTCTGTTTCCTCTTAATCAATTTTTTTGCTGTTTAAATTATTTATATGTTGAGTTTCTCATACAACAGAAATCACACTTTTGGGTCTGATTTATTGCACTTAATATTATGGTCTCAAGGTGCATCCATTTTCCTACAAATGACTCAAGTTTATCTTTATGGCAGAATAATACTCCATTGGACATAAGTACCACTTTTTCTTTATTCATTCATGCATCAATAGGCATGTAAGATGCTTCCAAGATTTATTAGGAGTGGAGCTGCTATAAACATGGTATGCATGTAACACTATAATATGATGTCTTTAATTCTTTCAGAAAGATATGTAAGAGGGGAATAGCTAGGTCAAATGGAAGTTCTGTTTTTACTTTTTGAGGAATCTCTAGACTGATTACCATAGTGGCTATACTAGTTTAGAAGCCCACCAATGTATAAGGGTGCCTTTCCCCATACAACCTCACCAGCATTTGTTATTTTATTTTTTAGTGATAGCCATTCTTTCTGCAGTGAGATGGGATGTTAGTGTTGTTTCAATTTGGTTTTCTGTAATAGGCAGAGATGTTGAACATTTTTGCCACGTATTTATTGGCCATTTGTACTTCTTCTGAGAAATGTCTATTTATTTCAGTTGCCCTTTTTTAATCCTTTTATTTTGGGGGATCTAATTGTTTTGAGTTCTTCATATATTCTATACATCAGTCCTGTCTGAGGAGTAATTGCCCCCAATTTTTTTCCCATTCTGTAAATCATCTCTTCACTCTGTTGGTTATTTCCCTTGCTGTGCAGGAGCTTTTAATTTGATGTTAACCCATTTCTTGATTCTTGAAATTATTTTTTGTACAACTGACATTCTGTTCAGAAAGTCCTTGCTTATGCTTATACCTTCAAGATTTTTTATCTATTTTATCTTTTTATTTTAATATTTAAATCTCTGATCCGTTTTGATTTTAGTTTAATACGTGACTAGAGATATGGGCCTAGGTCTAGATTTAATCATCTGCATATGGATAGCTACTTTTTCCAGGATCATTTGCTAAAGAAGTTATCTTTCCTCTAGCATGTATTTTTGGCCTTTTTTCCAAAGATTGGATGACTGAATGTGCCTGAGTTGTTTGTGCTTCCTCTAGTCCTTTCCATTGATCCACATGTTTATTTTTATTCTTGTGCCATGCTGTTTTTATCATTGTAGTTTTATAATATAACTTTGTTTAACATTTTCTATTTTTATTAGTACATGTTTGCAGTACATAATGACCATATTCATTATAGGGAATTGGTACATACATATAACACATCTTGATTCTATTTTCCCCTTCCCATACATGCTCCCCCTTTTTAAAACCAGTATCAGATTCATTTACTTACCTTCTAAATCCTTATAAAGTTAATTATCCTACATATGGATTAATAGCCAGACTAACGGGCCAAAAAACACACAACACATAAGACAATTATAATAAATCAAGATATCCTCTTAGATATATTGTGCATGCTGGGTTATAATAACTTTTCTCTCCCTTTTTTCCTATTGTCTGTCTTTTATTTTGCACTTTATTTATACCTTGTATTTCTCATGCAATATTTAAACTTGTGTGTCTGATTTACTGCACTTAACCTTATGGTCCCAAGGTGCATACATTTTCCTACAAATGACTCAAGTGTCTCCTTCTTTATGGCACAGTGGTATAAACACCACCTTTTCTTTATCCATTCATCTGTTGATGGACATACAGGCTGCTTCTAAGATCTAGTTATTATGAATTGCGCTGCTATACACATGGGTATGCATACATCATTGTGTAATATAACTTGAAATCTGGGATTGTGATGACTCCTGCTTTGTTCTTGTTGCCCACAGTTGCTTTTGCAAGTATGGTTCTCTTCTGATTCCATATGAATTTTAGAATTTTTTTCTCTAGTTCTGTGAGGAATGCTTTTGGTATTTTGATTGGGATTACATTAAATCTATATGTCAGTTTTGAAAGTATGGCCATTTTGACTCTATTAGTTCTGCCTATCCAGAAACAGAATATATATTCCCATTTTCTAATGTCTTCTTCTATCTCCTTCTTTGGAATAGACTATAGAGGTCTTTCACTTACTTGGTTAGGTTAATTCCTAAGTATCCAATTTTTCTTGATACTATTGTGAATGGAAATGTTTTCCTAATTTCTTTCCCAGTAAGTTCATTACTGGTGTACAAGAACTCTATTGGTTTTTGTATGTTGCTTTTGTATCCTGCTATGCTGCTAAATTTGGTTATTAATTCTAAGAGTTTTTGGTGGGATTTTTGGGGTCTCCTATTAAAGGATCACGCCATCTGCAAACAATAATTTGACTTCTTCCTTTCCTATATATGTCCCTCTTATTTCTTTTTCTTGCTTAGTTGATCTGACCGATGTTTCAAGGACTATGTTGAACAGGAGTGGTGACAGTGAATATTCTTGCTTTGTTCTCCAGCAATGCCACAGGGATCAGCCTTGGGGGAGTTGGAAGTTTTGGAGGCACTTGTGTCATCTTCTAATTTTTCTGTTGGTGTGTATGTGCGCATGCACTCACGCAGTAATATTTGTGGGTCAATTATAGTAGAACAATTTTGTTGTTAGTATGGCAGTCTCTTTAGTTAGTGTCTGCTTTTCAGTGATGCACTCTGGGCAGGGCTATGTATAAGCCTTTGTCTCTGTTCCAAGGTCCAATCACTTCCATTAATTTGAGAGGGAAGGGTACAGTGTAATTAGCTTAACACTCAGTAGTCTAAAAACGAACCACAGTATTGCCAATGATACAAAGACAAACCAGATATTGGCGTCCACCAAAACCAATAAATCACAACTGTGTCACCCTGGTAATAGCAACCAAATCAGCGACAATAATACAGGCAAAGACTGGATACGGAGATGCCATAAGAACCAATAAAAGCTACCACTGTACCACCCTTAGCTACAGAAAAGAGATCTGTAATTATAATATAAACACAAAGATTAGCCAAAGATTTACACACAGTATCTACTAAATGCAACAATGATTCCATCATTAACAATAGAAAAGAATTCAACAATAATGGCACAAAGTTAAGATTAATAAAGTGTTATATTTAACTAGTAAAGTTGGGTAGAGCAAAATGAACAGAATTAAATAAAGGTAACAGAACAGAGGAAATAAGAAAAAGAAAAAATAGTGGAAAAATATAAGTCAAAAAGAAAAGAAAAAAGGGAAATGAGTCAAAATAAATTCCTCCATTTTTTCAAGGAGTGGGGTTTTTTCAGTCTGGTATTAGGATCCATCAGATGGAAGGGAGGGATGGTGTATCTCAAGACCTATTTTGTTTCCAAGTTCATGTTTTTATATGTGAATCCTGAATCCTGCCCTGCCTTTCCTGCTAGGTATGGTCAATCAATGGTGTTCACCCTAGGGCTACAGTCACTCCAGTTGTTCCCAGTTTCTGTGTCCCTCTGTGTCCCCAAGTAATGGCTTTCTCCACCTAGCTTCACAGCCTGTGCATTTGTGCCTCCTCCACCCTCACTCCAGAGGCTTCTCTGTCCATAATTTTGTGCACTGGCAACCATCCAACCTAGGCATATCCTTGCTAACACTGGTAGATTGGGGAAGCAAATAGACCACTGAGTTCTGTGCTTTATGTAGGCAGCAGGGCTGGGGGTCAAGCAGACTGCTGGACTTAATGCCAACACTTTCAGACCCAGCCCGCTCCGAAACCCACTCAGGATGGGCCTGGTACTTTCCACGGAGGTTGAGGCCTCTGTGTCCTTCATAACATGAGCTATAGACTTCTCAGAAGAGTCTATGTTTAGCCTGCACCCTCTCTGCAAATATCTCTTGTGGCCATCTTCCACCCAGTCACTGTGATACAATGATGTCAGAAACCCTGACGTGTACTTGCTCTGTAGCTCAGTTTTAAACTGGTAACCCTTTCCCAAAATGTCTCCTGATTAAACCTCAGATATAACAGGTACTGTACTGGGTTTCTTCTCCAACTCTAAGCTGCCAGGGGGAAGGAGTCACCTTCAGAGGAGAACTCCACACTGTTTCTGCAGTTCAAATAGCCGTGGGGCCTTCTTGAGTCTATTGCTGTTGGCCTGATTTGTTGTTTCTCTCTGGCGCTGCCGACCCTCTCTGGGTTTACCTTATGTCAGTAGAGACAGGTCCCTCTCCCTTTCCAGACTGCTTTGTCCTTTTCTTTACATTGTGCTTCATTTCTCCAGCTTCTGGTTTTCCTCTCATTTCCCAGAGATCTACTTCTTTTTTTCTCTTTACCAGGTTTTTGTTTTCTAGGCATGTCAATCCAGATTCTAGAGAAGCTATATTTTGCTGTCAGTCTCTACTGTGCATTTTTTCACAAGAACTCTTTTTTTTTAGTGTCCCATAAGAACTCTTAAGTTGGAAAAGACAGATATGGAAGTGGGTATACTGCCTTTCCTAACTCTGGGAGAATCTGACGGGGTCAGTTCCTATCTTAAAATTGAATGGACTCAGTCACCATGTAGCAGTCTCAGGCCTGGGGCTTGCTCTGTCCTGCACTGCCCTGCACATCTGTGGTATTACAACTCTGACATCCAGATGACAGGAATAACCCAGAGACAACCTGGCTTCTTTAGTTTCCAGTCTCAAAGAAGTGAGCTTTGTGAGAAAGTCCTGCTTGGGAACGGACTGGGCGTAGCTTAACGCAAAGCTTCAGTGATGCACTCTGGGCAGGGCTATGTATATGCCTTTGTCTCTGTTCCAAGGTCTGACCACTTCCATTTGGCTAAGTGGGACATGGAGCAATATTTGTACTTCTGCAGATGTCAGGGTGGCATTGGTCCTTCTGGCTCAACATTACCAGCCAGTATTTGATGCCCTAAGTGAGATCCAGACTTCATAGGCCAGTCCAGGCCTTTGCTCCAGTTTTTTTCTCTTCCTCCTCAAATCATCATGGAAAACAGACAGTCTTTGGCATTACTGAATTCTGAGCATACTTGGAAAGTGGCTTGAGGCTGCTGCACTTCCTGGTGGTGGTGTCGGGGGGCGACACGCATTCTGAGGAGAATGCAGTGGGAGCCAGATAACCATCTTGGCTCATCAGGGTATGCCCTTCTCTCAGGCCCTCAGACCAAGGATGACACTTCCCAACTGCCACATTCTTGACCATGACACCTTGGCCATAGATGATTAACCTCCAAATTCCCTCTTCCCAGCTCCAGAGAGGCTGAAATTCTTTATCTTTTCCTTAATTATGTGATGTGATATCTTTCAAAAATTACTTTTTGTTAATTTGAGACCTAAATCCTCTTCCATTTCTCCCCCTCCCCGCACGCATGCGCGCACACGCACGAACACACACACACACAAACACACATAAGTCTTTAACTAAAATTGCTGTTAAAGA
Source organism: Chinchilla lanigera (assembly GCF_000276665.1). Classification (NCBI taxonomy): domain Eukaryota; kingdom Metazoa; phylum Chordata; class Mammalia; order Rodentia; family Chinchillidae; genus Chinchilla; species Chinchilla lanigera. The sequence continues at coordinate 1,879,542 of NW_004955507.1, forward strand.
AGCTCTGGATGAAGAGTCAAGGCAACTGGATTCATCCCTTTCCTTTGGGTATTCCCATCCCTGTGACTCTATCTTTAAATCCAAAACTCATTGTCCAAAAAAATCAAATGTGTATAATAATGAGGGAAAATGGTGGTGCTAGTAATACTTATTTTTAATGCCTTCCATAACAGGAATTGTGTTAAGTATCTTACAGATATCCTTTTTTTGAGGTAAATCTTCCTGAATCTGGGTTCATTCGGATGCTTTTGACTCTATAGAGGAGAAGCCTTAACCCGAAATAGCTCAAATGTGAGGAAAATAGATATTTTGTGTGTAATAATAAAGTCCCTAGCAAGGGTAGCTTCAGGGTTCCAGGTTCTCGCCATTGTTTTGCTCAATTAGTTTAGATCTCCAGGATGTCTCTCCTCATGACAAAAAATGGTTGCCGCACTTCCTGGCACCCCATCTGAATATGACAGTGCTTCTCAGAGGGATGGTTTTATTCTTGTGTCTCTTTTTGAAGTGGGAAAAAAAAAACTTTTCTGTAAATCTTCCAGTCAATTTCCCCTCTCATCTCTGGCCAGAACTGGATCATGTATACACACCCAAACCATCCACTGGCCAACAGGGTGGGGTCACTGTGATGGGCTTAGCTCAAACTCATTTCATCCCTGAGTTGAAAGGGTAAAAGGTAAAACACTCAAGGGAAAAAAAAAATGAAGGCTTGTGCAGCAAATGCATGTTAGCGAATAGTGTCTACACAAACCACGTGAAGTAAACCTGCAGGGCTCACAGGGCTAATGAGACTTGCCTCCGGTCAGTCAACCAGTTGACTGCAGATGTGGAATCTGAACCCAAAATTAGCGGTCTCTGGAGCTCACTCATAAGCTATACTCTGCGGGCAGCTGCTCCTCACAAGATTCTTTTGCTTTTGAGGGACTTAAGTCCCCATAGCTGTCATGAGTTTCGTGGAAATATTGCTCTGGGGACTACATTTAGTCAGATTCATGAGACAAAGCAACATAACAAACTTACCCAGTCAGTGCAACATCTCATTCTATCTCTCCTCCCATGTCTCACTCAAGTCCCTTCACCACGGCGGAAGGAGACTAAGAAGAGCGTAAACTCAGCAAATAGCAGGCTGCAGTTCCAGATTTCTGGTTTCCTGAGGAGGTATCATATATGAACAAATGTCCTTTTCCACGTCTTTACATTCCTCCTCTTATTTTGGTATTCATTATCATGTTTAGCGGAGATATTCTTCCTGTTCAGCTTCAATCACTTGATTCTGGAAGGGACTTCCAATGACAATGTTGAGAAGTGACATCAAAATAGTAAACAAATGGTAAAGCACAGACACCAACCAACCAAAAGGGACCCTTGCAGCAGAGCTGCAGCAGGGTTCTGGGGGCCCTGGACATGCTAGCTGTTAAGTCTATACAATAGTTGTTGGCCTTTGAGGAAGTCCAGGGCTACACAGGAAGGGCCACCATGGCCATGCAAGTAGAGGTAAGAAGCTCAGGAGGCTTGAGTCAGTAGATATTTACCAGTTTCCAAGTGGCTATGTTTCATTTAATGAGCTCTTAATTTCAGATATTGCACTTTTTGGTTCTAAAATGTCCATTTGATTCTTTTTTATAGATTCCAACTCTGTTGAAATTATCTCTTCATCTATTAAGTGGTCCATGGGTATGATATGTCTGTGTTATAACAAAAAAATTTTTTTCTGTCTTTTTGAGATAGGGTTTCACTATGCGGTTCAGGCTGGCCTTTAACTTACTTTGTAGCCCAGGCTGGCTTCAAACTCTCAATGATCCTCCTGCTTCAGCCTCCCAAGTGCTGGGATTACAGGCATGTGCCACAACACCCAGCTAAAAAATATCTTTAAAAAGGAAGTTTTGTTACTTTATATAAATTAAATATATAAATTAAATATATATTAAATACATATGCTATATATATTTCCTAATATATCCACTCAATGTAGCCCAGGCAAGCCTAGCATGTTCAACCTGTAGCCTGAACTACTGTGTTCTTTTCCTCTAGTCTCCTTAACATGTCCATAAAGTCCCTGTCTGCTGACTCAACTATTATAATAATTTGTGGGTCTGCTTCCATCATCTCCGTTTTATCTTTATTACTGGTCATGTTTCCTGCCATTTGCATGTTCCCTAGTTGTAGAAAAGACCCACAGAGGTAGCAGGTGAGATTTTCCTCCAGTCACGGCTCTCCTCTCCTGTTAGCAAATGGAGTCAGGAGTTCGTCATCTCAGTCTAGTTGGGGCTTAGTTGGCTTGAATGACATGTCATTTTGTCCAAGTCCAACTCCCAGTCATCCTGTTTTTGCCTGGAGCCACCTGAGCTTTGGACTGACAATCTGGCTGATCGTCTTCTCATCCCTGAAAGCCTGTGCAAGATTCGGTTCTGTCAGGAGTCTGAACTTAGCTCTTTGGTCTCTTGCCCCCCAGACTTCTATTTGGCAGATGTCTTAAGGGTTATGTCTGATGGCGGCCTCCTCTTTCCCACAGGACTTTGTTCCCAATATACTGCCAATCTGTGGGAAGTTTCCCCTGCTATTAGAGCCCAGCCTCTTCTCCTGCATCCCAGCATTCAGCAGATGCTCTGTGGAGAAAAGTGGCCATGTGCTTAGAGCTCTTCTGAATTTTAATTCATGCCAGATCTCACTGATTTTCAAAAACTCCACTAGAATCTCTTTGCCCCAGTAGAGAGCATATGTCTGGGTCAAGCTGTAGTCTTGGCCTACACCTGAACTTGACAAATATCCCCAGAGAAAAAGATGGCCAGGGATGACTAACTATTTAGAAAGGACTCTTTTCTCTCAGAATTTTAGTTCAGTAGTCCCCGCTGCTGTCAAAATCTTCCATGTCTTTAAAAAACGTGGTTTTTATAACTTACTCAGTTTTTTCTCGTGTTTCAGCAGGAATATTGGATTGTTAGTACATATACCTCTTACCCAGCAGAGGAAGTCCTATAAAACTATTTTAATATTTAACCACAGTAAAGCCTCAAAAGTGTACACGTGGCTAAATCAACTTAGATCATACCGCAGCACCTTCCCACCCCTCCACTGCAGTAAAGAGAGGAGGTCCAGTCAGGCCAAGCAGAGTCTCGTTGCCCTGATGCTGGGGGCCAAGAGTCTTTTTTTATTTTTGAGTGGGTAGAATATGTGATAAAGCTTTGTAAGTAAGTCTAGAAGATTTCACTGGCTATATCCCATTCTTTTGGAAGAAGCCAGACTCCAGCAGGGATAAATGAAACCCTCACGCGGAAGGAGGGGCACAGTGACGTCCAGGGGATTCCAGTCACTTGTTCTCGCTGACCTGAGCCACACGTTTGCCTGAGCCAGTTCCACTCTTGACAGGCAAGTCTCTCTCCCTCTTCATTCTCCCCTTGGGTTTTATGAAGCACCCCTGTGTCCATATAATACAATATCCTTTCCCTCTTAAGCAGAGTGGAAGGGGGTCATGTTACCTGTAACTCGAAGAGTCTTAACTAAGACTGTTGCTTGAATGACAGGACTGTTTGGGTAACTCCCTCGCTGCACACAGAAAGAGGGGCCTGGATGGTAATATTTTTGAGGCATCAGCTTTGGATCATGAATGCTCATTCCAAGGAGAAACTGAAACTTTTAGCATCTAGTGACCCAGATGGTGGGAGGAACTTCAGACGTGCCTAAGTAGTCGTTTGAATCTCTGCCAAAGCCATGCTCTTTGTACTATAATAAAACCAGGAAATGATGTTCCTACCCCTAAACAATATCAACAGATAGAAGAGAGTTAAAATAGGGAAAAATCCTCGCTTGCACATTTTACCTACTCCTGGGGCTCCTGACTTACAGATGAGCCTCAAGTTTACACCACAGAGTAAACAAGATAGCTTTTTGGACATCACACACCACTTTGCCAGTTTCCGTTCTCTTGAATTATTTACCATCTAATTGTCTGCACTGAAACAGAATCTGGAAACACAGACTCAGAGTTGCAGCCGTATTTGTAAGCTAGAGAAGGCACGCTGGTGCTCAGGGAAGCGTCCGGAGTGGGAGCACACCATGGTGTTCTGGAGGCTGCTTGCCTTGGGACAGTTGTGAATCTAGCATAATAGCAGAGAGAAAGAGTTGTAGGCTGGAAGGGGCCTCAGAACACTCTGGACCAGTCTGCTCTGAGGCCACAGTCTGCCTTCAGGACTGGTCCGGGTTCCTGTCGGGACTTACCCTCTACTGGCTATGTCACCCAAGAGTCCTGTGCCTTGGTTTCTTCATCTACAAAAGATTGGATACAGAAGAGGATACGAAGGCAAACAAGCTGCTCTTTAGTTTAAAACACCACCACCGCAGTTTTCTTTTCACCACTGTACCAATCATTTCCCACAGAAATATTAGTAGCTGTGGAACAAGAAAAACATTTTTCTTCTTTTTTCTTTTTGGTTTTGTTATTGTTTGTCATGCTGGAAATCCAACCCAGGGCCTTGTACGTGCTAGGCAAGTGCTCTGCTTCTGAACTGTACCCTCAGACCAAGAAATATATTTAAGAATAAAATAATAAAGTAGAACAATTAGAAAACTTAGAAAATATACTGACAGCAATAAAACTCACTTGTATTATCATTGTTCGATAGGAATCCCTCTTAATGTTTTTTGAAAAATATTTTCTTCCAGTCTTTTTCTAACAACTATATATAATTGGGAAATAATTTATTGTTTTATGACCTAGTTTTTTTCTCTTCAATATTTTGTAGTTAGCTCCTTCCCCGCATAACTATTAATCAAAAGCAAGATTTATAAGGGCTAACTATTTTCAAATAATTTGCTATAAAGAGGTACATGATTAGGATCCAGTGGACTCGGTTTGATTTCACATTAAAATCGAATTGGAGCACTAGGAATGATGCTGACAACAACCCAAAGTCACAGCCTGAGAGTGAGGAGGACAACCTGAAAACCATGCTTCCCTACCGGGACCATTTGAAGCAGCACAGTGACCCCACCCACAGTGCTGGCCCGCAACAGAAAGTGGGAAAAGGAGTAATGGTGGTCTGGGGGGAGGAGGTGAGTGAGCACTCCAGTGAGGATACAGAGCAGGGAGTAGATTTTGAGAAATGCATTACTCTAAACATTGAATTCATTGGCACCTGTTGCTGTGCTATAAGTGCCACCCTTCTATTCATATTTCCTTCCAGTCTTTTTTCTAAGTTTAGCTTTTTCCTGTTCACACAGTTGGAAATCTATAGTATGACTATTCTTATTTTCATTTTTTTATTTATACAAACCAGCCTTTAGATTTGATCTGTAAGCTTAGGATGGAGGAAAAAGAATTATATATTAATGGAAAATGAAGACTTTTCCATTCATTAGGATCCCGTTTACACCAACAATTTCAACTCACATCAGCATGATTTTGAAACTTCCTGGGTAAATGAAGTATTTCTTAGAAATAAATCTCAGGGTGGGAATGGAGGAGTAGGCAGACAAATGTGGAGCAGGATGACATCCTCTTTTTCCTCACAGGCAACCAGGTGGGAAAGAAGGGAGGTAAGTAAAGGCATGTTGTGGAAAGTCAGAGAAGCATCCCCACCTGCTCATTGTATCAAGTGTCTAGAGGCTCTCTAAATAATTAAGGTGCACTCCAGGGACAGGTGTGGAGAAGAGTTTCCAGACAAGCAGCTCCTCTTGCAAAACTGGAACAGACGGAGGATCTGATTACTTGAAAAGGGGTCCAGTTAGTAGCTATGACAACTTCCTTCTCCAGCCTTACAACTTGCCTCTGAGCTAAAGCACAAGAAGCTTCTTGGGGAAACACTACTTCTATAGCACCATAGTGCTTAACAGCTTTGAAGATCAACTATCTGGGGTTTGAGTCCAAATTCCTCCTCCACTTACTGTGTAAACTTGGGTGATTCACTCAATCCCTCTCTCAGTTTTTGTACTTGTACAACAGGGATAACAATAATCCCCTCAGATTATTGTGAGATCATATCCTACTATGGTGCCTGATACATAGTAGACATGTCCTAAGACCATTTCTACCTCATTTCCTAGGAAGAGATGGCCATCTTTAAGTAAAACAGCAATGTTCAGAACTAAGAAATGCTAATTCCTTACAAGTGTCATAGTAACAGCTAATAGGTTTGTCACATGCTGGATATTATGCTGAGGGCTTTACATATTTCACAAAATTTATGGAAAAATATTATCCAAGTTCAGAGAAGCTAACATTTTCAAACAGCTAGTAGATGTTGGAATCCATGTCCAAATCCTGTTCTGCCCTGTAGCCAAAAAGCGTGGGTCCTCATCCTGGAGGTAAATGTGTCACTTCAGGTTGTTTCCTTGCGCCAGCACTTCACCTCCGGCAGAACAAGGATGGGGGGTTGGGGCAGTTGTGGATCCTGAGGAAGGGTGGCATTCCTTAGGTGCCTGAAGCCAGACTGCCCTCTAGTGTTGGAAGAGTTCTGAGGCTGGACGGAATAAAAAGCAAGGTGCTTTTTTCTAAGGTGTGGTGCAGCCTCGTCCCTTTCAGGTTGGAAGTATAATTGTTTAGTCTGGTGCCTTCCTATTAGCCAAAGGATTCCTCCAGCGAATAGTGTAAAATGGGCAGTGAGGACTGTGAGTTAAGGAGCAAACCATCTGGGGTTAGGGCAACAAAATTAGGTTGAGGTCTGAGCCAGCAGGTGATGGGGTTGCTTCATCCCCACAACCTGGCACATAGTAGATGCTCACTGAACACTGAATGAAGATTTAAATATCACTAAAGTTCTGCTAATTTGAGAGAGCAGTTATAAAGTTATTCACTGATTTTTACCAGAAGTACTAGTAGAGAAGACTTTGTAACATTTAACCCACCATCCACTACAAGAGATTCCAATGGGACTTTCACAAGAACAATGACAGTTGTATAAAATGAGTTGGGGTTAGGAGAGAAGTGTGATCATTTTAGGCTTCCCTCAGTGATCCACGGATTCCAGGGAAGGCTCACCTTCATCTCTTAGGAAGGCCTGCTCTCCTAGGTTGTCTTTTTACCTAAATATTTACTATATGCATGACTTCTACTGGCCTCAAAGTCAGACACCCTGCTTGTGGGTAACACTGATGGCACTTCTAGACCTAAGTGTCCAGGCTACTTCCTGATGCTTCCCCAGTAAGAACCTTCAAGGTAGGTGTTAGTTTTCTATTTTGTTCCAGGTAAGGAAATTGAGGCACATACCAGTAAAATAAATTTTGTTAAGGTTACATAATATACAGATGGCAATGCAGGTCATATGACACTCTAATACATACTCTTTCCACCAGGTCATTCTGACCACTTCTTTTGAATAATGGAACTCCCTTTCTAATTTGCAAATACTTCTATTGCAAGGACCTCTAAGACTATTATTCCTATCTCTGCTTGGACTGCCATAATGATATACTATGGACCAAGTAGCTTAAGCAACTGTTATGGTTTGTGTCTGTGTGTCCCCCCAAAGCCTCATGCGGTCATGGGGCAGGCTTTTAGAGTTTGATTGATTATGGGTGTGAGAGCTGCACCCGCCCTGGGGTGGATAGTTTGCAGATGTAAGGGAGAGGAAGAGGCTGCTTGGGGCCATTCCTCCCTTGTGTGTGCTTGCTGCTTTGGCTGCGTTCTGCTGCCATGAGCTGTAGCCCTCTGCCATGTGCCACTCTGCCTTGTAACCTGCCAAGTATGGACTGAAACCTCCACAAACTGTAAGGGAAGTAAACTTTTCCTTCCTTAATTTTGGGTGTCAGGTATTTTGTCCCAGCAATGAGAGGAAAGTAACCAAGACAGAATTTGGTACCAGAGGAGTGGGGTCCTTGCTGTGACTATACCTGACCATGTGGTTCAAGAGCCTTGGGAAATGGCTTGTGGGAAGAGTTTGGAAAAGTTCAGAGATGTCACCTGAAAGAGCAGAGCTTGAACCCCTTCAGCTGTTCTGTTTGGGAGATTTCGGTCAGAGCTCAGAAGAACAGAAAGCTGATAAAAATCCTGTCAGTAAAAACCGGGTTTGGGAGGTTTCTGTTGGGAAGAAGGACTTCATTGGTTGTTGGACTCCAGATGATGTGTGTTATGGCTTGGCAGAAAGTTTGTCTGAATTTTGCTCATGTCCAGAGACTTTGCCTAAGACTGAGATTAAGTGTGGCAATGGACTGATTAATCTGGCAAAAGAAATTTCAAGGCAGTCGAATGTTGGATAAGTGGCATGGCTATTGTTGCAGGTTTTGAGCCAGATTTATATTGAGAATCAAGAACAAAGAGTCCAGCAGGGTGATTTAAAATGTTGTGAGTTTGGCCAGAAAGAAAGCTCCAGTAAAGCTGTGGACTGCAAAGGTGGAGCTGAGGAGATCTCCATTGCTGAGAAGGAACAAGAGAATGGAAAAGATGGCCTGAGGGCATCACAAGCAGCAAGTCTCCACCCTTTGCAGCCTCGAAACAGCAAAGGTGAAAGACCTTGCTTTGAGAAGAAAGCTGTTGAGCACCATGTGCCAGAATGACAACAGCATAGAGGATTTGTTCCTCAGAATTGGATTCAGAGTGCCCAGCAATCCAGGCACTCGACCCCTGTGGCCAAGAGAGAGGAAAACTTGGGTACTGATCCAGGGGGCAGCAGAACGTGGCATCATCCACGTGGCCCTGGCCTTAAGTGCATGGAGAGTGCAAGAGTTCTGAGGTTAAAGAGGCTTCCACCCAGATTTCAGAAGGCCTGGGAGGCCAGGCAGTGTGCCCCTGAGAGGGCAGTGTGTGAAGCTGTGTGTGAAGCAAAAGGTACACTGGAGACCTCAGAAGTTTAGAAAAGCCAGGACCATGGATCATCTAAGAAAAGCTGCAAGGAGGGAGCAAAGCAGGCCTAAGAGAAAAGTCATGGAAGCTGTAACCACCAGAAATGCCATAGGGGTGGACTCATGCAAGCCCTGTGGAGCTTACAATGTGCCACAGATTGCTTCAGATGCTGGTCATGGAACTACAGGACATAACGTTAGCCCTGCTGGATTTTGGACTTGCTTTGGTCCCAATGCTCTGTGTCCCCGTTTGTACCTTTTGGAATGGTACTGCTTATTTTGTGCCATTGAATGTTGGAAGTGTTTAACTTTCCATTTATATGATGGGGGGGTCACAGCTAAGAGTTTGCCTTACATCTTGGAGGAGACTTGGGACTTGGATTCTTCAGCAATGCTGAAACTGTTAGGACTTTGGCAACTCTTGCAGATGGACTAAATGCTGTTTGTATAAAGGGATGGGCATGAATCTTTGCGGGTCCAGGGGTCGAATGTTATGGTTTGTATCTGTGTCCCCCCAAAGCCTCATGCGGTCATGGGGCAGGCTTTTAGAGTTTGATTGATTATGGGTGTGAGAGCTGCACCCGCCCTGGGGTGGATAGTTTGCAGATGTAAGGGAGAGGAAGAGGCTGCTTGTGGCCATTCTCCCTTTTGTGCTTGTTGCTTTGGCTGTGTTCTGCCGCCATGAGCTGTAGCCCTCTGCCATGTGCCACTCTGCCTTGTAACCTGCCAAGTATGGACTGAAACCTCCACAAACTGTAAGCGAAATAAACTTTTCCTTCCTTAATTTTGGGTGTCAGGTATTTTGTCCCAGCAATGAGAGGAAAGTAACCAAGACAGCAACAGAAATTTCTCATAGCCTGGAGGCTAAGAAGTCTAAGATCAAGGTGCTGAGGGATTAGGTTTCTGGGAAGGGCTTGCTTCCTCAGTTATGTAAACAAACCTTCTTGTTAAGACTAGCTTGAGCTGGGGTTTCTGTTATTGCACATATAATATTCCATGCTGTTGCTGCTGCTCAGAGACACTACCATAACAGTGCATAAAATACTACCCAGAGATATTTTGTTCCATGTACACTTGAGAGCTATTTGAGTAATAATGACATAAACATTTGTCCCTAAGTCAAAAAAGAGATTTGATTAACATCTTAGCTAGATAAGATTTTCAGATGATTTGTCCAAACATCCACAACTTTTTTTCTGGGAGAGTTAAACACGAATTTCCAAGCCATAGGAGCACACACACACACTGCATTTATTTTGTACTCTACCAGTGTGCTCACATATAAGCAGCTGGACACCCAAATTCTCGTTTTGCTTCTACTCCCTATGAGTAAGTGCAGCAGGCCCACTCTGCTTTGCCCACCCCAGTATCACCACTCCTTGCAGGCTGTGGATGACATCCACTGGGGCTCACCCGCTGTTTCTCAAGTTTGAAGTAGGGTGTGTGCTGCCTTGTGTCTTTCTTCCTGGGGCCGCCCATGTACACATGCTTACATGTGTGATTAGACTCCGAGCTCTGCTCTGGAGTTCTTGGGATCAGATACAGCTGGGATGGCTCCTGAAAACGCCTCAGGAGTAACAGAAGAAAACTCTGTTTTATTGTGGACAACATGTTGAGCTAAGTACACAACTGGGAACCTGAAGAATCACAGCAAGAGACCATCTCTTCCTTACTAAGCATGTGCCATGTGCCAGGACAGACCCAAGTAGTTACATTCCTGCCTATGAAGGTATTTCCGTGCTCCTATGAAGAGATAGAGGCTCACAAAGTAACTTGCTCCAAGTCACTCAGTTTACAGAGCAGAGACTTGAATCCAACCTTTTAAGATGGAAAGGATAGGAACCCAATGCAGACTAGTATAAGCAAAAAGGGGAAATTACTGATTCCAGGAGTGGGTTTCAGGGACATCAGAGAGCAGGTGGGCAACTGTATCCTCTTGCTTTCTTCTGTGTTAGATCCTTCTTACACAGGCTCACCCTGTGTGGTAAGAAGGATGGATGTTATCAGGTTTGGGGCCCCCGAGACCTAAGTTTATGGCCCCAGCAAAAGAGTGAATTTGTCTTTCCTACTAATTGTTGTAAAAATTCCATCACGATTTTTAGCCAAATTTAAGTCATATGGCCAGCCCGGAATAATCACTGTACTCTGACTAATGGGGCCCACGTCATGTGACCACACTAAAAACAAAGCAGCGGGAGATCCGTTTCCCTCCCTTGAATCAAGGATGAAGCAGATGTATTGCCAAAGCAGGGAAAGAGATGATTCCATAAAATAAGGGGTAGCAGGGAGACAAACATTTATCACAATGTAGCCCTTGTTGTCCACTTTATAAATGCCTCCATAACGTATTATATGCTCTATTCTTGACATACCTTTGTATGCAGGTAAAACTGGCTTGATAAAAACATTTATCCTACATGTCCAAGAGGGACTTTTCCCCTTGGTGGGGTAGATGGGAGCTTCAGGACTGGTTGGTTCAGAGGCACGTGTTGTCAGGAGACAGCGGCCAGGCCAAGATAGTACAGAAGGACCACAGGATGGATTTTAGAATCAAAAGTCCTTATAGGACAAGCCAGAAAGCACTAGAAGACTGCCTGCATGTGGTTACTTGCAAGACTAGACTATAGCTGTCTCCTGAACCTTTAGAAGTTGCTTCATTTTGGTGGAAGAAAGGAATAGCCCACAGTCTACATAAAGTCATTTAAACTGAGTTCTCTGTAGGGGGGAAATGGCCGTTTGGTAACAGAATGTCACTTGCCTTTCCCATACAACATCTCACCACCCTCCATCCCATGCCTTAAGGTTGCGGCAGATACACAAATGCTGCTATCCAGGACATACCTTCCTATTTCCCCATAGCCTTCCACACCCAATTGCACATTTGCTGCTACAGACTTGCCAGTTTCATCTCCATCTATGAATTTTGTGTGCACTAGCCTGTTGCCTGGGTGCCCCGCCCACTCCTTACTCCCAAGCCTGCTTTCTCAGTGCAGCATGGCCCAGGGCCTGTGGCTCTCAGGGGCTGCTTTCTATTTTAGACCCCTGGGACATCTGCAGCCTGCTTGGGAGCTGATTGCCAGTATTTGCAATGTAGTTTCAGCAGGACTTTTATTGCCTTTTCAGGCAAGCTATGTCAGAATTCCCCTTTCATAGGGCAGGGCAGGAACAGTGACTTGCCAGACCATGTAAGGGTTGGGACGAGAGTCTTGAGCCAGCCTGGGAACACGCGCCACACCACACCGTAACTCTTGTGCTCGTAAACATCCTTGGAAGATAAGCAGCAGCATTATCAGCAAGTGCTTATTTCTGTAGGAGGGCCCCCATGAGACAAGAAATCTTTCAACTGCAGACTGCTGGGCACCACAGATCCTAAGCACAGGAGCTAGACTAAGGGAGGCGAGAGATTAGCATTGTCAGGTGACCATGAGGCCACAGGAGGGAAAGGTGGGAGGGTGAGCTTCATTACATCCACAGTGAACCAAGGATGTCAGCTGGGGCCAGGGCTGTCTGGCTCCCATGGGGACATGACAGTGACACAGTTACCAATTTCAGGCCACCACCACATTTCTAGCCATTAGGCTCTTGGGGTTTACTCCCGTTTTCTTTTTCTCCTGCCCAGTCCGAGTCCCTCCCTTTGGGGCTTGCTTGTGCTGTTGCCACTGACACTGTCTCCCCACCCGCTCCCAGAGAACACAGCATGTCTAAAAGCAAGGGGCAGAGGGTCAAAAAAAAGGAAAGGGGAAGGATAAATAATGCAGAAGCTTTAAGAATGCACATAAGCTTTTGGTAAGAATTTTATTTCTTAAAAACGGGGAAGAATTCAAAGTATTAAAATAATCCTCTAATCTTTGTTTTGGAGGAAAAGGACAGGATGACAAAATAATTCATATAAAAATTTCAAGCATTATAGCTGTAGATACTTCTCCTGCTTGCTGGGAACATCTTGACCTTACCACTGTCTGCGGCTCAGGGTCCAACTGCATCACAGGCACGTGCGCTCCTGGATGGGGACGGGCTGTGGATGTCTGGAATGCTCGTTTACCAATGCCACTGATGCACAGAAGAGGTCAATCTTCCCATTTGAAATAATTCAGTCCATTTCTGTCCCCGCTTCTGGTGAGAACGCTAGGAAGAGCTGCTCCCTGTTTTAAATCCCAAGTCTTCCTGTTTGAAGAGGACTACGTGTGGAAGAAGTGAAACACTGACTTATTAGGGATGATGCTGCTGGTATCAACCACATGCCAAGGGACACTTTACCTCGCAAAAAGCAGCCAGGATTATTCCTTTGCCTTTTAGGAGGGAAAACTCCTTTGTTTCTAGCACTGAAGGGAGCTGAACTGAGCAAAGCTAAGTCCCTATCCGAGGGAGTAGTTTTCTTACTAAAAGAGTGGAATGGAAAATGAATGTTAGCCAAGTCTGACAGTACCAAATTCAGCACTCCAGATTTGTAGTTAATTCTACTACCCTAAAGCATCTAGGTGTACTTTCCAATAGGCACGCCATTCCAGGAAGTAGAAAGAAAAGATGTGACCTCTCCCCAGAGATTCTCAGGACTAGTACAACTGGGAAGACTCTTGTAACATCCCTGGGTTTCCTGGCACTTTTCAGTTGGTGTTTCTCTGGGGAACAGGGAGGTTCTCATGAAGATATTTTAAACTGCCGTGTTCTGAGAAGTCTGAGACCACATGATCTTGTCCTCGAAGCAGCCACTTAGTAGTAAGGAGTCCTTCAAGTCCTACTGGTCCCCTGGCGTGGATTCGTGATGTGCTGATTCCCACCTCAGCTCCTACAAAAAAGTATGCACAAAGATGAAGCTTTTCTCTGCTTCTGCTTTCTAACCTTTCACAGATCCATGTTATTTCATTTTCTTCACTGGGAACCCTCTTTTCTCCATCAATTTCTGACCCACCCTCCTCAGGCCAGTTGGACTTCCACCATCCCAGTAAGTGCGTTCTCCAGTCACTAGGCACCATGGTGGACCCCTTTTACTGAAATGTGTTGGCCTCTATACCCAATGTGTTCTGCCAGTCTAGAAAAACTGTCTCTGGAATCAGTTTAGCATTTGAATTGTATACCATATTTGACACCTGGGCATGTTCCGAGGTATACAACAATGTTTAGCATGGAAGTTTCATCTCCCCAAATAGTCCTGAAGTCCCAGAAAGGAAAGAATGTATTGTTAGTATCCTCCAGAAGTCTGAGTACATAAGCATTCATTAGATAGTTACTAGGTATAAGACAAGCTATTGCTCATTTCCCTTATTCCCTTATGTTCTCAGCTTAGACTCAGGAGACACCAGTATTGACTGGTTCTGATTGTATGTTTTACAACGTATTCAGTGGAAGAAAAAACAAAAAAACCCAAAAAAGCAAAATACAACGTATTCAGTGAAGGCAGGGCTTTCTCATTCATCACTACTTTACTGAACAGGTACGATGTACCAGGCACCATACTGGGCCCTGGGAATAAAGTGGTGAACAACAGATACAAGATTTTGTATTTGTAGAGCTAAGACTCTGGCGGCCACGGGAGCTGAGGACAGCTCAAGGAAGATCATATGCGCTGCAGTGCAGTGAGGTGTACTCGACAGGAACTGGATGGCAGGGCTACTCATTATCTAGGGTCACCAGGGAACACCTTCCTAAGAAGATGCCTTCTGGCTGGAATCCAAACCATAAGAATGAGCTGGCGGGGGAGGAGCAGGGAGAGGTACCGCAGGCAGAGACCTGAGAGAATGCATCTGGGGCAAGTGGCAAACAGAGTGGATCACGAGGATGGATTCTGGCTCAAGAGTGCACAGGCTATGGGACTCTGGGCAACTTACCCTAACTTCTTTCATGTTTCAGTTTTTTCAGTTGAAAAATGGGGAAAGCAACAGATTCCTTTTATAGAACTAAGTGAGATAAAGCCTACAGTATGCTTAGCACAGTGGCAGACATTTGGTAAACGCTTAATAAATACCTGTCACTGTCATTTATGTAGTTCACAGAAATACAACTCAGCTGGAGTTTGGGCTTTTGCTCCAGACTTATGCTAAAAGGACAGTGATGAAAATCCCATCCGGATTTTCAGTTGAATTCTGGGAGAATCATCCCCACCAAGTATGCAGCTATTTCTTTTTCAAGAACAGAAAAAGATCCGTGCAAGTGATGTGATAATTAAGCCAAAGCCTCAGCATGATAGAAATAGGAACTAAAAATAAAGAATCTGATGACTAAGAATAACTGATTAAAATTCCCCTCAATAACCTTTAACAATTTAGTGAGAACTATTTTTTTTTTTTCCAGTACCAGGAATCGAACTCATGACCTTGCACTTGCCAGGCAGGCGCTGTGCCACTGAGCTAAATCCCCAGCCCCTAGTGAGAACTACTTCTACAGGTATATCATCTATTCAAAAAGTTCAGGGGGATTAAAATATTTTCAGTGCTTGAAATAAACTTTCAAATATTCAGAAAACGTCTGACAAATGTCCTACTGGAGTTTGTGTAATGATACCCCTGAAAACCAGAGATTCACTCACTATAAAGGACTGAAGACTTCATAAATAATGGAAAGAAGGGAAAGGGAATATTTCCAAAGATTTTTATTTCAAAGTCTGCTGTACCTTGCACCTCTGTTCTTACCCTGCTTTTGCTTGTTTTGGTGCTGGTAATTAAGCCAAGGCCTTGTGCATATTGAGCACATATTTTACCACTGGTTCCCAACCTGTTTGGTTTTTTATGCCAGTCCTTAGGCCTTGTACAGGTACCAACACCTTCTCTTATCCAATTTTGTGGCTCCTATCTCTGAGCCAGCTTGACTGAGTCACTCTGAAGCAGTAAGGCTCAACGGCAGTGCTCTGGAAGGACTGTGGTTCGTGCACCTCTTGTGGCCTGTATTGTGGTGGGAGCAACCGAGCTCTGACTTGCCCATACTAGGGTCTGAACACTGGCTGTGCGACTTTAGGCAAATCACTTTGCTTCTGTCTCAGTTTCCCCATCTATGAAAAAAGGAAATGAGTACCTAACTTTGTAACATGTAAATGCCTGCAGCAGCAGATGTTCACCATCTCAGATGGACACCTACTAGTGTTCTAATTTCTCAACCTTGCCACAGGTCTATTATCTTGATCACACATGTGACAGTAAAGGGAAGTATTGATCCCCAGACCACACAGTGATACACACAGGGCTCCTTTCTCCTCTGACCAGTCTTACCAAGTCCAAAGCGGTAGCCATCAGAGAAACGTGTGCTGGCATTCCAGAACACACAGGCGCTATCAACATGCTGGAGGAAGAACTCTGCTGTTTTCTCTGCGGGGTAAAGAAAGAGAAAATGAGTTAGGATGACCCTGTGAAGAATGCCCATGCTTTTGACTACTCCTTGGTGACAGATCTGGGCAGGGGTCAGGCCCCCAGAGAGCCTCCCCAGATGTTCTTCTCATGTATTAAACATGCAAGCTTGTGAAAGTTCTGAAAAGGAAGACAGATGACCAGTACCACCAGTCACACTGGTGTGGAAAGACTGGGTTGGAATCAATATCTGCCAGGAACTGTACCTCAGTGCTGCACGGCTTGACTACACTCCCAGCTGATGGGCCTTCTGGAGCCAGATGCTTTGGTTGAACTGTAAGTCCATACCCACTGGCTGTAAGACCTTGAGCAGGAGTTCGAACAACTCTGAGCCGAGTGAAAGGGTGAACCTAATGGAAAGGAATATTTACCTAGCTCACAGGTATGGCAAGGCTAAATCAAGGTGGCACCTAAGAACACTCAGCCTGGTGCCTAAAAGGGTGTCACATGGCTTCCTTCACCAATGGGTCGCTGGGACCTGACACCTAGAAGTGTCCCTCAATAGGTTATATGTGGAATCGATTATTGCATGTACAGGGCTAGTTCTGTCCTTAACCTCTGGAGCCTTGGTTTCCTTGCTGTAAAGTGGGTTTCTTCTTTACTGGTTGGCAGAATTGCATGCATTGAATGAAAATACACCCCCCAGAATATACTGACTTTAAAGTGGTGCTAATCATCCATCATCATCCCTGCCCTCCCTCCCCAACAGCCCTGTCTGACAAACTCACAAGGTAACAGATGTGGAAGCACTTGCCAAACCACCCCAGGCAGCTGGCACGGCTATTATCATTAGTTATACGATAATACACCGGGATGAGTGTTCTTAGGTGTCACCTTGCTTTAGCCTTGCCACACCTATGAGTTAGGTCACGTCTTTCCTTCACTCAGGCTCAAAGCTGTTCAAACCCCTGCCCAAGGTCTTACAGCTAGTAGGTATGGACTTACAGTTCCAACCAAAGCATTTGGCTCCAGAAAGCCTGTCAGCTGGGAGTGTAGACAAGTTGCACAGTGCTTATTATCATTAGCCGCTATATTATCATTGGTTTATCCAGACTACATTTTCTCGTAGGCCCAGAGGGCTGAGAGAAATAGGAGCCCCGGGAGACCAAAGCAGACTAGGTGGACACCATATGCTGAAGCCCCGCACACTGACCATTCTCGGTGACAATGACATCCGTGTGGGAGCTGCCATACTTGTGGATGTGGTCAATGGCTTCCTGGACACTGTCCACCACTTCAATGCACAATTCCAGGTCCCCGTACTCTGTTCGGAGTGACTTCACCTCTGAGGGACTGAAGGTCAGATAGGAGGCAAACTTGGGGCCAGCGTGAATTTTCACCTGGAAGAGAGGAAGCCCAGGGACCGCAACATAAAAATAACAAAAATGAGCAAGATGAGCCTGTCTGATGTCAAGTCTATGTGATGCAGCAGGATCTTGGTAACCCACAGTCCCAAGTGGCTCATGGGGTCCAGAAGACTGAATGAGTCCCTGCCTTCCTGCCTCTTGTATGTTCTGCTTTGGAAGCAGTTGCTAGTCACTTGCCAGCAATGTGCCCTCAAGAAAGCCAGAGCAGAGAATGAAGCAGGAAGCCTTGACTGGTAAGAGTGTACAGGGCACTTGATGGGCTATGAACATAAGCTCCTGACTTCTGGCACTTTACTAAAATGAACACTGACTATAAAAATGTCATTCCTTGTATATTGAACCTAGGCACTGGACCCAGATGGAAACATTTGTGTCTGATCCTTGCACCCTGGACAAGTCTAGGCTGGTTTTAGAAGCAGGGCTTGAGCTTCTTTTAATACTACAAACTGTGGTTAACTGACAGATTTCCCACCGCATCAGTCTCAGGTTTAAGCTCTTGCACTAATCCTGTTTCTAATTAAAAGAACCTAAAGCTCCTAGGCTGTCCACTGAGGGGCGCAGTTACAAGTCTGATCTTACTTAGGCCATGTGCTCTGATACCGTCCCAGGACAGGGCGTATGCCTTGATTCTTTGGGGCCAAGCTCTTGCCTTGGCTCCAGTTATAACAAGTGATGTCTGTCTTGTCCTCATTGCTCCTGAGGTCCTACCATGATTTCCTATCTGGGACTCTTTTCCAGACTGGGATCCATGCACATTCTCAGGGACTGGAACCTCAATTCTAATCACTTTACTTCTGACATAAAAATGTGCTGCATGAAGCATACTTTCGGTCTGAGGCCTTCTGAGGTGAACTACAGTTTGATGGCTGAGGATACAATGGGTTTGACCATATTAGGACTAGCAGGGCTCAGTTATGGCCAAAGAACAGCTTTCCTGTCTGGTCCAGTTTATTATAGTGGCTGGCATCTATAGGTAGGTACCTTGTCAAATGGGCCACTAGTGTAAAGGACTCAAATGTGAATAGTCATGCAATCTAACTGCCCTTTACATTGAAGGGCATATTGTCATTTTCAAAACAATTTTCTGGGATCACGCCACATTTATAACTAAATAGAGCCTTTTTTTTTCCCAGTAGAAAGATGAAAGGAAGAGACATGTCGGGGTCAAAGCAACCACAGCCAGTGAACATCTTTCCTATATCTGCACTAGCTTCTATAATTCTGAAAAAGCACTGTGACATCAGTTGTCACAGTTGGAAAGGCATCCATGCAGGAAGTTAAACAGATTGTCTATCTCACCCTGAGAGCTTCTACAACCTTCTAATCATGAATTTAGGACAGAGCATACATTTGCGCTTGAAACGTACTGGCTTTTGTTTACAGCTGAATGACATGGTTCAACACAGTCCCGAGAGGACACTTTACAAATATCTGACCCCAGACATCACTGTACAGTACTAAGTACAATAATACTGGTGATTGGAGACATTTAGGGGAGGAAGCAAATACACGGAAGTTTCTGATTTGAAAATGATTCTGTACAACTTTTTCCAAAGAAATCCAAAAAGGAAAGGGTGCTTGGAAATAAAAGCTTTAAACTCTGTTGCCTGAATAAAACACTGCCAGAACCTACTCAGTATGCTGTCACACCCTTCTAGCACAAAACACACAGCACTTTCTAATGCGGCTGCCTGTGCATCAGTCTGGACCACCCACTAGGCTGTCAGCGGGCAGGGGTTGTATCTTACCTCCGTATTTAGCACAGCACTCTGTACATAGTATATGCTCAAAACTACTGTTTTCAGAATTGCCTTAAGTGCTATGGCAGCTGCTCCTGGTCTAATCCCACAGACAGGGTGTACAGTAATAGCTTAGGCATGAGGGACAATCTTACCTGTTCCACTCTCAGCATATCAATGATCTGGTCAAATAATGGTGTTCTCAGCAGATCCCGGTGGATTAATAAAGTCTCCAAAGCATTACAAGCGGCTGGATATTCACATTTAGAGTCTCTGACTGAAAAGAACAAAGAATTATTTCTATGCACATGATCCAAAGGCACAGACGATTTAACACTTATCTCACCCTCGTTACATAGGAGACTCATCCAGCTCACCAAGTCTGGTGACCTTATCAACGCTGGCTGCTGAATCCACATACATGTGGCAGATCCCTTCACTGTGCCCCATCACTGGAATCCCCTTAGCTGCTTTCTGGATGTCTCTGACCAGCTGGGAAGATCCACGTGGAATGATCAGATCTATCATTTTGTCCAGGCGGCAAAGATCTTCAACTTCTTCTCTGGTATTCACCTGAACAGGGAGAAAATAGAAAGATTAAGACATCTTCTGGCAATATAATATATAGAAACAATCAATCCCTATTTATAGATAAATGTCCGCACACCCTGAGAATGAAATCAGGCACTGTAAATTCTTTTTTTTTTTTTTTTTTAAATAATAAACATGGATCCATTTATGAAATAGGATAGGAACAATACAAACATTACAGAGTTATGGATAGATTAGTAGGAAAATATCAGTGACTGCTATAATACATGGTGGTATCTTCGAAGTGGTTTCTCAGGAAGACAGAGATACACAAGGAGGATCTAACAAGTAGTTACAGCCTAAGGGTTGTCAAAAATCAAGTGAGCTGTCTGAGGCAAAAGCCCTTTTTTGTAGTGTTTTCTCTCCAGCCTCCCATTGAATTGGGACCCCACAACCAGTTAGTGTCCTCTCCCCAAATATCAGCACAGGCAGAAGGAATCCTGCTGCAGACTTCTCCGGAGCTCCACCACAGCCTGTACTATCAGGGGAAGAATGGCTTCCAGGGATTCTCTGCAGGTACTGTGCAAGGTCCTCCTGGTTTACAGCTTCCGAGCGGCCCTCATGGCCCCAGTCCACAGTCTGCATTCTCATGTTCTCCGAGTCCTTGTTCAGCAGCTGCTCCTCCGCTGACTCTGGACCTTTCTGGTTCTCAATGGCAGGAACAAGATAGGCCCGTTGTATGGCATGTATTCCCAGGGGTTTTTCCATGTTTGAATGATTCACACATGTCCATGGGTGGGCATCTGCAGCCGGTGCATGGTGGGCCAATTGTGTCATTGTTTCTCTGTTTCATGATAGTTCTCAATTGTGCGGCGGCGGCCGGCCTAAGGGCCAGCGCGCAACAGCGCTCGCCGCCAAATGGCTCCCCGTGCGCCGGGGTCCCTCCCCCCGGGGGCCTACGAGGCAGGAAGCTAGCCAGCCAGAAGACCGGCGCTCCCCGCCCGTGGCTCCCCGTGCGCCAGGGGCTGTAAATTCCTGATCATGGGAACTGAAACACTATCTAGCAAATTCTGGTCAAGCTCTACCCACTTGTGCTGTGCTGTTATAAAATATGAAGGACACAACCCTTGCCCTCACAGAGGCAAGCAGGGAAAGGAGAAGTAGGACACAACTACCTGTAAGGCAAGGCAGATTTTTTTTTCAAATGCCAAGTGCAAGGAAGTACCAAGTGCAATCTATGGAAGTTACAAGTGGTAAGATGCCACGCTATGAAGATAGCAAAAGAAGTGGTTGCTTTGTTGGTTCTCTAATCACATCCTTGAAGAAGGGCTGGGTCTTGCTATGGAGTTTCGGTTCTCCAGGACTTCTGCTGATGACTGGATTGACTATGAAATGCTTGTATCAGGACACTGAGAGTATAGGCATTTTGTTTCCATTCTTGAAATGGCCTATCTGGTCATGCCACCTATGACACAGATATAAATGCACAAGTGCCAGAATGTTCATAGAAACTTTATTCTGAGTAGCTGCAAACTGGAAATGACTCAAATGTTGATCATGAGAAGAAAGTATAAACTGTATTATGTGCATATAAATGGGATACTACATGGCAACAAAAAGAGGAAAAACCATAGCTAGATGCAACAGTGTAGGTGAAAGTCACAGAGATAAAGATGAATAAGACATAAAAATGCATTCTGGATAAGTTCATTTACATAAAGTTCAAGAACAGGTAAAAGTAAATGTAACAGTCAAAAAAAGTGAGTAGCTTGTGCTAGGGGCAGGGCACAGTAATTGGGAATGGTAGAAGGGAGCCTCTGGGATTTGGGGAACATGCTCTATTTTGTCATGGCTGGTGGTCACGTGTGTATATGGACAAAGTCATACTTGTTTATATAGGACCGACAGAGGTTGCTATATACATGTTACACATCAAAAGGAAGAAAGGGAGAGAAAAGAGATGGAAGGGAAAGAGAAGGAACTCATCTAATGTGAGATGTGCTACAGCTGGGATTTGAATCCCCCAAATCTGTGCTCCTTCTACCTGCTATGCTGCCATAAGATAAACCCAGATTCTTATCCCTGAATGCGTGATACAGTAGGTCTGAACATACCCACCCAGCAGCCACTAGAATCCTCAGGTGCAGATGCAGATTTGAAGGTCGTCTAGGTTCAAATCTAAACTGTACCACAGATCACATAACTCTCAGTGAGTACCTCAGTCTGCTTTATCCAAGTTTAGAAAATGGTCCTAATAACTAGTGGTATTTTCCTCTCATTAGGATTAAACAAGGTAATGGAAAAATGTGCCAGCTATACAGTAGGTGCTAAATCAAATGTAGCCGGTATTATCAAACATCATTTGACAGTTGAAGAGAGTCAGAAAATAGTCAGTTAAAATAATGACCATAAACGAGGAGTGGTGGCATATGCTTGTAATCTTAGCTATTTGAGGGAAAAAGAAGATCACAAGTTCAAGCCCATTCCACCCTCTTCATTTTGGCCAATGTGAGGAGCGGGTTGCTGAGCTGCATCTGTGGGGAACTGCTTGCTCCAAATGGGCAGCTGGGTGACTTAGTGACATCCCATCTCTAAATAAAAAATAAAAAATGCCGGGGTAGTAGCTCAGTGTGAAGGCTCTAGGTTCAACTTCCAGTACCAAACAATAACAATGCACCCACCAAACCATAATAATGATAGTGAAAACCGTGTGATCTCATTCTTACAGAAGGCAGGATGGTTTAGGACAAACTTCCTTAAAATGTATCTCATCTGACTTATCCTAAATCATTCGACCAATGAGGACAACCAAGGCTTAACATTCTAGGTCTGAGACTCCCTGTGACCCAAAGAGTAAAGGTCTTCTCTTCTCTCCTCCCTCCTCTCTTCCCCGCTCCTTCTGAGACATGGTCTTGCTGCATAGTTCAGGCTGTCCTTGAACTCACTATGTGGCCAAGACTGGTCTTGAACTCGTGGCAATCCTCCTGCCTCGGCCTCTCAAATGCTGGGATTACAGGTGTGCGCTACCATGCCCACCTCTAACTGACATTCCTTTACTCAGTAGTGTTTCATAGGCATGGCCTTTCTAAGTTACTGGAGATCATCTGGCTCTGTAGAATGGCTTAATGTCCACAAGCTCACGGCACTTAACACCACACTGACCAAGTCTGCTTGTAGAAGTATCTTGGCTCTATGTGGCCTAAGCTTTGCTGCAAAAGCCCGAAGACCTGACCTGGCTCATTCACGGGGACCTACCAGCTGTACTGCCTCCTTCACTCCATGCATCGAGAGGGCCTCCTGGGTTAGAAGATGAAGAATCCGGTTGCTGTGTGCAGCCTCCTTCCCACCTTTGAGTAACAAGCCATTCCCAGTTGCAATAGCCAAGGCTGCCACCTGCAGATCAAGGGGGAAAACAGTAGGTCAAAGAGAAAAACAAGAACAATCATAATGTTAGCATTTATTGAGTACTTTATTTAAGGATTATGCTGTTTTATCCCACTTATACTGAAGCTCAGGGAGGTTGGTAACTCTCCAAGGCTACACGGCATACAAATAAAAGGATTAGGGGCCATACTGAGGTGGTTTCACTCCACAGCCAATCCACCTGGACCTTAGGAACTAAACTATATGACTTCCTTACCATCATTAGCAGTGCACCTTGAGTTCAGCGGCCAGGCGCACACAGCCACTGTCTCCACTTTAGTCACTGTGGAGAACCCTAGAGTGTACTAGAGCGCCGGCCAGCCCCAACAGCAATGGCACAGACAGCTGGGAAAGGAGCACATGCTGTTCGTGAGGAGGGTGAGCTGGGAGAAGGGTGAGCTACCCTATGAAAGAATAGTCAGTGAAGTAACAGTAACCTGACTATCCTAAGTCTGAAGAAAAATTTTCTGAATGGGATGAATGGAAATCCTTCTGCTTTTGTAAAGTAGGTAGAGACATTTTACTATAAAATCTTGCTTGTATTACTCTCCAAATTAGCAGTGGTTTTGTTTTGTTTTTGTGGTACTAGCGATTGAATCCCAGGATTCAGCCTTAGCACTCAGGTATATTCACATTATTATTATTATTATTATTATTATTATTTATTTTGTGCCAGATTCTAGGGTGTTAAATTGACAGGGCTGGGCTCAAACTGTGTATCTTTATGCCTCAGCCTCCCGAAGTGCTAGGGTTACAGGTGTGTGCCACTATATCGAGCCTCAATTTAGTGGCTTTTAAAAATCCTTTTTAGTTTGCTTATGTTACTTATAGGACCCTTACAAAAGTTCTGCAAACTTTCTCCAGATAAATGCAGGCACACAGCATTTTGCATCCAAGTTTTTGCTCTGTGGATTTGGCGTTGCCATCCAGGGTTAAGGTCCCAAGGGAGGAGCCTCAGGTAAGGAGACTCACTCCTGGTGAGGGAACTGGTGGGTGGATGAGCAGTGGCAGAGACACTTCATGGATGCATTTCAGAAACTTAGGACCCATTTCTACCAGCACAGGTGAGTTTTGCAGTCACCACTGTGCATTTCTACAAGACAGGCATGTGGGTGGAGGGGCAGTGTGGCAGCATCAGCCAGGGCCTGAGGACAGACCTCTGGGGGATGGGACTCCTTTAATGAACAAGCTGGTTTCCAGTTCTGTCAGGGAGTATCATCCAGAGGAGAGTCCAGACTCCCATAGTCCCTAATGCCTTGTACACAGAGGTGCTAGTTTTTGTTTCAAAACAGAATTTCCCTATGAGAATTTGGGGCTAATGTAAAGAAAGAACTGGCATCCTCTCACAGTCCAGTGAAGAAATGGTCCTAGATTTCTGGGGTACATAAGGGCAACAAACTCTAAGGCCACCTTGTTTTCCCAGCACGGCTGGCTGGAAAGACCTTTAACAAATGCTTTTTCAACACAAAAGGCCTTTAAAATGGGCTGCTTTCTAGTTTCCATGAACTACTGAAGGTTCTTTTTCTAACAGATGTACCTACATGAAGCTGTCAATCACAATGGTACAAAGGGGTCTTTTTCACATGGGCAAGGCCAGTTACTAGATGAGTAACTGCAGCAGACTTCTCTCAGAGAATGAAGTGGACTGTGAGCTAAGCTGCTCAGAAATGACATCAGATAGTAGGCTGATCTGGGCTCCCTCTAGTAACAGGCTCACGCGATTGCTAAAACAGCAATATTAACTTTTATGAGGTTCGGTTTCTTCTGTAAAACTTAACTACCACCTTTAGGATTAGTGTAAGCATCAAGAACATAAATTGGCTTGTGAGGAACAACCTGACAATAACATCTCAAAAAATTATCTTTTTGGGCGAGAAAAAAAGAGCCTTTCTCTCACATACCCATATAATTATTGTGGGAAGATTTATTACCAGTCCTAAAAATGTATGCTTTCTGCAACCTCAACACCAGCTATGGCGGCACCTTACTCATTTACCTGGGGCAAACAGTCAGGGCGAGATTCAAAGATCACCAGTAGAACACCAATTGGAACAGTCACTTGCTCAAGTTCCAGGTTTTTAGCAATTCGGGTCCTGCGCACGACACGCCCCACGCTGTCCTGCGAGGAAGCTGCGATCTGCCGCAGCCCGATGGCCAGGCTGTTCAGCTTAGAGGTGGAGAGGCTTAAGCGCTTCAGCAGAGGGCCTGCAAGTCTCCCTGAGAAAGCGTGGAGAACGTGTGTTGACACAGCAGATCCAGGCAGGCTGCTGCCACCAACTTAAATTTCGTGATGTTTTACTGAACGTGCGACAGTGCACTAGGAGCAGACATTTACATTCAGGGGTCTCAGTGAGAAAAAGACATGCCGTTCACATGTTCCTAAGGGGCGGTTTTTGGTATATATGCACATTCTTCGTGCCAGCAATCTCAGTTCTAAAAATTTATCATTTGTATCATCAAGCCTGCAGGTGACAAAGACATGTACCACAGCATTTTATGAAAGTGGGAAAATGGATTTTACCTACAATTCAGACAATGGAGTACAATGCTATTCTTATATATACCTATGTTTACTGATATGGAAAGCTATCTAGGATACAGCTTGTGAAATAAACTATGAAATAGCACAAATAGGACCATATCAAATACTTTGATATATGTGTGCACTGGGAAATGTCTGAAAGGCACCAAAAATACTGATGATTTCTGTCTTTTTGTATTAATTTTTTAAAATGAGTGAATTATTTTTATAACCAGAAGTAATAAAGATACATTCTCCTGAAATAAAAAAGTTAAATTATCACAGGTTCATATAAAAATTTTAAATAAAATATTTACATATGCATAAATGTGTATGCATATACACACATATTCATACACACACCACAAATCATTACTGTGGTTAATGCTGAAATGAGACTATGAAAAATTTTCCTTCCTTTTTCATAGTTATACACACTAAGATAAAAATAATAAAGATTTCTACTTTGGAGGGGAGGAATCAAACTTATAAATTAACCATTCTACCCACCAATTTTAATATAAACATAATTAATTCTATTTACTTTGTCCCATGAGCCAAAACTTGAGTTTTAGTTACGGTGAACGTTACATTGTAGCTTTTCACCTCAGAAGCACATTTTGCATGTTGCAAATATTATCTGAATAACTAATGAATACTCCACTGAGTTGATACTATGTGCATAATGCACTTACCAAGCCTGAGTTATTACACACTCATGCTGTTTCCAGTTTTTCAGTGATAAATAATCCTTTTCAAAGAACCTTTACACAGAGTTGTTTTTTCCTCTTGAAATATTTTCTAGGATGAATTCCCCGAGTTGAGATTACTGATCAAAGGGGATTAACATGCTCATGTGGACCCAGGAGTTGTTTCTTAACCAGATGTGTGCTCTGTATATTTCCAGAGATAGTATTGGGATTAGAAGTCTGAGAACGCTTACCAGCTGTGAGACCTTGAACAAAAGCTTTAACTTCTGTGAGTCTGAATTCTTTTCACTTTAACTGAAAAGAACTGGATATTACTAAATATTTCCTCTACTCCTAAAAATCTACTTTATGACTTTCTACTGCTACGCAAATTCAAAAGGCCAGTGAATGACAGAGGAAGTTCTGCGACAATGCTTGGAAAGTACTAGAAGCAAGAGAGAAACTGCTGATGAACCCGGTAAGGGTTCCTTGGGGAGAGCACCATTAATCTGGATGTTTAAGTAAAGGCATACTTACTCAACAGAAAAATGAAGTTAAAAGCTCACACAATCAACCTCTATTATCTCAGGGTAGAAAAGAAGGAATGAAGAAAAACGAGAAACAGCCAGAGCCTCTCTGACTCTACCTATTTAGCTGTCTGCAATGTGAGTTCAACCTTCTCACTTCCTCTGCATGAGCACCTCAAGGGCACTTCTGGATGTCATGGAACACTTCCCATTGGCTGACAAACTGAGAGACAGCCTCTCTAGGCTGCACAAACTATCTCCACAATCCTTTCATAGGAACTGTCCACCTATGATGGAATCGTAGGTCCATCACTGGCCCCATGCTTTGTAACTGAAAACTTCTCTTAGTGTAGTTTCCTCTCTGTAAAATGGAGGTAACAGCTAGAAGCTCCTTCAGACATACTATGCTGTGAAGATTTAATGCAATCCTACTAGCACAGGGGTTGGTAATACAGAAAGGCCTTATGATGTTTAACTGCCATTAGCTGAATACCTAAAGCAATGGGATTTTCAGTTTTGTTTTTGGTCCTAAAATTGTTTTTGTAGCCACATCTTATATGACCTGTGGGGATAAGAAGAGCTCTACTAGAGTGTTATTAAAATATCTGGTGAAAAAAACAACATCTGGGAAAGCGGAGGGGCAGGGGACGAGTAATCTGAGTAATTTAAAAAAAACCTAACTAGCACCAGCAGCTAATAACAATGATGCACAAATGTAATCTCTTCTCTTGTCTTACATCTTGCCTTTAGGCAGGCATAAGCATCACTGGTAAAACAACAACAACAAAAAGAAATAAAGCAGAAACACTCCAGGTGACCCTTTACCTTCTGCTTCTTCCAGGTCTTTTTTGTTGGCTAATAGGATCTCTTCCTGTTGGTCTGTCAGCAGGTCAGCCAGGTGATAGATGATTTCTGCTCTCTAGAGGACAAACCATTTTAAAACCAGGGATGTTAATCCTGGAAGAACAAACCCCAGTTCTAACACCTAGTTTTCTGGGGTGTTAGAGCTGCTCTTAAGCCAAGGTCATCACTGAAATCTCCTTACTTCCAGTCATTTATTTCCCACCACTACTCCCTCAAATTTTAAAACCTCTTATTTATTCTTTCTTTTCCTTCTCTTTTTACCATTTCTAGTTACTGCAGTGAGCAAACCAAACCATGGCCCAGCTGCGAGGCTGGCAACATGATCCATTATTCAACTTACTACTGAAAAAGGGGACAGCACTTTGAATCAGCATCACACATACACCTTCGTAGATTTAATACTATTAGACAGCTTATTTCCCAGGTAAGTTTTTACATCTGGCTTTTATTTTTCTTGATTAGTTGGTGAAGTCAATCAAAGAGGAAAAATAGAGTCTGAGATGCTTGAAGAGGCCTCAGTCCTTTCCCACCAGACTGGGGATGTGGCAAACAGTTGTGGTGATTATTGAAGAAGTGGAAGAAAATGTTCTCATAGACAAGCCAGACTCCTCCTTTTCTTTCTCTGCTCACACGTTTTAATGAAAACATTAGTACACTTATGGGTTGTGTATGGATGTCCCCCCAAGGCCTCATGCAGTTGTGGAGTGGGCTTCTAGAGTTTTTGACTAAAGTTTCATGGTTCAGTGTTGGGATTATGGGTCTGAGTGCTACACCCGCCCTGGAGTGGGAAGCCTGCATACAATATAAGGGAGGGAAAGAGGCTTGCTCTCTCTCTCTTGCCGCTTTTGCTATTTTCTGTAGCCATACACTGTTGCTTCTCTGCTACATCACCCTGCCTTGGAGCCAGGTGATTCCAGACTGAAACCTCCACAAACTGAGCTAAATAAATCTTTCCTTCCTTAATTTTGGGTGTCGGGTATTTTGTCTCAGCAACAAGATAAAAGTAACAAACACAGTACATGTTGGCAGTAGATGATCTGGAATAGGCTGAAGAAGAAACTTCTCTACATCTGCACAACCACTATGTGTCAGCATCAGCTAGCCTTCCCGCTCTCTTCATTTTCATGATGCCTCTGACTGCAACATCACAGTAAACTGGGTGTGGTGGCACACACCTATAATTCCAGCTACTTGGAAGACTGAGCAGGAGGAGGATCAAAAGTTCAAGGCCAGTTTGGGCAACTGAGACCTAGTCACCACACACACACACATAAAAATGTCCAGAGATGTAATTTAGTGCTAGAATGCCCCTGGGTTCAATCTCTAGTATCAGAGGTGGGAGGGGAAGGATGGAGTACTACTCTGCCATAAAGAAGGATAAACTTGAGTCACTTACAGGAAAATGGATGCACCTTGAGACCATAATGTTAAGTGAAATAAACCAGACACACAATATTGCATGGTTTCTCCTGTATGAGAAACTCGAAATATAAATGAAGAACAAAATAAAAGATAAACAATAGGAAATAGTGAGCTAAGTCTTTAGCATAAGGGAAAGGAACCAAGAGATGGAGGGGAGAGGGAAATTAGATTTTAAAAAATAAGAGGAATTGGGATGTTTTGTGTACATGCAGCAAGTTTCTATGAGGAATGTGATCATTATGTAATACAAACACATACGAAATATATATTAATAGACTAGAATAGATGTATGAAGGGGTCCAAAAGCCGGAGGGAGGATAAGGGGGTAGGGGACAAGAAAGGAATTAGGGTATGTCATGTACATGTACCAACTCCCCATGATGGATGTAATCATTATATACTACAGACATATACCAATAAAAAAAAAAAAAGCTACTGTAGGCCTCAAACTATGAAAGACAAGCAGGAACATAAAACAAGAAAAGAAGAAAGACAGTGCAAATTTGAAACAGACTTGTAACTCAGATAACTCCATAGAATTCCATGGATGTTAGGAATAAAGATGTTGGGGGTCAGCAGCCTTCACAATTATACTACACCATACAGTCTGACTCGGTTTAAAAATGGTTAACAAAACTATCAGTTCTTACCTGCTCAGGTTCCAATGTGGCCAACATCCTTCCCCCAGATCGAGCCATTTCTCCCTGTTGCTCAACAGTCGGGCCTGCAAGAATACAAGCAAGCATCAGAACAAGGTCAAGTTGGTTCTCTCCGTCCCAGCATGTGCTCAGGTTCATGACATGCAAAAGGAACACTTGGTGTCTCGGTGCGCTTAGGGGTCACTCTGACCGATGAAACTGCAAAATAACTCACCAGGGTGAGTCAGAACACCATACTAAGCACGCACAAGGACTTGTCTGTATTTTTGATATAGACAACACACTTTGTCTTTTAGAGTTCAATTCCACTTTGGCTTTTATTTCCTCATATGTTTGCACTTGAATGTAGATTATAAAAAAACTCTATCCTTCGTGAACACTTGACAGAACATACCAACCATATCTTAAACATCTCTGCATCTCTAGTGCTTATTAGTGCCTAGCAACCAACATTGGCAGAGTAAATGTTTCTTGAAAAAAAAATGGAAGCTTACATTGTTTAACCTAGCAATTTCAGACAGGTAAGAGCCTTAACTTGGCAAGACAGAGAATTTTACCAAAGCAAAGTGAATTCCAATTGTTCAAACAGTTAAAACAGTATCAAATTTTCAACAGTCCCCAAGTGAGAGCTCAGACTTCTGTCTCGGGTGGGATGTCATTAGCTGCTATCGACAGGCCTGGGGACCTTATGAAGAGCTACTTACCTGCAGGCTTTACTTCTGAAAAGAAAGTGCCAACTTTCTTCCCCTCCACGATGTCTGTGATGACATGCCCAGACACCTTGGGGTGGGTTCCATTCGCAATAACAACGGAAGTGCCACCTTGTAAAGCCCAGAGCGCTGCTTTCACCTAATGGGACAAGTGAGATCCAAACAGAAGATTCAGACCTAGTTACCCACACTTCAGACTTGCAAAAAGATATAAAATAAAATTTAATATTAAGCAAGTTAAGTAAATACAGCGAGGTTTTACACCTCAGAAGCTCTGAAAAACACATTTGCCCCATGCTCTCTTCCCAGCCCAGCCCTGGCATGCTGCCTGCTGATGAACCAACTGTCCTTTGCTTTCAGCATGTTCTCTCAGACTCTGTGATACAGGACTCCCAGTGTCTGCATTTTGACTTGTTATGCCTCAACATAGCAGCAGCTCAGTGACCAGCTGGGGGGTTTGATCAGAACCTGAGTGCACTTAGCTTTTGTAAATGGGCTCTTGGCCACATCTCTGCCATTGCTACATATAATGCTATACCTTAAGGGCATAACTTCTTAAAATGATTAATGGGAGAGACAATATGAAACTTGTATCAAGATATACTTGAGTTGATAGCAGTAGATTTATGAATCATAAAAGTGATATAGGCTTTACCCTAGAGCAGTTTATAATATGAACACAGTTTACATAATATTAAAGAAAAAATACATATACAGATACAAACATAAGCACACAACACCCACTCATTTATATATGTGCATATTTAAGTGTATGTGTCTATATCTCAACTACTAGCTAGCCGCCCAAACAATAATAGAAGTATAAAAGTGAAAAGAACTGCTTTGGCTTTATAACTGTTAGAGATTTAGAGCCCCCAATGCTTACCTTGGCTTCCATGCCTCCCATTCCCACTCTAGACTTGGTTCCAAATGTTACAGACTGCTGATCACCGGGATAAAATGTATCAATGAGCTTTGCATCATCTGACCCTGGGGGGCTGTCAAAGAGGCCTAAAAAGTGGACAACAGTCAGTAACTGCTATGATTGATGCATCTGTCTCCCAGACAACCCTCCCCAGGCACCTGCTACTAGTAGCAAAAACTACTTCAGGCTTTGGTCATCCAGATGAATTTGATGTACCAGTACCACCACCTGCTCTAACCAGAAATGAGGACAAGGGATCTATGGAGCCACTCCACACTAAAATACAGTTCCCAGAGGACTCACCTTACATACTTTTGTAACTTGGCTTAATAAATGCATGTTTCCCAGCTTTAGAGCCTGGCACGTCTTGGTGCAAAATTTATTAGCCCTGTCCAGAGTTTACTGCAAGTGTCCTCACCTGTGCCATTGCTCCCTATCATGCTATACCTCCCATATCATGCTATTCAGGATATAGCTGAAAATGCAGAGAGGTTATTGCAGAAATACTGCATCAGCCATAGATTGTTTAACGTGACTGTTTCCAAGCAGGGCGAAATGCAAAACAGGTACTCATTAACTCTCACTGTACCCTTTGAAACAGGCATTCATTTATACCCCTCATTTTATGAGTGTGTCACTGTGGAGGTTGGGCAGGGTCAGCAGCAAAGCTCATGACTCTCAGCATCCAGTCTGATTTATGACTATAAAGTACATGTCCCTTACATAACTGAGTAGGGTGAAATAAAATAGTTATGTGAAATGTTATACAAATGCAACAATTCTACTTTGTAAACGAGTATGAACTTTGGAAAGAGGAAAAACGGTGAGAGGGGTCTGAGAAAATGAAGTCAAATTAAAATCTAAAGGGGATATAGCTGGAGAGGCACCGTCCATGGCAGGGGACTGGCTGAAGGACATTCCGGATGGTGATGGTTTGGGTTTTAAGTCATTGCTTTTCCTATATTATAACTTTCCCCTTCATTACTCTAGGTCTTTAATACCGTCCTGTTACAGGTACAGCCTCTCTGGGACAGTGAGGAAACCAAGTGTCCAGAGCAGAACAAAGTAGTTCAAACTGTGAGCAGCAAGTACAGGAAAAGGAAGACTTGGGCCGGGGATTTAGCTCAGTGGCGGAGTGCCTGCCTGGCAAGTGTGAGGTCCTGAGTTCAATTCTCGGTTCCAGAAAAAGAAAAAAAAAAGCAAGATTAGCCTTTTATAATTTCCATCCAGCTTGATTAGTACTCTACAGTCTTCCATGGTTTCCAATGGGTTCTCTCCAGAGGATACAGTGTTATGGGATGATAGCTTGGACTGAGAGGCTGTTTGGTTTCATATAATAGTGTAGGAAAGACTGGTTGATTCTAAACCAACCAACCATCTCCCGAGAGGCTGAGAGGCTCCCACTGTTCTGGATTCTGCCTACTCCTGTTTTTCCCTTGCAGCAGCCTCACTACCCAACCAGGAGAGCATTGAAAATTCTGACACTGTTCTATGAATCAACAGTCAGTGTATAACAGTCAGTGTATAATTAATTAATCATAAGAGCACAAGCCTGGCTATGGCCAATTTCGGTGTTTGAAACTGTACACTAAATTTAGTTCAAACTGGTATACTAATCTTACAAACTCACATTGCCAGGCAGTATGAGAGAGAGAGAGAAGAATGATTTTCCAACTGAAGTGACTTATAGAAACCAGCCTTGGCCAACTACTTGCTGCATGACTTTGAATACAATATTAACTGATCTGAACCTAATTTTCAATTACTTCATCTGTATTATTGGACTAATTTACCTATTTTATAGGTTTGCTGTGAAGACTGAATAAATTGACATTTATAGCACATATAGTGCACTATTCACACAAGTAGAAATTTAATGAAAATCTGCTGATTAGCCATATATGGTGGCTCACACTTACCCCAACTTAGCTATTTCTACCCTGAGACTTCAAATTACAGCGAATAAACACAATAGCATGATTTCTTACAGGAAAAGACACTGACACGTAGGTAGAATATACCTGAAGTTTTTGACAGAAGCAGAAAACAGCTTAACTCACCTGTATCTGCTCCTGCCTCTACGAGGCAGCCACTGCCCTCACCTTACATAGCTGAGTATAAAACAGAGAACAAATCCTGCCATGTTAACCTCACTGGGGTGTAGACTGGGAGACTTGGGATCCTGGAGGTTTGGTCAATTTAGGACACAACAAATATTATTTCTTATGGTTTAAACTCTGAAGAGTCAAAGGAGAGTCAAATTGGAGCCAAGAGGGTCCTTCAATGAGGAAGAGGAAAGCAGAAAAGAACAGAGTAACATATAAAATCAAGGTGGCCATATAGCCCAGGTTCTCTACAGTGGCTCTAAAATAAGCTGTCCTCATGATTTACACTAAAACCTGAAAGTAACCCAAACCACAGTGACATCACTTCTTACTCATCAGGATAGCTATTATAAAAACTAGACAATACCAAATTGGCAAGGATGTAGATAAACTAAATACCCCCAAATACTGCTGGTGGGAATGTAAAATGGTGCAGCTGCTATGGGAAACAGTATGTTGGTTCCTCAAAAGGTTTTTAAATGTACAGATACTATGAAAACCAGCAATTCTACACTTTCCCCCCAGTCCTGGGGATCAAACCTAGGGCCTTGCATGTGTTAAGTAAGTACACTTTATACCACTGAATTACACCCCCAGCTCAACAATTCTCCTCTCATGAAACACAAAAACATGTTCACACAAAAACTTGCACATCAATGTTCATAATAATATTATTTGTAACAGTTCATAAGTCCACCAACTAATGAATGCATAAATAAAATGTGGCATGTCTACAGAGCACAATATTATTTGGCAATAAAAAGAAACGAAGTACTGATACATGCTGTGACATAAGTGAAGCTTGAAAACATCATGCTGTATGAAAGAAGCCAGTCACAAAAGACCACATGTGGTATTATTCCATTTATATGAAGTATCAAGAACAGATAAGTAAATCTATAGAATGAACTAGAAGTTGTTTAGGGCTGGAGAGTTGCAGTGGAAGTGGTGAGTGACTGCTAATTGGTATGAGGTTTTTCATTGAGGTGATAAAAATATTCAATCTTGATTGTGGTGGTGGTTGCACAACTGTGTGACTACACTAAAGATCACTGAACTGTAAATTTTAAAGAGGTGAACTGTATGGCATGTGACTTAATATTTACATAAAGCTGTTATGAAAAATATGAAACTGAAAGCACTCTGAAATATTATTCCAGTACTCAAACTATCTTTTTAAGACTTACCAACTCTCTTCTGAGTCATAAAAACCTGTTGTCAGACCATATATGGCTCAGAAGATAATCGTCCATAGAAAAAAAGGTCAGAAGAACTCAAATAAAAGGGAAATTTATACATGTAGAAAAAGAAAAAAGACATTATTTATACCTTCTACATCTGAAAGAACAATCAGGAGGTCAGTTTTCATTTCCACAGCCAGGCGGGCAGCCAGACTATCATTATCTTTAACACTAATAACCTGGAATATAGGAAAAATGTCTTAAGTGAGTGAACTATGTGGTCCAAAAAAGAAATTCACAGAAGCATCCAGCTAGGATCTGTTAGGCAAACTGAAAGACCCAAATATACAGATGATAGCTGTTTTAGGTCCCCTCTGCAAAATACAATGCCTCTTAGCATTCCCTTTTTCAAACATGCAGCCTTTTACTGAAATAGGCAAGCCATGCTCACAGCACCGTCTAAGTCACGATAGCATCTCACCCTGTTGAATGAAAGTCCCTGACTTCAGGAGGGTTCATGCAGCCACTGTTCTGTGATGCCAGCTTTTCTCCCAATTTCTCCATCTTCCTCATGCCAAACTTCAAGTGTTAGTACATGCAGCACAGCACGCATTAGTATTTCCAGCATGCTCAACCCTTAGGAATACTATACCCACATTTACCCCCTGCAGATCACTGTTGGGCTCAGCTGGGGGGACAACAGCATCATTTGTGTTGACAATGGGGACGATGTTCATTCGAAGGAGTTCATGAAGAGTCCCATTGAGGTTCCGGCGTTTCTGCTCATCATGGAAATCCAGGTTGGTCACCAAAATCTACAAGGATCAAGTAGACTGAAAATGTAGCAGGGAAGAACATGATGAACTTCCTTGAAAAGGTATAAAGATGGTAAGACTAGGGGAGTGTCATAGTCACTTTCTTGTCACTGGCACAAAATACCTAATACCACAACTCAGAGAAAGAGAGGTTATTTTGGTTCTTGGTTTCAGTACATAGTTGGCTGACTCCCAAAACAGAAACAGCATGGTAGTAGGGCCTAAGAAGAGGACAGCTACTCATTCCATGACCACCAGGAAGCAGAGAGAGAAAGGAGGAGCCAGGGACAAGAATACACGCTTCCAAGTCTGACCTGGCTCTTCCTACCGGGGAGGAGGTCATCATAAGGTGCTCACAGGTAGAGGGGAAACTGGGTGTGGAAACCAGTAAACAGGTCTGCTTTCTTGCTTCAGTAAGGCTATTAGGCAATGTTTGGGAGAGAAAGGTGAATGAGGATAATAGCTGGAAACTAAATGGTAGCAAACCTGAAGCTCAAGATTTAAGTATTTGAATGTAATCTCTGATGTTTAAGGATGTAGCTCCTTGCTATATAGCGCAGGAAAGTTTGGAAGCAGACTGCAAAAAGGAGGGTAACAGTCAAAGCGGGACAATTAAGGCCTACATCAAGATCTGGCTATGACAACTAACAAGGACACTGCAATGAAGTAGCAGCTTCAATGATATATAAAGTGCAGACAAAATGGCAACACGACCGGGGGAAACAATTCACTTTTTTTCTTGCTGAGCACCTTAGAAACACCAGGCCTCTACTAGCTGCTGAAATGGGGAATAAAAGTGTTGATGGTTTGGAAGAAGACAGAATGTAACATATTTTCAGAAGGGAAGATTATGAACGCCTTCTCAAAAAGTTTGCATCTGTGGAAAATAGGCCTGGGTCAAAGCTGAACATACAGATTCTAGTCATGCTGGCAAAAGATCAAACAACGAAAACAAACATATGTGTGTGGGAGAGGCAAGCAGGAGGTCTAAAGGTCCAGGGAAAATAATCACAAACAAGGGGTGGAAATCTGACTGTGAAGGTAGAAGAGGGTCTCAAAGGGAAAAATTTGTGCTTGGAGAGGGGCAATCTGCTGAGACAAACTGGTTTTGTTTCTATGAAGAAAAAAGAAATTGCTGTATTTGTTTAAGTCTTTAACCTGGGAAACAACTTGGAAATCTCAAAACCCACTGATAATAATAATGGTCCTCTTTATAGGACTTCTGTAGAAAACAAGGAACTACAGCATAAGGTGCAAAGAGCACAGACTGATTAGATCATGTGGAGCGGTGGTGGGGCATACGTGTGAGAGGAGGTCCAGGGATTGGTGCTTGTTGGGAACTGGCTTGTGTTCAGTATTAGTGCAAATAATGGCTAATGTGCATTGACTCTTCATGCTACCTTCATTTCAAACTCTCAGAAAGCATCGTAGGAAAAAATCAAAACTTAACTCCAGGACCTATGTTCCTCGCCTGGCTCTAGGCACTTTAAAAAATTAAAAACTAAGCCAGGCACAGCAGTGCACATCTGAAGTCTCAGCTACTGCAGAGGCTGAGGTGGAAGAATCACTTGAGCCTCTAGGTGTTTGACACCAACCTGGAAAACACAATGAGATCCCATCTCAAAACAAATAGTTAACAAATACATAATATTAAAAATAAATACTAAACCTCTCATTGGGCTGGAAGAGAGAGATAATGAAGGATGGCAGAAATCAGTATTTTTTGTATTTGTATGAACAGAAAAAACATCGAAGACTACACCCATAAGCAACAAAGAGACAAAGTCCACACCTATTCCAAGTCATTTATTCATGTCACTCTGTAATCAGTTCATTACTGTGGGCAACTATGAAATTGATAAAGAATCAGAAAAAGCAATAAAAATGAAGATACAAAACCTGAAATGAGTTATATATAATAGTATCGTCTGTGTAAAATAATGTCTGATCAGAAGCAGCAAGGAATTTGAAAATAATAACTTACGGAGTTATATTTTCTCCAGTTGCACTATTAAATGATTATTATTTAGTGCTTCTATTTATATGTACCTATACATCTGATTAAAACATTCAGAAAATTTAACTAAAAATGAAGTAATGTAGAGACAAGGTTGTAGGACATTCAGGATAACCTCTAAAAATTTGTTAAAAGACTGGAACCATATCTGACTTGTTTATGTAATATGCCATAGGCTGCTTATTACACCATGAGTAATCAATAAATATTCACTGAGTGAATAAAAAGCCAACCACCGGCAATGCTTAACAGACATCTCCTATGAAAGGCAGCCAGGTACAAAGAGAAGCAACCTACTTGAAGTTAAGGAGACCAGTGAAATAACATCTAACTTTTCTGTGTTCAGAAGTATCCACATCTCACCAGCAAATTAGTACATCTCACCAGCAAAGACATACACAGACTGAAAGTAAAAGGATGGAAAACGATAGCTCATGCAAATTAAATCCAAAAGCAAGCAGAAGTAGGTATGCTCACATCTGACAAAGGTATACCGATATCAGGCCAAACTTAGAAGAGACAAAGAAGTTCACTACATCCTGGTTAAAGGTATAATCCACAAAGAAGATGTAACAGTTCAAATACATTTTGGACCTCAGGGCCCAATTTCATAAAACAAACACTACTTGACATGAAGAGACAGATCCCAAAGTAATAACAGTGGATGATTTAAATACCCTACTCTCCATGCTGATAGGTCATCCAAACAAACAAAAGAAATCAATAAACATCACAGTTAAACTATACCACAGATCAAATAGACTAAATCAACATCTATGAATATTTCACTTAGCTGCAGAATATTTATTATTTTCAGCAGTTCATGAAACTCTTCCCAAAACAGATCATATTTTAAGGCATAAAGCAAGTCTTAACAAATACAAAGAAACTGAAATAATTTCTTGCATCTTATAAGGTCACAATGGAATGAAGCTGGAAATCAACAGCAACAGAAACTATAGAAACTACATAAACACATGGCAATTAAGCAACTCACTTTTGAGTAATCCATGGATTGTTGAATGAATTAAACAGTAAATTTAAAAATTTCTAGAATCAAATAAAAATGGAAAGACAATAGTAGAATCTGTGGAATACAGCAGTGAGTACCTTGATTAAAAAAAAATCAGAGTTCTCAAATAACCTAATGATACATCTCAAGGTCTTAGAAAAAACACAAACAAACCAAATCCAAACCCAAATGCAAGAGAAGGAAAGAAATAATAAAGATCAAGGCTGAAATTAATGAAACAGACTAAAAATAAAACAAAAACCCCACAAAAGATCACTGAAACCAAAAGTTGGTTCTCTGACAAGATAAACGTTGATAACCTAAGCAAAAGACTTACCCAAATTAATAAAATTAGAGACAAAAAATGACGGATTAAAACAGACACCAAGAAATACAGAGGATCATTAGGGACTATTCTGAAAATCTACATACCAACAAATTGAAAAATCTAGAAAAATGGATAATTTCTAGACATATATGACCTACCAAAACTGAACTGAAATGTATTAGAAATCTAAATAGATCATAAACAATAAGACTGAAGCAGCAATAAACTGTAAACTTTATAAGACTTTTAAAGAACACCAATGCTCTTCAAACTATTCTATAGAACAATAAGACAAAGAACACTTCAAAATTCATTCTACTGGGTCAGTGTCACACTGATACCAAAACTGCACAAGGACACAACAATAAAACCATACACCAGATCCTTGATAAACAAAGGTACAAAAATCCTTAATAAAATACTTGCTGAATTCAACAACACATTAAAAAGACCACAAGTCATGATCAAGCTGCTTTCACTCCAGGGATACATGAATAGTTCAACATACGCAAACCACTAAATATAATATACCACATAAGTAGAACGAAGTATAAAAATCACGTTAACTCAACTGATACAGAAAAAGCCTGAACAAAACTCAAACTTCCTTCATGATAAAAGCCCTGAAGGAACCAGCAATCGAATCATACTTCAACATAATAAATAAAGGCTGTATATGACAAACAGACAGCATCACTGAATGGGGAATAACTAAAATAACTTCCTCTAGAGTCAGGAATGAGGCAAGGATGTCTACCTACTTTCCTCACTCCTACTCAATATTGGAATATTAGCCAGAATAGGCAAGAGAAATAAATAAAAGGAATACCAATAAGAAAGAAATCAAATTATCTCTTGTATGCAGATTACATTATATAATCCCATACTTGGAAACCCCTAAAGACTCTACCAAGAGACATTTAGATTTATGCAGCAAAGTAGCAAGATACAAAGCGAACATTTAAGGGTCAACAGCTTTTCTGTGTACCAATAATGAACTTGGTGGAAATGAACAAGAAAAACTTTCATTTATAGTATCTTACAGCAAATATACAAAAATCAACTTAATCAAGGAGCTGAAAGACCTATACAATAAAAATTACAGAACACTGAAGAAAAAACCTGAAGATACTTGAAGATGGAAAGACCTCTCAAGTTCACAGATTAGAAGGATTAACAGTGTTAAATTTTGGCTATATTACCAAAAATGATTCAAAGACTTGATATAATCTACATCAAAATACCAATGACATTTGTCACAGAAATAATAACCCTAAAATTCACATGAAAACACGAAAGACCCAGGAGGGTTAAGACAATCCTGAGCTAAAAGAGTGGTGCTGGAGGTCATCACTATATCGAACTTCAAAATATTCCACAGAGCCACAGTAATAAAAACAGCATAGTACAGGCACAAAAGCAGACCTCCAGGAACATGGAATAAAATAAAGGACACAAAAATCAACTGATGTAGGTATAGCCACCTGATTCTTGGCAAAAAGGGTCAAAAACACACAGTGGAGCAAGGACAGCCTTTAGAAAATGGTGTGGGAAAACTGGGTATCCACATGCAGAAGAGTGAAACTAGATCCCTATCTCTTACCCTGTACAGAGATCAACTCAAAATGGATCAAAGACTTAAAGATAAGACTTTAAACATTGAAACTGTTTGGAAAACATGAGAAAACACTTGAAAATATAGATATCAGTGACAACGTTCTCAATAGGACTCCCATAGCTCAAGAAATAACAGCAAGAATTGATAAATGGGATTGCATCAGCAAAGAAAACAGAAGAGATGGTCTATAGAATGAGGAAAAAACCCTTGCCAGCTACTCTTCTGACAGATAGTTAGTAAGAATATATAAGGAATTAAAAGAACTCCAAAGGAACAAATAGTTCAATCAATAAATAGACAAAGAAACTGCATAGATAATTCTCAAAAGAAAAAATAGATATGGCCAATAGAGATATATAAAATGTACCTCTATCAGCCATCAGGGAAATAAAACTTAATCAGATTCCATCTCACTCCAGTCAGAATGGTTATCCTCAAGAATATAAAAAACAGTAAATACAGGTGAGAATGTAAGGAAAAAGGAATCCTTATACACTATTGGTAGGAACATAACCCAATGGAGACACTATGGAAATCTGCATGGAGCTTTCTCAAAAAACTAAACACAGAACTATGGTATATATGATCCAGTTTTACCAGTCCTTGGTATACACCCAAAAGAAAGACCGCACACTACAGAAATACCTGCACACGCATGTTGACTATGGCACAATTCACAATAGCCAAGATATGAAAGCAGTCTAGGTGCCTGTCAAGAGATGAATAAAGAAAATGTGGCACCTATAAAGCATACGATTTAAGTATTGTTAACTTTGTACTTCTTCCTAAGGGTCTCACTATATTCTAAACTCTCCTTGCATTTGCTATGCAGCCCAGGCTGGCCTTGAACTCTTTAATTTTCCTGCCTCAGCTCGGATTATAGAGATGTTATAGGGATGTGGCATTACACATGGCAAATGTTTAAATTTTTAAACTTTATTACAAAGACACACTGCCATTAATCTTCCTCAAAATACTACTCTTCACTTCAAATGTACTTGTCCCATTACTCTTGCCGCTCTCTGAAGCAGTTCTCAAAATCCTTTTGTGAGCCTCTTTAGTTGTGCTGTTGTTGCTTCTTGATGTTCTGACGTCATTTGAAATATTTACTTTTTATGGTCATTTTAAATTTGGGGAGGAACCAGAAGTCTCATGGTGCCAGACCTGGTGGACAGGGTAGATCAGGACACACTTTAATGTTTCTATGAACTTATCTTTCTGTTAGATGGCACTGGGGAGCAACATTTATCACATTTTGAGCATACCTTGTAAAGACATTCACAAAAGAAGGCTCCTAAACTGTTTCAGAAAGTGGCAAGAACAATGGGATAAGTGTTCAAAGTAAGGGAAGATTTTTGAGGGAGATTAATGGCAATGCATCTTTCACTGTAATAAAGTTTATATTATACTACTAAATACCTATCATAGATTTTCTCATCAAGCTCCTCTGAAACTCTTAAGTAGGCACTGATAGTATTTTTCAAATG
This sequence comes from Chinchilla lanigera, assembly GCF_000276665.1. Classification (NCBI taxonomy): domain Eukaryota; kingdom Metazoa; phylum Chordata; class Mammalia; order Rodentia; family Chinchillidae; genus Chinchilla; species Chinchilla lanigera. The sequence goes on from NW_004955507.1 coordinate 1,921,585, forward strand.
AGGAAACTGAGATGCAGATTTAAAGCCTTTCTTCAGCTCTCCTAAGTAGAAAGCAGTGAAAGAGACTGTATCCTGCCATCTGGCCTCTGAACCCTGCTCATAAGCCTCTTGCTCCACCATAATTTCCCTCACAGGTTCCACACCCCTTGCAAAACCCAGACTCTCACCTGGGCAGCACAGATGCTATACTGGGTAAACATGGCTTCATACAAGGCCATCAGCCCACTCTGTCCGGCAGCTGCACAGGCTCGCGCCTCTAAGACTGGAATTGCCTGTAATATACCAATCAGACAAGGTATGGTTGGGAAGGAGGGAAAGCAAAATCCAAGGATCCCTGTTAGAGGGTGGGGGAAACAGCACTCACCATCTCTTTCAGCTGGTTCTGCCCTGAGTGCAGGGCCTGTCGCACGCTTTGAGACAGAAGGATCTCATGGCGCAATCGCTGCTTGCCAAAGGCTACAGCTCCACTGGTCACCAGCATCATCTCTCGGCCCTGATTTTGTAGCACGGATACCTGGCATTGAGGAAGCAAAAGGTACCACAAGTCACTGTGCCGTATCTATGCTCTCTTCACAAGAGACCCAGGTAGACTTTCTCATCTCTGGACTGATCCAACTCTGTCACTTGGATCACTTATTTGGATATTTACTGCCTTGACCTAATGGTTTTAGAAGTCCCAACACTGGCTCCCTCAGGGGCAGAGATGAGAGCTCTGTCATGCCCCTCACAATCTAGTTCCTCACTATGATTTGAATGTGCTCCCCTGAAAAGCATACGCTGGAAACTTAACAGTGTTGAAAGCTAGGGCCCGATGGGAGGTGCTTAAGTCACAAGCAGTACACCATCATGCATGGATTAATGCCTATTATAAAAGGTTTGAGGCTGTGTGTTCTCCTATCCTTTGTCCTTCCACTATGGGATGATGCAGCAACAAGGCCTTCATCAGATGTGAGCCCTTTCAACTTAGATTTTCTGGTACAGCTATGAGCCAAATCAACTACCTAGTCTGTGGTATTGTTACAGCAGCATAGAATCAACTAAGATACTCCTTGATATATATTTGTTAAACTGGATTGATCTGGTAGACTCAATATGGGAGCCAGATTTGATAACTGCCTAATACAGAAGATTTATGAAGATTCTATTAGGTTTCAGGCAAGCAGCTTCATAATAGCATCAGCTCTGGAATAAAGGTGTTTTTTAAAAACTGAAAATATGACTATGGAGGCTAGAGGTGTTTTAGCTAGAATGGAAAAGCTCTTGCTTATCTCTGGGATATGTGAATGAATGGTTTGACTCAAACCACCAAAGTAGAAAAAGAAAAGAAAAACTCAGTATTTACATCCGTCCATCCAGTTACCCAGGGAGCTTAAAAAATAGATGCTTGAGCCACATCTCTGAGATATTTATCAAATGGTTGGGCAGAAAGCCGAGGTATCTCCAGGCTCAGGTGACTGTAATTCACAGCCAGAATTGAGCATCACTGACACAGCTCCTTATCACTGAGAAGTATAAGGACTGAGCTACATGTCATCTACTACACTCCTTGACATCCCCTTTTTTCACTCTAGTGTACGGTTTCCCACTGCTATCTACACAAAGAAAGCAAGTTCTCAGGTTGGATTAAAGCTATCACATATTAAGATTACTTTTACAAGTTGATACAGTGGAACTAGCAATTTAAAGACTCTATTTCAGCTCAGTAGAGTCTTCCATCTTGGCAATTACCTGCTCCACAATAGATGCCAGGCGCCCCAATGCCAGGCCACACTCATCTCCTCGGGTCACCACAGCACTGCCGAGTTTCACTACAATCCTCTTGGCATGCTTCAGCTCACTTCGGTGGGCAAAGGACTTGCCATGGGCACGACTGAGGGGTACTGTGATAAAGGGGATGTTGCTCCAAGAACGAACATGTCTGATGGCTGAATGCTGTCCACGATCTATAGGTACCGAAGTCAAATGCAAGAAAGATACAATATAATTTCTCAATAAAAAAGATATATGCATAATAGTAATCAACTGAGCCCCCCCCAGCGGCTTTATCATTATCATTTCTTTTTTTTTTTTGAGATACATTTATCATGTAGTGCAGGCTGGCTGCAAACTTACAGCAATACTCTTGCCTCAGCCTCTTGAGTGCTTGGATTACAGGCAGCTTTATCATTCTTAAATAAGTGAAAACAGTATTATCAAAACTGTATTTAGCATGTTTTTATCTTGGTAGTGATGGAGTTTACCCCCATTACATAGGTTACATGCACACTCAAACACTGCTAAAGAGGATACATGAAAGTCTTTCCTGAAGACATGCTTATAAACAATATCAAAATCCTATGCTCAATCTTTTGATACAGCAATTCCATGTTCAGAAATTTACTCTAAAGCAAAGTTCAGACAAAGTTACATTTACTCTAAAGCAAAGTTAGAGATGGGGAAAAGATTTATCAGAAAGTTGTTTATAAGAATGTTATTTATGATAAGAAAAATCAGAAGCAGAGCAAATGTCCAAAAAAAAGGAGGAAGATTAACATCAGAATTTTTATTAACAAGAAAATGTTCATGTTAGTTTCATACGCATGTCTAAATGTATAGAAAGAAGATGAATAAAACAAATCAAAACATTAACATCTCTTGATCGGATTATGGGCGATTTTATTTTGCTTTTTTTCTTTCCTGTACTTATCAAGTTTATGCAGTATATAGTACACTGTTTTTACAATCAGAAAAATGTATGTTTTGACAGAAACTGTTATAAAATGAGGGAAAATCGAGTTACCAAAAACATTAAAGAATAACTGGTATACATACTTCAAAAATCGTAAGTTTTAAAATTTGAATTTTTATTAGTAATGTCTGCAGAATATAATGTTTACATTCATTGTGGACAGCTACTACATGTACATGATATGTTTTAATTTTTTTACTTTCCCTTACCCTTTTGCAAAATCATAATTAATCCACCACCTATAGTTCTTTCTGACATGACAGCATGAATATAGATGCCTATAATAATGATAAAAGAAATCAGAAGGAAAGCTTTTTGAAGGGAAAGCAATATTGGAGACATACTTTCTATCCCTTTGGATATCTTCTATCCAAGTAATCCTTTTCTGATTCTTTTTCCTGCAACTCTGTGAAAGATTTATATGGAGAAAAACAATCTTAATTAAAAAGCTGCAAAAATATTTGCATAAAGCCTAGGTTAAAAGAGTAAAAATCCAAATATCAAGCAAGGAACTGTACTCAGCAGCTCAACTATTCCTGGGAGCTTGCTAAAGACCTTTTTCACAAATGAACAGATCCCTGGGCATACCCACTACATTTCCCAGGTCTTCTTACTCAGCTACACAAGAGCAGGTGACTTAAATTCTGGTTAACAAGGTGTGTGTGTGTGTGTGTGTGTGTGTGTGTGTGTGTGTGTGTGTGTATGTGTGTATGTATGTATGTATGTATGTATGTATGCTTAAGGGATTTCCTTAAAAGAAGGTAAGTATTTTCTTCTTTCCTTCATCCATCCTACTCCTTAGAATATAAGGCTAGAGCTCAAATATCCATTTTGGACTATAGCAGAAAATGCCCCCCTAGTACACTTCAGTTTGTTAGTTGCCCAGGTAACAGTTCTGGTTACAGTTCCTGGTACTTTTGTTTCTTAGAAATGGCTGGTCACCAAGGTGCACAGCTGGTCACTATGCAGAACGTAAGAACTATTATGATGCATGATGTAGGAACCAATCAAAGACAGCCAAGTATCCGGCCATTGTATATTCTCTTCCAGACCTCATAAAAACCTCCCTCCCTGAGCCCTTCAGGGCCTGACATTTTGAAGGATAATTGATTCCTTGTCAGTGCCTATCTGGTATTAAATAAATCTGCCTCCAAATCCTGGGTGTCATTTCGGGGTTTCTATCTGCCATTGCAGGACCACTACAAAACACATGAACTCTGAAACAGTAGAAGGAGCACAGATCCCTGCTGACTTCACAGGGCTGCTCTGGAAGCCTGGGACTATTTGCCTTCTTATAAGGCTGGTAGCTTCTTTTCAGGAAAAGAGAAGAGAAATACAATGCTATTCTGTCTGAGCCATTGTTATTTGAGTTGCTCATTACAAACATCTAACTGTAACTGACCAAAAGGAGAATGAGTGCATGGCAGATGGGCAGGGTGAGGTCTAGGCAGGAGATCAGTAATTTGGGGGTACAGGGCGTATGAGAGCAAAAAGACCTTCCCCCAGTGAGACTCACTGAGATAAGAAAAGATGAGACGGGTAATATAGGTTCTTAGCAGGAACAAACTTCAGGCAATTCCTTGCAAAGAATTTTCTATGCATTATTCTAGGCAACTAAAATATTTGATATTAAATAACTGTTCCAAACCACCATTCAGACTTTAATTTCACCAGTTCAGAGTAACTATCTTTATTTGAACTAGCCATTATCACCTTCTTTTATATTAACAAAATTTTTGATTTCTCTGCCTCTTATCTCCTGGCCACAAATTCATTCCCTAACTATAATGTAATCATAATCTAGCATCTATCCTCACTCTCTATGCTGCAACCACGGCAGGTGGAGCAGATAGGTCACTGTGTGTTCCTTTCCCCTGGCCTCTTTCAGAGTAGAATCCTTTCTTCCCTCCCTTATATAACAAGTGTCTTAAAACTACTATGTTTCAGGTTTCTGGCACTACAAGAAAGAAGTGATCTTTTGTCTTAGTTACTTGAAACAAAACATCTGACACCCAAAATTAAAGGGGAAAAGGTTTATTTAAGCTCACAGTTTGTAGTGGTTTCAGCCCATAATCAGCGGGCTTTAAGGTAAGGTGGCATGGCATTGTAGAGGAAAAAAGAGTTCACGGTGGGCAGAAGGCAGCAAAGCAAGCAAGAGACAAGCCAAGCCTCTATGTGTCCCTTATTTGTATTCAGGCTACTGGGATTAGGATGGTGCCCAACCAATCCGTGGACTGACTTCATAATCAACCACCCTTAATTCTAGCATTGCATAATAAATCAATCCTATACTCTAGATTCAGCCACCCCTAAAAAAGCCCCACCAGTGACTGTAGGAAGCTTTGGGGGGACATCTAGACACAAGCTGTAATACCTTTTTTCACAACAGTGTTGCAGTCTAGCTCCTGGCACACTGCTCAGCAAGGCATCACCTGGGCTAAAACTGTGGCTTTTGCACCCTTGCTGGATGCACAGGTGCACTGGTTCTGCTGCAGGTGTCCCTAAAGGACTTGGTGTATTGCTAGGCTCCCTATCCTCATTAGGCTAATGAATATGGGTGCCCTGTCTTCAGGGATATTATCCTAAGCAACATATATACCCAAGCCTAAGCTTAAAAGTTGTACACATGACAGTTTGGTCCCACTTACCTAACAGAAGGGTGGTAGAGGGAGAGACTTACTGCACTGGGGTTTGGATTTGTGATCATCAATAGTAGTTGTAGAACTCAGAAGAACATCAAGTTTCACTAGGCCTTCTGGCCATTTGTCTTTCCTGTCCATTGCAGAGCATACTCTGACCTGGCAGGGTACAAGCATGGGAAGGCAGCCTGATAGGGCACCTCAGGAGCACAGGTAGTGGGCAGCATGTCAGTCCAGGTGATCCAATGGCAGAGACCAATGAGAATCTAAGAGCTAAGCCCAGAGTCCACATCAGCAGAGGACTGTAGCACAGCGTAGTCCCAGGCAGAGAAATGTCACTGTGGCTGCAGACAGCTGAGTCATGCAGAGAAGAGCTTAGAGGATTCGAGACCAGGTCACAACTATCAGCAAGGTTTCAAGCAGATAAAAACTCAGTCAAGTCCAGTGCATCCTAGCAGCAAGGAAGCTTCGTGGGACACAGGGCATTTGGGGTTTTCTGCTGAACAACACAGTTTATCCTCTCAGATTGACATGTGGGACCTTTTTTAGGTTCTACAATATATTTTCAAGGTTTGCACTGAGAACTAAGAAGGCCTTGATCAGTTAGGAAAATGCACAGCTTCTAGATGAATCATTGTTTCTTATTTTCTAAGGAACCTTTAAGCTCTAAGCTCTGCAAATCTGTTTCCCTAGCAGGCCCAGGGTGATATCAGAGTGTACGCAATCATACATGTGGTATGCTTTGGGATATTCATATCTCTCAAATGTGTCATGGATAAAAGGCCACGGGATAAGAAGCCCTTTACTACTTCATCAGAGTCCCCATGTTCTGCAGTCACTGAGACTGTCTTCTTAGCTGTGACAAGGATTCCTGACTTGATTTCTCCCTCTCTTCTTGGTCTTCTACTGCCTAGGTTTTCCTCTATACACCTTTTAACTTTGCCTTTCTTCTTTCTTTTCTGCTATTTTGGTTATCATTTTCAGTGCACACAGGCTGTAAACTCCAGAAAAATCTGTATTTAAACTAATTTAAATTCTAGGAACAGACCAGAACATGCTTTCTTCTATAAATGAGATTAAAGGGATAACAATATCAACAATAAAATACTGAAATGAACACTGACTATACACTAAGAGCTAAGAGCTATGCTAAGTAGTAGTGTATAAGACTATCTTACATGTATAGTGTAGTGACTGAGACTGTAAAAATGATAGATACAGGCTATGCAGCCTAATTAAATTAAAATCTCAACCCCTCTGCTTACTTGCTTCTACCTTACCTACCTCAAAAAACTGCTATAGAGGAGAAAACTTAGGCATAAATAGGCACTGAAACAAAGTAAAAACTCAGTAAGTGTTAGTGAGCTTTACAAGAAAGTATTAGCTGCTACCATCATCACCTTCCTGAATTCTTATGAGTTAAGCCTTATGAGTTATTATTATGATCTCCATTTTATTAATAGGGAACCAGAGGCCCAGAGAAATTAAATAACTTACCACCATTACTAGATTACAAAATATGGGCACAACAGTCTATAGTGTCTCCCATCAACAGGTGAAGTTTATTTTCCCAATCTTTGAATGTGAAGTAGCTTTTTGACTTGTTTTGACCAGAACAATGCGGCACAAAAACACAATAAATTCTGAGCTTAATCCTTGAATGGCCTTGTAATGTTCCTGCTTGACCTCACATCCCAGCAGGGGCCCCTGCTCCCAGTAATCAGCTCTGAGCCAGCAGGAGAGCCAGCAGAGACACAAAACCACTGCGAGCTGAGCCCAGTCCAAAATGCTGACCCACAGAATTGTGACCTAATAGTTGTCTTAAGTCACTAAGTTACGTAATTTGTAAGTAGTAGAGCCAGTTTTTAATTTCAGGGAGGCTGGTTCCAGATCACAGGCTTTTAATCTTTATAGTTCTTTCTACATAAATGGGAAATAGATGTATTGCTGGGTTATGATAAACAAGGTAGGATTAGGTGATATCAAAGAAATACCTAACTCAAAACATCATGAACAGTGCCTCAACAAATAATACCAGAACTGGATAGCCTTAGGCCAAAAAATAAAGGTTGACCTAAACCTCTCACCTGATACCACAATTAACTCCAAATAGATCATAAATTTGAACATAAAATCATAAAACTTTTAGAAAAAAAAATACAAACAAATGTGCAGGATATTCAGCTATACACAGACTTCTTAGATTTGATCGTAAACATACAACCCATAAAAAGAAAACCTAAAGCTGGGATTGGTGGTCCATGCTAATGCTTATAATCTATGAGGCTGAGGAAGGAAGCTCTCAAGTTCCAGCTCAGCCTCAGTAATTCAGCAATTTAGGAAAACCCTACAAAAAATGAAAAGATCTAGTGGATGGGATTGGGGATTTAGCTCAGTGATAAAACTCTTGTCTAGCACACGTGAGGCCTTATTCAGAACGAAAAAATTTAAAACAGAAAGAGAGAGAAAAAAAACAAGTTCTGGGAATGTGGCTCAGTGTGAAGGCCTTGGGTTCAATTTCCAATACCAACAAAACAAAACAAAAACAAACAAAAAAACATAAATTGAATCCTATCAAAATTAAAGTCTTGCCTTTGTGAAAGACTGTTAAGAGAATGAAGTATCTTAGGGAGGAAATTCAGTGTGACTTGGTGGGTAATGTTTCCACCCATGTCTTTCACAGGGACTAATTTTTTTTTTTATTTTAGGACTAATATTTATAAGGAAGAATTCTTCAAAATTCCACAGGAGAAAAACAAACAAATTCAGTTAAAAATGAGCAAAAGATATGACCAGACCCTTCACTGAAGATGCATAAATAGCAAATGTGCACATGAAAATACGTTTAGTGTCATTAGTCACTGGGGAAAACTTAAAGTCATGGTATGATATCATACATCAAAATAGCTAATATAAAAAAGTAACAACATTGAGTGCTGGTGAAAATACACAGTAAGTGGATCACCCACAGATTGCTGGTGGGTATGCAAAATAGTTATTACTCTGCAAAAACTGCAGTTTCTTGTAAAACTAAACATAAAACTACTACCAAAATCAACAACAGAAGTCTTAGGCATTTAATCCAGAGATATGAAGACTATGTTCACACAAAATTCTGTAAACAAATGTTCAAAACAGCCTTATTCACAATAGAAACAAGGTAAAAATCCAGATGTCCTTCAGTGGATGAGCAGTTATACAAATTGTGGTGTACCTTTAACAATAACTACTATTCAGTAATAAAAACAAACCAACTGATACAGCAAGTTCAATGAATACCTAGAGCATCACACTCAGCTTTAAAAAAAAAATCACATATTGTGTGATCTCATTTATATAACATTCTTAAAATGATAAAAGTAGGAGCCGGTCGAGCAGACTCTCTGAGCCCCGCGCGCCCTGTGCCGAGACAGCGAGTACTCCGGGAGCTGCAGGGCTCGTGGGTTTGAGTCTGTCCTTGAGCCACACCACCACGATTCCCAGCTGAAATGCGTGGAGAGAGACAGGTATTTCCCATCTAATCCCTGAGGGCAAAATGTGCGAACAAGGACCCCGCGGACATTACAGACTGAGTTGCTGCAGAGGCAGAGAGGAGGTCCGGACTGAGAGGCCCGGGGACTTCTCTGGCTGCAGGCGGGGCAAGCAGGCTCTCTGAGCCGGGTGAGCAGACTCTCTGAGCCCCGCGTGCCCTGCGCTGAGAAAGTGAGTACTCCGGGAGCTGCAGGGCCTGTGGATTCGAGTCTGTGTTTTGCCTTTGCCCAGACCCTCTAGAGAGTCGAAGGCTGGGGAAGTCTGTGACTGCTACCATCCGGGTTGCATCTGGTTCCTTTATGAGTCCTGAACTGACTGGAGACATAGATTTAGGTGGCTCACAAACCGTAGACCCTGCAGTTTGTGTCTGAATTATGCCTGTACCCTAAACTGCCTGGGGACATAGGTCCACTAGACCGGGATTGTCACACCAGTGCAACCTGAGTCAGGTCGTGCACGTGCCCTGAACTGCAAGGGGACGCTGGATCAGAAGGTCGGCCATCAACTGACACAAGTGCCCGCATCTGAGAATGGGGATAACTAGATACAAATCAAAAACTGCTGGAAAACCCGAGGATAAGTAGTGCTACTCAGAGGTCACCCAGAGGCAGACCTGAACAACAGGAAAAATAGGAACACTAGTGGTCTTGGATGTGCAACTACTGAAGAGGG